>NC_090935.1:828594194-828897225 GCF_040938575.1 Ambystoma mexicanum
GTATCCAGAGTATGTAATCCACAATTCCCCATCTTCAACAGATGCATTGTTTTCTCCTTCCCCAACCTACACCCACTCCTTTCCATCCATCAGCACCTACGTCACCTGAACCCTCAGCGTCGCACTCATTCACCTAGTCCTCATTTTGAACCGAAGCCCAATCAATCAATCAATCAATCAATCAATCAATCAATCAATCAGGTACTTGTTTAGCACAAGACCTTCAACATAGGCATCAGGGCTCTGAGATAATAAGCAAAAGACTAAGAAAATGTAAATGAATAAATTAGTTTTTAAGTATGCTTTAAAGAGCTTGAAATGCTCAAGCTTGCACAAAGGAAATGGGAAGGAATTCCAAAGCTTTGGGCCTGCCACATAAACATTTCATTACCATCTTTACTATACCCTAATCAGCACACCTCAAATTGCTTTACAACTGAACTCACTGTCAGTCAACCTCTCAACATCTCACCATAAAAAACGTCATGGTCAACCTCTTTAATGTGTTGACACATGAACACATTCTGGTTGGAGTGTGAATTAAGATCCTCACTGTGCTCAGTTTCCTATTAGCAAAAACTTTGCACAGCACTCTGTGGTCTTTGAGCAGGTAGATTGGCCTCTATGGTGCATTTTTATCTGCAAGCCTTTCCTAAAAAAACACTGGTGGGATGCCAAAGATCAAGAGCTAACCGTTTTTCGTTGCTGTCCAGGATTACATGTGCAATATGTTGTGTTGTCAGCAGTGCTCCAGATAGGATTTTGAGGTGGGAGTATTTTACGCATGATTTTTCAAATTACAGCGTAAATGAAATTTCAAGAGAGTAAAAATGAGTTTTCTCCTCTGCAAGAGAGTAAAACGTATCCAACATACACCCAATGCATATGTAAAATCAGACCCCTAGCCCAAAAGAGTTGTAGATCAAAGTTGTCTGGCTTGGCTTTAACCATTTTATTACACTTGTGGAAAATATTCTGCCATAAAATAACTTGCAAGTACCTGGTACTTACACAGCTTCATTTTCTAAATTCTAGAGCCTAGAAACTCTGTTAAGAACTATTATAGATTGAGACTGATGTATTGCCTGCAGAGGGAGTGTGAGTAAGCAATTGTTGGCATATGATTTAATTACAGGAACTTGCACATATAATCTAATCTACCTTTCCCGCTGTCTGCTGCAGGAAATTAATGTGGATCGCCAGGCACTAGTTAGCAATATCACTTCAAATAACCAAAAAGTGCATGCAAGCTGAATTGCATTATGGTAGGCATATTTATAGTTTTACTGGTTTATTGTTTGTGTAAAAAGCCAAAAACCATAATTCTGGCAATTACAGTTAGGAAGAAATGCAGGCAAGTGCATAAATTGAAGACTGGTCCCAAAGCCCTACTTCAACACTAAAGTGTGTAATCCTGGACAAATACTTTTGCCACTGTGCCTTTTTAGCAAAAATAGAAATTGCTACTACAAGTGATTTATTTCCAACTAGTTACTACTAAAAAAGCCTGACTGGCCTCTGTTCCACTGTTCGACCTGTAGCATTAATAGTAGTGACCATTTATATAATGCACATGACAAAGTTTATGTCTCTTGGCTTACTCCTTGCTGCTTGTTTAATATAACTTCACATGAACTCATTGAGTATTAAAGACGTGTCTATACCTTCCCCCATCTTCTACTTCCATCCTAGGAGAGCAGTCTTGATTGCTCGATAGGTTTCCTCCTAGATAGCCAAGAATCTGCATCTCGGACATAACACGCATCACAGCAAATTCAGCCCATGACCGCTAATCACATCAGTGGTGGAAGTGGAAAAAAGGAACTAGTGGTCCTCTGGTTGTATCCAAAAAGGAGGGAGTAGTTTGGCCGGACAGATGGGGTGGGAGGCAGGGTGGAGTATGGGGACAGGGGACCAGGATAACAAACCTTGGCTGAACAGTGAAGCAGGGATTTTAATCCACTCTGCAAATTTGCCCACATAAATTCCAAGCGTTACTCAGTACAAATAGTTTGGATTTCAAGGCCTACAGTAATGATGTCTTAAAGAGTTTACTTCCAAAAACACAAATTGCATAATAACAACACATTCCAACATGTAAATCCTTACATCAACATGTTAAGCCGGAATGGTAAACTAGAAGTCCCAAAAATCTAGTTAACCCCACTGTACTTTCAGTGATTTAATAAAAGAAGTTGTGTAATACACTCAGATATGGAGATTATTGCCCTCTACTGCCATCTAGTGGAGGACAGCATGCTTTTTAATGAAATACAACGTAAACGGTACGCAGAAGAAAATTAAATGCTCCGTAATGGCTTTAATTACATGCATATAAAGCCGAGATACCTGTAGGGCTGGTTGCCAGTTTGCTGGGCTTCCTCCAAAGTTTAACTGCTAGAATGTTAGCACCTGGACCTGGCGTTCTCTCAAACTCCATTTGAGCCAGGACCTTTTCTACTTTCGCCGCTTGAATATCTACCCTGTATTGTGCCCATTATTGGTTAAACAATTCCACCGGACAACTAGCCCCGTCAGACTTTGAAAAAATGTATAATGGTCCACAAATATCTCAGTTATATTTTTTCAACATCTTCAAATACAATACCTTCATGCTCTCTGACACCACTAATATGCTCAAATGTGCTCTAATGGACGTATAAAGACTTAACAATTGTATCATTTTGCTGTGGGCACCCTTTTTGTCCAGGGTTTGCTTAGCATTAATCTCTGGCTTGGCATCTTGTAAGTGACTTTTTCCTGTTTGACCTGATCTGAGGACTTCTTTATCCCCTCTCTTGCCCCTCGGGACTGCCTTCTAATCCTCCAATATGAATTCATTGTTTTCCAATAGGCAATTGACTTCCCAAGTATTCCTTTCTCTCTCTCATCTCCTTTGCCCTGGCAAATACTTCTTCATAAAGTAGGTGAAAGTGACAATTTCCCCACCAGTAGTGTGCCCTTTTAATCACTGTCATCAGTAATGGTGAGTGGTTTGACATTTCTGGGCGGAGGAACCTTGCCCTCTATTTTCATGATCCCAGACAAAAAATGGTCTAGTGTAAATAAGGTACAAGTGCACAGTCGTGTGTGGATTTTCCTCCTTCCACACACCTATCAGTTTCATGGAGTAAGTGAATGCATTGTGTTTAAACTGTCAACCCCCAGCCTCAACCATTGACATATCCAGCAATGGATACCTTGTCATTTAAGTCCCCTCTCTTTAACTTCCTTTCTGAAGGTGCCAAATTCAGCTGGCTTTTTATATCCCATTTACAGTTTCAACAACACTGGGGGTGGTTTTATGTTGATTATATTAATCACCCCCATTAACTCTATTCAACTTTCCAAATTAAGGGACTAGGGAATATTTACACAGTCACCCCCACTGCAAACTTGCTCAAATTCTGCATGTTGTCCATTATTGTAGTGTACTCTGCTCAGAACGTTGCATCAATTCCGCTGGAGATGTTTCTGGGCACCCACCAAATCTTGTTTGCATCTGATATATTTATGAAGTGCTCTCCTCAATCTTTTTACAGCGCTGATAACATTCCAAAACAGGCATGAACAACCGTTTGCTTCACTTTGTCTGCCATATTAGCCCCATGAACATCTTTTTAGAGCGGTTGGTGCTTAGTACAATATCTCAAAATATACACTTGCCTCTAGCCATTGGCGATTTATAAATGGTATGCTATATGCATGTGGAAAACTGGCAGACAAGGATGGCTTGCAAGTTTGGTCCTTTTTAGGACTTTGTATCTGCCTCATGTCGAAGATCTTAATCAGGAGACAGACAAAGTGGTATTGTGACTGTCTTTCTTTTTCATTGTCAGTTGTAAACTGTCCCCAGGTCTAGGATCTTAGCCCTATTCTACAAAATAAACTGTCAGAGAGTGCTCTTCAGGAAGGTTGTTACAAACAAGGAAGAGCTCTGTCTGAAAGCCTATACTAACCTAGATTTGAACCCTACCAATTACAACAAAACACATACATTAAATAAAGATAAGTTTGGGCCCTCAGCCCATGCACGTGAACGGTGGCTGCTTTCTGACCCACTCCCAGGTATATTTTCCTTACTACAGTTGCTCATCCTTGATGCACAATCAATCAAGTGGTCTGAATGTCTTTCCAAGTGTACTCTCCCAGGTCCAGTTTGGTCAATTCCCACAAATGTCTATTACTTGGTTCTAGTCCCCCCCCCACACTTTGGGAAAGTGCTCTGATTATCATATACCAGGAATGTTCTGGGCATTCTCGCCCCTCAAAGTAGTTCTTGGTTTCTACCACACCTTGGGGCCATACATCTCTCACTTCGTCTTGGGGTATGGATTCTGTCGATGCCTTGGGGTTTCATTTCTCTCACCCCGCATTGAGGTCTGGACTCTTGTACCCCGCCTTGGGGTCTTCTAACTCACCCCACCTTTGGGTCATGGTTCTCTTACCATGCCCTAGAGTCCTGTCCTGCCCACCCTGCCTGTGAGTCTGGGTCCCTTACCCCTTCTTCGGGTCTTGACTCGCTCACTGTTACTAGGGGTCTCTTCTCATTCACTCCACCTGTGGTTGTCCTTCTCTCACCCCTCCATGTGGTATTGTTTATCCTAAACTCCCCCCTCTCAGTTCCCTGGAGCAACTGTGTACCTTAGCTTTCTTGGTGTTACTCGAGTAGATTGGCCTCTGCATTTCTGACTGTAATACCAGTTCTCACTGCTCTGCTCTGGGCAGAGTTGGACAGCTGTCTCGCTAGCCTGCGGATCTTCTCAGCTGGGCCTTTTCGGTTGCTGGTTCGGTGAAGTAGTTAGCCTTCTGTGGGCTCAGCTGCAGTTGGCCTCTCCAAGCCTGGCACATGCCTTGCATCTCTTGCCACACCTCCCAGGAGGATGGCTAAATGTCTCTAAGACCCAAAAAAGAGACAGTAGGTGGGCAGTGCTTTTTTTTAAAAACCAATTATTTACTTAGGAATAACCACATGAAAAAAATCAAGATTTTAGGTTGTAGTTTATGGGGGTCATCTAGTAGCAGTCATGGCCACAGGCCCCAGAACACAAAAACCACACCATCTAGTGATGGGGGCAATGGATCACTTGACTCACTTATGTCCCTTTGGGACCTATAAACACAGGGGCCCTCTCTGGACTCAGTCCTGGTGCCTTCAGCTCCAGGCTCATATAGAGATGTGAGCAGGAACACTTTGTGCAGGAGTGCTTTTACTTTATTTCAGTGCAGGAGTGCTTTTATTTTACAAGAACTTTCCAGGAGCTGAAAGCCTTTATTCCAGAGAACATCCTCATGTGCTGACTCATCGGGTGTGACAGGGAGTGGCAGGTAGGCTGACCCTGGTGGGCGTGGCTTCAGAAGCTTAGCTCTATAAGCTGCTCCATCCTTAAGGCCGGTGCTTTGCTTTACTGTGCACTCGCGTGCAACGTGACGCTCACCGCTGCTTGGCCCAGTTTACTTACCTTTGAAACCAGGCGTTCTCCTGCATACTCACCTTCAGGAAACTGGTGCTTCATCTGCAGACTCGCCTCCTGACATCCAGTGATCTTGATCCCGACGCCGCAGCACTGCACTCCGCATCCACAAACTCGGACCCTGTGAAGAAGAAAGACAAGGTTAGAACATCCATTCTAGGGTCGTGCCACATTTGAACCTTGCGCGCCCCCTAGTTAACAACTTACCAGCTACTGAACCGCTGCAGCTTCGTTCCTCATTCCCACCGGCTGTCGCCTCGCGCTCCGCAGCTTCTGCCGTGCCAGCAACATCACCTGCAAGGGAAGAAAGCA
The DNA here is from genome assembly GCF_040938575.1 of Ambystoma mexicanum. Taxonomy (NCBI): domain Eukaryota; kingdom Metazoa; phylum Chordata; class Amphibia; order Caudata; family Ambystomatidae; genus Ambystoma; species Ambystoma mexicanum. The sequence continues at coordinate 828,599,981 of NC_090935.1, forward strand.
AAAGAGCAAACATCAAAAGTGGAAAGGATAGCAATACCAGACAACAAACTTTACAATACAACAAAAATAGACAAGGAAAGACAAAGGCAAACAGGAACACTTACCTGAAGTATAGTGGCTTAGTTGCAACAGGACTGTACAACCATGTGCAAGGGACCCGTGAAGGAACTCGATCCAGATCATACAAGCACCCAGCCAGTAGCAGGACGGAGTGCTTGCCAAAACTAATCAACAGGTGAGCTTTCCAGGGATAGCGTATCCCACGGGTACCACGGTTTGGGAGAAGGGGTCTGGAAGGGGATCAGGTGCACAAGCTGGCATTCTCACGCCCCCTATTCTCCACGCAGGAGCAGTCCTGAGCCGCATCACCTATTACCACCAGTCACCACATAAGCGCAGAGGGCGAAGTCGGACCCAAGCGACCTCACCCCGGGAGGGCTGCAATCGTGTCCCAACGCCTCCGCAGTGACCAAGTGAGCTTAACAGTAACACAACCACCACCTAGTTAGGGCAAACCTGACACACACTAATTCTGTTGAACCTCACCAGATCTGGCGACACCTCTGAATGTAGTAAATACTACAACAAAAATGATTAAACGTTACAAGCGATTCAACAAATATTTAAAATGCAATCAAATCAAAACAAGTATTTTAACACATCCTTTAATCAATGATACATTCATGAAACACAACTGAAGAGGTGAAACAGTGGCCAATGCATTTCGGAGAGAAGTCCACCGTCAGAGCCTCTTCTACAAAAACATAAAATATGTAGAACATATAAGTAATACTCATTGTTGACCAACTCATAACTTAACAACTCAAATAAAGCACAACATTATATGTCAGGTCATACCTGGCACTATATGTTCTCCATGTTGCTCAGGACATGCTACACATGGATACCCTACAGGGAACAATTTGCCACGGTCAAAGGTCTAGATATAAAACATTGACAACCTTAATAAATGTGACTGATTATCATTTAAATATATTATGGCTTGTGCTATTCGCATGATTTCCACTCAAATATGTCTCTGCCCGCTGACCAATGCTGACATAGTTATTGGTAAGTAGATAAGAGAGATGTTTGCATGCAGCATGGATACAAGGGTTAAAAGTTCAGGACAATGGTTGCTTCCCTTTTATAATGCAATGATAACTATAGGCCTATAACCACCGTCCCTTTCCTTCTCAAAATCTTGGACAAGGCAGCCCATAGCCAGATCCAGCTATACATAGAATCCAATTCCATACTAGGTAAAAGACAATCTGGGTTCCGTAAAGGTCACCGAACAGAAACTGCCCTACTAGACTTAAAAAACCAAATCACACAGATCATGGACAAAGGCAAGCCTGCTCTCCTCCTCCTTTTCGATCTCCCGGCAGCCTTTGATCTGGTAGATCATAAGACCCTTACCACCCATCTTAGACAGGCAGCCCAATTTTCCAAACAAGCAGCCTCTTGGATTACTTCCTTTCTGGAGAGCAGAGCCATGAAGGTGTTCTCCAACATAGCGAACGCCGACCCCACCACTATACCCTGTGGAGTACCTCAAGGCTCCTGTACAGCCCTTACTCTGTACAACCTTTTCAAAAAGCCTCTCTTCGGCCTACTCGACTCTCTGGGTATAGCATATACAAACTATGCTGACGATACCCAAGTACTCCTACCACTGTCTGGCTCCTATGATCAAGACGCCACAGCACTACACAAAATCTACGATACAATCCAAGCTTGGATGGCTGCTAATGGCATATGCCTCAACGGGGATAATACTGAAACTCTTATCCTTGGACAGAAAGCCACCTTAGCTAAGCTAAACCCCCAATACTCCAACTTTAACATAAACAATTCCATCATCACTGACTTATCCTCTATTAAGACAATAGGTGTTTACATTGATGACAATTTATCAATGAACAAACAAGTTAGCGCCATCGCCTCTGCATCAGTATACAGCACCTAACTCATTAATGCCATAAAACCCTACCTCTCCAAACCCAACTGCCTCGCAATAGTCAGAGCAACCATAGGTGCCAAACTTGACTATTGCAATGCTCTCCTAGCAGGCACCTTCACAAAAAACGTACACCGACTTCAAACTACACAGAACAATGCCCTTAGAGCAGCTATGAGCATCCCTAGAAGGGACTATATCTCCCAAGCTAGACAGTTAGCTCAAAGGCTCCCGTTCAAAGACTGCATTACAGTCAAAATCCTTACCATTACTCACAAATGCCTCAACCATACAGCACCCACATACCTATCAGAAACTATATCCAGAACCTCCTCTGCGCGCCCCACAAGAACCCAGTATACCAACCAATTACACATCCCTCACATCCGTAGAGTCAAAACAGGAGGGATAGGTTTCTCATACATACCACCTAAACTGTGGAACTCCCTCCCCACCACCCTCAGAGCTGAAACCTCCCTCCATGCCTTCCGTAAAAATCTCAAATCCTCCTTCCAGAACTAACCTTCTCAACCCCTACCATTCTCATTCATGCTTCTACTGCCTCCAACTGTTATTGTATATTGTAATGTAAATATGTTAAAAATTTTATTGTGTACTATAATGAAAATGTCAAAAAATTAAATGTAATTGTATAACTTTGTAACTAAGATTGTTCACTCTCTGTAACAAGTGCCACGATGCCATAGGGCTGCTGCGCGCTATACAAATATGAATAAATAAAAAAATGATTAGTGTCCTTTGCTCCTCTGATGACAACGTAGAGCACAGGTTGCTGCGGGCGGCGATGAACACAATGAAGGAACAGAACACTGCAGTTGCTGACTTGTGTTTCTTGAGTTCTTCCTATTTACAGGTGTCAGATGATGAACCAGCTAGCCCTGAATTTCAGGGAAGCAGAGTGCAGAGAGAACATGCTGCGAGTGGCATAACAGGGCTCTTGCAAAACATTAAGGCCTCGGGTGCTTGCAGGTGCTGTCAGCGTGAATGAGTAACGGCAAGCACAGTTGTGTGATTGGTGGTGTTTAAATACCGTGGGTGGCTCAAGATGGATTTAGAGAACTAGGGGAGCATGCTGGGAGTTGTGGTCCTGTTACTCCAGCCTGCTTCCCTGTTCTAGTGTAGAGGAAGAGTCAAAATGCCCTAACAAAAGCTCTTCTCTGCTCTGCGACACATGCAGTACCAGTGAAAATGCCTGTACCGCAAAGAATTCCCTATATGAATTCACAAAGATATGATGGTCTTCTGGACAGAGTCCCAGAAGAAGTGTGAAAATGGATGGAGAAAGAACTGGTTATGTCATGAAAAGCAGCACTGATGCACTCAGAAAAGATACACAAGAAGAACATTGACATTCTATAAGATCGGAATAGGAGGTGTCAAAGATGAGAAACATTTCGGGCTCCAAATGAAGATTCTCATGCAAAGAAACACTGAAGAAAATGCAAAGTCAGTTTGCATTTGTACAGATGCAGCAACGCAAGTAGACAAAGTGATCTTGAGGCTGGTTATGTAGTGAATATACTGCGGCGATGTGCCAATGTATATATATATGAATGTATAGAACCTGGATGTTCCACGATGCACTTTAGCAAGGCTTGAACCCTGTGAATAGAAAGGGGTTTTCAGTCTGGTGCAGTTGGAAAACAGCTAATGGTAAAGAAGAATTTAAAGAAGGCTGGCTGGCCCAGCACCAAGAGTCGAGGCCACCGTGAGCCTAGTCTGTCAAGTAGCTACATGAACGTGAGAAAGAAACAAACTTCTGTTTGAGGTGGAATGAAAAAACACTGAAGGCGTCAAGAGTTCATCATTTAATAGTATTATATGCCGCAAAAGAGCTTGAAAATGTGGTCTCCAGTCACATGGTCAGATTGAAATAGACTTTGGGTCAAGCTAAAACGAAACCAGAAGATACAATCATGCCACACTACCTTTCATTCTCAGGCACAGAGAACTACTGCAAGGCCAAGTTAAAAGTCTGTATTGAATGGCAGACCGCAAGAGTGATAATAGATGTCAGACTAAATGGGTGGGAAGCTATGGTCAAGACCAGCCCACAGGCACCTGGGCTACCAGCATGCGTGCTACTAGCATGTGGAATATTCCCGAAGGGTACAAACGTGCCAGCCAATTATAGAGGGCCATGTAACAGAGAGCCCTATAGTTTGTGTAACCAATGGATAGTCGTTTATTTTATGGCAATGAAGATGATTTGCACTAGAAGAGGGCTTAGTTGTCCACCTGATATTAGAGACCCCAATCACTACCTCCTTAGTATGGAACGTATACTAGATGTTCCCTGTAATCCTATCACATCCCCAAGTAGGTTTTTGTAGTTTGCCACGCAGTGTGACATCATTGATGACAAATTCTGACTATAAGAGTTGTGTTTATGAAATTCACTCCACTCTTTGTGACGTCCGTTGTAACTCCCTGTTTTAGACAATTGCAAATAAAACAGTACCATGTTTTGCCAGCTTCCTAAATCGGTTTGATTGATGTATGAGTAAGTACTGCATCCCCATCCATCTCTAAGTATTGCTACCTTGTCTTAATTGACCCAGGCGTATGGGTTCACTTCTTCACCGCAATGACCAGGCCCGGGTCTGTAGTGTTCAGGAAGATGAGGTGGGCAGCATCCCTCTGTCCCTCCTCCCACATGTACATCTGTAAGTCCCTGCTTCCTGTAACCCACAGGGGTGGTCCTCACATCCGCTCTTTCACTCTCTCAGGCTTCTTGATTGGCGATGTATCCTTCCCTCTGAAAGGGGGTGTGACTTCCTCCTATTATTTAATTCCCAATGAATACTGTGCATGCAGAGGGTTAGAAACAATGCCAGTTATCTTCAAGTCATAACACAGTTTAACCCCCACATAGCCAACACAGATATTAGGAACTTGGTAATAGGGACAACAATTTGTATCCCTTTCTAGGGAGTTCCTATACTGAAAGGGGCAGGGGGAGTCACCCACGTGAGATTTGCTTGTCTGTCCCCTAAGTGCTGTTGGGCTTTGCATTCTCACCACCCTAGTCCCAAAGGGGTTGGCACGCCCTTGGGGAAGGGGACACATTCCCTGGATTTGCCACACTCCCTCTTGTGCTTAGTTAGATCTTAATAAAGCCAATCACAGCTCTCTCCCCAAACCCCCGCTAATAAAATGTACACAGAGGATCAGGATCCAGAAAAACCAGACTTAATCACAGAGATAGACAAACTGAAAGGCAAAACTCAAATTTATTAAGATCTAAATAAAGCAGGGACAGCATACAAGCATACAAGTCACCGCTCTCAATTAATTCAATACAAACAATGGATTAAATAGTTAGAAATCATCACTGCTGATATCGCAATATAATGACCTAATACAAAACCTATGGGGACTAGGGATTTCTCTACCACTGGGGACACACTTGAGTCATTCCCCATGGAGTCTTTGGGTTTATAATTATCCTACACCTGGTTTATGAAGACTGGTTGTTCTTTTAATGAATCTAAGAATATATGGCTTGCTTCTTGGAAATCGTTCCCTCGTGTTCTATCTGACAGGTTCGAACCCTCCCGAATTTCTCAGTAACCTTGGCTTCATCTGCTTAGCTACTTTCTCAGCTCTGAACAGATCTGTATATCTGTAAAATCAGCATTTTGAGTTCTCGTGAATCCTCAAGACCTTTTCTTTTTTTTTTTTTTTACTTAGAGGCATGTTGCAGCTTCCAGTTTGGAAAAGATGGCTGCCCATTACTGTTGTGTTTCTATGTTCGTAAGATATATGCGTGTGCCGTTCATGTTGCATTCAGTTATACATTGCTTATGTTAGTGTTCTTCATGTCTTTGTGGATGCAATGTTAATATTCTTCGTATATAAATGCATATATTACCCAGTGTTTACGTTCTTCATGTTGAGTGCATATTTGCTTTGTGTCTAATGCATGCACATATAAAGTCATAACGTCAGTTTGGTTTTACTCATGCCATCTTTGGTTTAAATTATGTTCATCTCCTTCTGTACCAGCATGGCATATGGGCGGTATGGTTGCCTTAGTGAGTAACGTTTCTCAGCTGTGCAGTATTGAGCCAGGGAAGGGGCAGTAGCTACAGATGACGTAACGATCTGCCTCTCAACACCTACTACTTAACTGCTGACCTGTGGCCCCTGGGTCAGGGTACTGTAATCCTTTCCTGTCCATGCCAAGCTGCAGCAAAGAAATAGAAAAGGGACCTTGTCACTTTACTATTTACTATGGTTAGACCTCTTTGTTTTTCTTTTTTGATTGGAGATTGGGCCCGTGAAATATGTGCTGAGCCTACCTCACAGGGAAATAAAAACAATTTGCATCCCAGACAGAGCCCTGGGGAGCCAATAGCAATGACTCCCTTATCTGGTGGTGTAGAGGGCCAGTAACGGGCCAAAGCCCTTGCAGAGGTCCATGTGCCATTACCCTCTCTGCACATCGAGCACACAAAATGGCATATTTTCATTTCTGAGAAGCCTCTCAGCCTCTCTGCTGTAGAACACCATGGGGAGTTATCTAAACCTTTTGGCAGTGGGGGCACCCCCTTCTCTGTCAAATAGTTTAGAAACCACTGGATGGATTTACCCCAAACCAGTCACGGAAATGAAGTCAATGCTTTGTGCGCAAGTTGTTTCTTATTTGGTCCAAATTCATTCAGTGGTCTTTGCACTGTGACTGTTCAAAATTACACTTTTTTTCTATGGGAACATGAATGGGAGTAGGTCAAAAAAATTGTTTATCCAAATATTACTGTTTGGGGTGGGAGGCAGTAGGGGGCCTTTATAATTTCATCTAAATCCATCCTGCAAGTCAAAGGTTATTAGCAATAGAATATTGGGGAAACGTATACATATCATTTCTTTTTTTTTTGCCTTTAATGATTTCTTTGTAATCACTGATTTGTATTGTAGTTTGTGTTTTAAATAGTATTTTCTTCCAGGATCAATGTCTAGGTCTTTTAATCCCTCAGACATTTGATATTCATTCTATGTTCCGGAGGACTGTATGTCTTAAGTACTTGTTTCATTATAGGGCCACATTGAATTAAAGCAGGAGGAATAAATATGGAATAGCCCAAAGAAGTTAGTTAACTTATTTGTCGAAGATTATGTTGAGGTACAAGATAAAAACAATTCAAAAAGGTGTCCAACAGTACAAAATGCAGTGGCATGAAAGATGAGGGTATAGTAATATATGCACTATGTGTCATCTGACTTTTCATTCTCTTTAATGTAGCACTTTAGTTCTGTTTCATTATAGTCCATAAAACCAGTATGAATAGGAAAGGACATGTTTAATGCCTCAGGTGTTTTGCATTATTTACATTCCTTTACCTCAAGTTAAATGTAGACATCTGAGTGATTGTATGCTATGTTGTCTATCGCAGAATGCATATTTATTTGCGGGGTTCCCAGTGATTTCAGCACTGAAAGCAGGCATAGCTGGGTAAACAATATTTTCTTTTCAGCCACTATCCAAAATGTTCCGCACATATTCTAGGACTGAAGTTTATTTATGTATTTTTATGAGTCTAAACATATGCAGGAAAGGGTATTTAGCGGCTCAATACAAATATTGTTTATGCAACAAGGTTTGTTTTTGGTTCTGAAATCACATACAGCTTTTTGGGAATTTGGGACACCTAAAATGTAAGGACATAATAAGCAACTATGGTTCACTAATAAAACATTCAAAATGCATGAATTGGCTAGGCTTGTGGGTGGCCTAAAATCAAAGTGAATTGCAGTATGCAGGAAGTCATTTGGGTCATAACTTCTCAAATAAATGATTTCAAACAGAATGTTAGCTTGGCGCTTCAGGTGGCTCCTTGTAAGACTGGTATGCGAATGTTCTCACTTGGTTCAGGCTTGGCTCCTTCGGAGACCGATATCCGAGAGTTTTCCATTGGTTCAGGCAGGCTGGTTCATTGGGATACTGATGTCCTATAGTTCTCCATTGGTCCAGGTGGACTAGGATTAGTCACTGTCGTTGTTGCACTCATTGAACTTGGGGTAAATCTTTCCAGTAGTTTTCAAAGTATTTGATAGAGAATGGGTGCCCCTTTAAGCATGCAGAAGCTTTGATCTCCTGTGAGGAACCTGGTGGCATGCGACTCCATCACTGTAAAAGGTATACATGTTCCTTTATATATCACGTTTACAGTTAGAGAGGAGTTATCATTCTGGAACAGTATGGGAAACACATTCGGGGTACAGAAACTCAAATAGATATTCTCAATTGTTTTTTTTCAAAATAGGTTGGGTCGTGGAATGGTGAATGTATGTTGAGCCGAGGTACTTTGCATCTGATATGAGTTACACTATCATCCACTATTTGATTGGTTTTGTTCAAATGTATAATGAGGCATATTTGCTCCCAGGTCTAGAACAATCTACACAGGCCACAAAAAAATGCACAAATATCCCACTAAGTGCCTGATTTTGAGCTCTGTGTGAAATAAGAAAAGCGTCATTACGTGATGGGTCATGATTTCTTTTTTGTTCTATACCCTCAATAAATAAACGCCCATGACATGAAGGAAGTACAAAAAGTGTTTTTATGTCATGGAACAACACTTTTTAAATTTTACATGAAACTCACATTGTGCCCCTAACTGCAGAATTAATGCCAACAAACCGTGCAGTCATTACTCCACTGGTAAAATGATTAATTCAAATGTAGCAATGTTCTTCTTTCTAGTAGTTTGGATAGCACTTTTAATGAAGCGTTAATGCAGCAAGATATTTTCTTACATGATCTAAATCATCCACACGTGGAATTTGAACAATGACAGGAGTACACTATTTTACTCACTTGGAAAACATAGCCAGCTGAATGGTGCAATTATCCTTCTGGTAATTGTCAATCCGTCTCCCAAAGCTCCAGTCTCCCAGAACAAACAATACTTTATGCTCACCACCAAGTGAAGAGTTCAGTGGCAAACACTAATTTTCAGAACACTTGGAATGCTGAGCTCCCACACCGCTCTGTAGGATGGGCATGAGACAGATGAAACACTATTCGGATTGGTTCATATGGCTTCAGTGTCCTTATTTCATCCCAATATTACCCTCGTGCCATATTTGGCGAAGAGCACCATCCCCGATCTACCACACCGCATATTTAGGCACTTTCTACTGTTGCTTTGACCTTCTGCAGGGACATTCGACAAAGAAAATCCAAACAGGCTAATATTGCAGACCTTAGTCTTAGGAATTTTGTTCTGGACTCCAGAAACTTCATAATCACTAATGTTGCCAGACCAAGCCAGTTTGAATCCAGGGAGGCCCTGAAAAACAAAATTCTGGCCTGGCTTAATTCCATACTGGGCCCAAATCGTGTGAGAATGCAAGACTTAATAGTCCTCCGGAGAATTCAAATTGAAGAGTGGTGTACCACAGCCAATACTGATTGTATTATTGTGGGATGTGGGTCCAGCAGCTTACCTTTGTACCTAAACAGAAGTCTCCACTAACCTCAGAATTGTACTGAATTATCCATCAAACTGTCATTAGTTTAGCATAATAGTTGTCTTCTTATTCTAGCTCTGTTGCTTTCATGTCATGTACTGTAGCATTTGGCAATACTCAACCCCCTTACAGTTTGCCTGTTAAGTCATCTGTTCTGATATTTTTGTTTGTTTCTTGTTTTGTTACCTGTATGATTTATGTTAAGCATCCTGATGCCTGCAGGCTTGCGGCGCTATATAAGAATACAAATAAATAAAAATAAATAAAATCGTAGATAAACTCCAGGATTTTATAGCTCAAGAACTGTATTGGTCTACACTACTTTGTCACAAAGCCTTGATCTGGCAGTTTTATTAATCATTTATGTATGTATTGCATCAGATTTCTAGCTAAAATACATAGAAATACATTTAATATACTATTATAAAAACAACATTTATATTAATAAAGACTTTCTTTCCGATGTCTTTTTTTTAGATGTAGAGATTATTTGTTACAACGTTGATTTGATATTGCAAAATACAAAAAAGTAAATGTCCGAGAGTTGTGATGCATGAAAAGCCTGAGCAGTGTATACAGCAGGAGGAGCCAACATGAATAAAGAAGATGCATCTTTCTCCACAGAGGGCTAAAAGGGCTACTGCACTAGTTTCCACTCCATCATGGCATCAGAAAAATGACAACTCTTGTGCTATAAGACATGTATTTTATTCCCTCATGTGCGGGCTGTATACATTAAATTGTATGCCCTTTCCTCCACATAACTGATAATGATTCAAGCTTCTTCTGTGCCTGAACGCTTATTGAATTATTTCCAAATTAAACATATATTTCTCCTTAAATTCTTCAAAATGCCTTCATACATTCCACCAAGTACCCTTGATAATCTTGACTCATGGAGAACCCTTCGTTTCACTTGAAGTGCACCAAATGTTTGGTCCTCTGACACGCTATTTTGGCATATGGTGGCTTTTGATTGGAAAGCAGGCTTGGGTGTTAACTGTATTCTGAAATGAAACACTGATGCAGGGGTCTGAAACCTGCAGTTCTTCTGATGTTTTGGTGCATGATTCCCATTTACTCGCTCCATTGGCTATGCTGTCTGGGTCTGATGGGAGTTTACCAAAACATATAGATAGTGAAAGTTTGCAGATCCCTGCTCTTATTAGTCACCTACATTGAACGCTCTGTTCTTAGACATTTTCAGCAAGGATGCCTAATGGGCAGATACCCACTTTCTTTCAACTTTATTTGTTGCATCTGAAGTCTTGGTTGAATGCCTAGTTTGCGCTCTCTGCATGCATATTCTATCAGATTCTCATACTGCTGCTGTATTTATTCCATGCACCCTCTGAACCATCTAAGAATGTCACCTTACTGTTGGGTGGTAAGGAATAGGCATAAGTGTATGACACACTCATCCTTCCCACTGTACATGAACCTTCACACTTTATATTTTGAAAGGAAATTATCCAGTAGACACTCCGGGGCTCCTGAGGGCCATACATGTAATCAGCTGCACATTTCCTAGAGAACTATGCTTGCCATACCAGAAAGAGCATGCCATTGTATGAACTAAAAGACATTGACCGTAAATTAATCACCAGGGTGGGTATCCTACACTCAACATCTGCTGGATTAAAGAGTGCTAGACCTATTGCGGGTTTGAAAGGCCAGATTCAAACCTCAGCACATTCAAGTGTTAAGGTTTCGTGTGTTTGTGTGTGTGTGTGTGTGTGTGTAGATACTTTCCTACAAATTTCCTGAGCATTATCAGGCTTATTTGAGCTGGCTGTTTTCCTTGGACACTTCAAGGTATATAACTGTCAGTATGGTACATTTTCCATATTATCGTGTATACTAAGGAAAGAGAGTGCTTTGGTGTGGACACAGAGTAAATCACCCACCTTGGATATGACTTTAACTGGAAGGCCCAGTTCCAAGTGAATGTCCATTGAGCAGAATGAAGAGAGGTTTGGTGCCTGTCTGACCATATATTTTTCTGCAACAAGAATGTTCTTTTATTTTTCTTTAAATTTATTGTTGTGTAGTATAATAAATACAACATCTCCTAATTCTGTATGTTGCATCTGAAATGTTAAGTTACACCTGATTTTTAAAAAAAAGATAAACCAATGCAATATTCAGATGTGACCCCAGAAGCACTAGGACATTTAGATTATACGATTTCATGACCGTACGTAGCAATGATGCAATGTTCTATGAGAATGTTGGCACACCTGGTGAAAAGCACTGGTGATGTCCTGCAGAGTAAAACAACTGGTTCTATGTATAAAAATAGAGAACCTAAGACAGAACCTTGATGCACACCATAAGAGGGAGGGAAAAGAGAAAAGGGGCGACCAACCAAGGAGAAGGAAAAAGTACTATTAGAAATCTCGAAGTGGAACCAGTTGAACATAGAATTACAAAAGCCACATTGGAAAACAGGAAAGAAGAATTGAATTGTCTACCGGGTCAAATGTGGCCAACAAGTCAATAATAACTAAATGGGAGGATTGATTATAATAACGAGAAGATACAAGAGAGTTAGAGACAGCAAGAAGGGCAGTTCTAGTTGAGTGGCATGCACCAAAGCCAGAATGGAAAGGATGAATATGTTAATTCTGAGTACAAAGTTAGAGACCTGAGAGAATAGAATACATTCAAGTAGTTTAGAAATAAAAAGGAAGAAGTGAGAAATACCAAACATTAGAGGGGAGAGAAGGGTCAAGCATGGCCTTTTTAAGAGTAGGAAGCATATTTAAAAGAAGAAGGAAAGGTAGAGGTATAAAAAGAGGAGTTAAACATAGAGACAAGATAGGAAAGGAGAGTAGGGTAAACCAAAGAGATTAAAAGAGTGGAGAGGATTGCCAGGAGTGACAGTGGTGATGGGACTTAGAAAGAGAGATATCAGACTCAGTAAGAGGATGGAAGGAAGACATTGGGGCAAAGGCAAGAACAAAGGTACCAGAGAAGGTAAGGAGGATGAGGGAGAAATAGAGGAGCGAGAGAAGACATTTTGGAAGGAAAATAGTTAGCAAAGTCATAAGCAGAGAGAGGGGAGATAGAAGCAGTGTCAGGAGGAGAAGGGAGGAGATATGATGCAGGTTCTGCAATAGCCTGTATAAGGTGAAAGAGAGGCAAAGAGGGTATTAAAGCAATGCTACTTGGCAGAAAGGAATGGACAATCATAGGAAGAATGAAGAGTCAATAAGGGATCCAGATCAGAAATCATCCTTGATTTACACCAGCACCACTTCGCTTGGCGACAGGTACAACGGGAGAGTAGAGGAAAGGGGTAATCTAAGGCTGGGAAGGTTTGTGAGCGAGAGCAAAAGGAGAGTGACGATAAAGGTTAAGAGTATAAAGTATAAGTGGAGGGAGGAATAGGTGTAAGTGCAGAAGAAAATGTGGAGACTTGGAATGGTCGAAGATCACAGTGAAAAAAGGTGGTAGAAGGAGGGGTCAGACTGGTAGGTGGAAGAAGGAAATAAGTGAATGGTCTGATGAATAAAGAAGTAGAGCCAAGATCATGGACGAAAAGGGAAAGGTGGAAAAGATCAAGTCCAGTGAGAAACTGGAATATGGAAGGGGAGTAGAAATTTGTAGTAGACAAAAGGAGTCAAGAATACATAGCAAAGGGACAGCAGAATTAGTTAAAGAGAGGTGCAGGTTAAAGTCGCCCAAAAGAAAGCAGAGCTGAAGGTAGGAGGGAAGAAAGGAATGCGTCAAGATCATCGTACAAGGAGGAGACAGGACCTAAGATCTTAAACAAAGACAATTTAATCTTGCTCCTGTTATCATAGATCCACCATACTGGTAATTTGTCCAGGATGAATATTTTAATTTTTAAGTTAGAACCATGTGTCTAGAGTTAAAAGGTTTCATTAAAGCATAAGACTCCTGAGATCCTAGAAATATAATAATAGTTCCTTGAGATGTCTTAAAGAACTCTGATCTAAAGTGCTTAACCAAGTGCAGACCATAAGGCCATTAGAGCAAATACGGCAATCATGCAAGGATCTTGGGTGCCCAATAACAAGCCTTAAGTTCCATCAAAAAGTTTGAGTGGTGGAGCATTACCATTTTTTAAATTAAACCCCTCACACAGGTTTTCCCCGCTCTGGCTCTTTTGATTTTTCAAATATAATTAATTCAAAAAAGCCTTAAGGATCAATAAACAACAAGATTCTTTTGACTTTTAAGGGCTATTATGAAAATTAACTATTGTCATTGGGTCGTCAGATCCAGCCCTTCAATCTATAGCTTGCAAGCAACTCACTACTAGGCCAATGTTGATAGGGGTAAAATGTAAACTAAACTTAACAAAAATGGGCATTCAACTAAGATGTCTACCCGGGGCTTTCTTAAGTGCCTTGATTTGAAAAAATACACTAATCATCCTATACAAGATCATCACCGGCCCATGCTTCTTGTATAAGGATGATATCTAATATTTTCAAATACATATCGTAAACAATCGTACTTTCTTCATTTGCCCCTGCCATGTTCCGAGACAGTATTGATAGTGAGGTAAAAGCAGACTATACACCAGGGGTATAGTAGAAAATGTACCTTATTTAACTTGTGCCCTTGGAAATAGCAGAACCTCTGCACTATTTACCATTCATCCTGGTAAATAGTACACATTTTACTCCATTTACCACTCGACCTGGCAAACAGTAGAAATGATGCACTATTAAGTCTTCAGCACTTCATCCTTGCAAATAGTGTCAAGTCTGCTCTATTTACCCTTCATCCTGGCAATTAGTACACATTTTGTACTATTTACCCTTTGTCCTGGCAAATGATAGAACTTCTGCACTATTTACCCTTCATCCAGTTGTCCTTGCAAGTAGAAGACATTTTGTACTATTTACCCTTTTTCCCATCCTCCTTCCAAATAGTTTAAGTTATTCACTATTTACCCTTTGTCCTTGCGAATATTAGACATTCTGAACTATTTACCCTTCACCCTTGCAAAGAGACCTTACCATATATAATAGCTATGGTTTCATAACCACTTCCAACTCTACCAAGCATATAGCTTCTACACTACTATTTCTTAACAAAGGAATCTGTCTCAAACTAGCAAATCAATTGACTGACTTATTTCTGTCCATGATTATTTCAACTCTTAACACACTCTTCGTTCACATACAGATTGCTGATGGCAACGAGGAACAAATTCCAAACAAGAAACTCCTCCTCATGTTCTCTCCAGACTGAGTGCCGGATCATCACTCTTTTTCTTTCGGCGAGCTACAGACATTGGTCTGAAAGCTATTGGTCTGAAAGCTATTCTTGAAATGGTAAAACTGACTTCCTATTCATTGGATCCTTGTCCTACGGCAATCGTTAAAGTCTGTATAGATGGCTTGCTATTATTCTATATCAAGTTTGCATACTATTTCTTTGATATTCCTCTAAATGATCGAAAAGAAATGTAGAATGCGCAATTATTGGGCATTCAGCAAAAAAAATGAATCAAAGCCCATAATGCTGAACATGACCACTTAAGGACATATATTAAGATTTCTTTGTCAGAGCCATAGGGGCTCCCTGAGGTGTGGCATGCTCATTTCAATTAGAAAGGATGAAAGGCTGAGCTGGCAAGATTTGTGGGCCACTGCTGCATGCCGTCGGTTGGGGCCCCTTTTATTGCCACCAACAAGGGACATATAAAGGCCGTGGAGCTGAGTGGGGGATGCAGAGAACTGTGCATTCCCATATTTCTCACCAATTGAAATGGTTGCAGTGTTGTCTGTTACTCCCCTTTCCTGTCCTCTAATTTATGATCTCATGATTAACAAGAGGCAATTCTGCACAAAGTCAACAATTACACAAGTTTTCCAAATTCACCAGATTATCCAATTCATAATATAATCTACTGACAAAAAAGCTATTGTGCAGGAATGACTCTCACATCACTTGCATTGCACTGGCAAATACTTCACATTTCAATTGTGATGCTAAGTGTACATGAAGCAATCTGAATAAGTTGAAGCCATAATAGCTTCCGTGAATTTACGTGATATCTACATGTAGAATTGAAGCTTGAACCTGAAATATTAGTGTAATTAAATTAATTTGAATAATGACAACAACAGCAAGATTTTAGATACCCTGTAAGCGGATTCGATTCAACACTACAGCTAAGTCAATGCCTAGTCTGGGATGCTGAGGGATACCCTCATTGATATATTTTTATGTCCAGTTCATTTACTCTGGATGACAACCCTTATATAACACCCCTCTCTCAGAATCCCCCCGACCCCGATGAGCCAAGAAGTAGGTTTGTTTTGCAAATTTAAAAGGTTTCTTTGAAATTAAACAATATATATCTATCACACTTTTATAGTAAATTAATATTTGATAGCACACTTGTGAGGATGATAGTGATCAACAATGGATAATGTTACAGTGGTACACTCTTTTTGATGGCTTAGAGGTGATATAGAGAGGATGAAGTAGCTGAGAATGCTTTTATGGCTTCAAAGACAATGCAATGATGAATGAAAATGCAGTACAGAAAATAAACTTGATATGACTTCAACAAAAGACAATGTAATCATTTTTCTTTGACAATTCACCCCCCCCCCCCCTATGCAAGGTAAAGAGATGGAAGGAAAGCACACAGTTCTCAGGAATGCAATCAAATATAATTCAGTTCCCCCCTAGCAAGCTTAGAGGAAAACAGGTATGAGTTTTAAACACAGGCAATATACTTTTAAATGTGGTGGCAATGAAGTGAGAAATGTGCTAAACATGCTTTTAATTCCCTATAGGGGGTTCAGGGTGAGTGAGAGATACTTTAAATTAATTCAGGATCACTTTAGCAATGCTCTATGAATGATTGTCAGGTTGCACACGAATTTCAGCAAGGAAAGCAAGGACACATATTTTTACACGTGGCTGAAATTAAGCAAAATGTAAAATCGCGGCAAATTTAGTCGCGTGCGTCGAGCGCAATTACGGAGGCACTATAAGGGGTAGCAAGTCGGTTTTAGGTTCGTTGGAAAGCTTAGAATGTTAGCTTTAAGATGACAGTTAAAACTCACAAACGGTTCCGGAGATACGGCCGATTTAGTAAAGGTAGTTTTTCAGATTTTAAATTTTAAAGCTCAGAATGACAGATGACAGTTTTCAGTTTTAAAGATGACAGAATGACACCATTCTAGGAGGCAGTTCTAATAGGCTAAAATAGTCTGGATTAGATTATTTTAAACTAAGAGATTGGTTTTGGCACAGTGCTTGCTGGGTACTCACACTAAATTTTGGACAGGAATGCGACTTCGTCACCGATCGGGTCAGGATTGGCTGGACTTCTGCTAGCAGTTCTTCACAGCGGTCTGGTCTCTGGTTCTCTCTGGTTCCGGATACAGCACTGCTTTCTGGATACTGCTACAAGTTCTTGCAAAAGTTCTTGGCAAAGGATTCAAACAGCTCGCCCGGCTGTTGAATAGTTTGGTTGGTTTTGAGGCCTGCTGAAGAGGATTCAGCTTGTGGATTCAGGCCTCTCTGCTACAAATTCTGGAGTTAATTTCTGGTCTCTGGCGATTGATGGATTTGAAGTCTGGATCTCTGGATGTGAAGTCTGAAGTCTCCCGGCAAAGCGTCTCGCAAGAAAGTGGAAAGTGAATGTCTCTACCTGGGTTTCAATGTTCTTTTTATGTGTTTTGAAAATGGGTGTGTGCCTGGGCCTAGCTAAGCCTGCCCCTCTCACTTATCATTGGCCAAGCTTTCCTCTCTCCCTTGATTGGGGGAAAGAAATGGAGTGTCAGAGTGATGCTGTAGGTTTTATGGTCAGAGGAACCTCCCCTTGTCAAATTGCACACAAATCTATTTCTGACCTACATACATATTTATCTATGTACCATTTTTCTAATATTATAGGTCCAATTAACATATTTTCTGTAGCACCAAACCATCCAATCACTGTCTTTGTACGATGTCGTGTCCACTTATGACAGAATTCTCCCCTTTTCATCCAGATAACAACCTCTAAACCTTTCCAGATTTTACACAGATGTGCACCAGGGATATGGGTTTCAGATGAAAAAGTGTCAGATTTTTAACATGCATACATTTGGAGTAACAACCCTTTTTTCCGCTACTATCCCCAAGAACATACCCCAGGGTCCTAACACCTCTTAAAATGTGCACAGAAAAATCACAAAAATGATGATGTTATTTATATAATTTTGACAAGTCCACACTGTGAATTATCCATCTTTTTAAAATCAGGCTCTGGCCCCAAAGGGGTGTGGTTTTCCAAAGCAGATGGTGGAATTTCTGGTTTATCCACTTCCCCCAAGCTCAGCTTGCTTCTCACATGCACTGCCCCTCCCAGTTGCTCCCAAGAGGAGTCCAAGACAGGGCTTTGTTCAACTTCCTGCAGTCCCCAGGTGCTCCTCCCCTACTCCAATTAGAGAGGTGTCATCTCCTTTTGGCAGGGGCAGCAGGATGCAGCTAGGCCTGGGAAGAGTTGTTGAGCCAGTTCAACTCCTGTCGGGGGTAGTTGTCAGGCAGAATTCAGCTAAATGTCACTTTAGTTCCCAGTTTTCTACATTCAAATCCAACTTACAATTTTTGCACATGCAGCTAGAATGCTGATTCTAAGTTCAAAACTATGACATTTAAACAATTGCATCCTATGTGACACTCACAAGTTGGTCACTCATTTATTCTAAACATTTCAATTTTAGTGGCTTTAAACCCAAATTCACTTACGCTGCTGACATCCCCAGCTATTTTTTTATATATACATTAAATAATTACTTTCTTCAAGTCATTTCAGAATATAGTTTTACATTGTATCCACCACTTAGCAAGACTTTCCTTGGCCTGGTTTGGGTTCATTTGTTCAGTTTTACACAAAAGTCTGGTGGTTTTAAAACGCCGGCTTTCTGATAGTGGTGAGCACCAGTATTGCATCCATTTTTGACATTAAGAAAATTAATTCCCCACAGTTCTGGGTTGCATTTGGCAATCAGCATTGCCATTCCCAATGGTTTCAGACTACTGTGTGTGTAGCCCAATGGTGGTTTTAGGCAGTGCCCTCCTGTGCTCACATCATAGGCAAAAATGGGTGGCAGCCTATTCTTCATGTTTTCCCTGTGCACTCTCTGGGGAGTTTTGGCCATCATGATGTTTTCAATTCTAGTACTGCACAGTTTTATGGTAGGGCTTGGCTGCATGGGTAAAAACATCCCACACCCCTTATCTCAGTTTCGGCAACAGCTTCCGTTTACTGCCTCCAGTCCAAGACTAGGAGGTATGGACGTATTTAAACTGTTGCCATTTATAGTGAATAAAATGTCATGACAATTTGAAGTGATATTCTTGAGTTGTACAAACCTTGGTTCAGAAGACCTCCCCTCCACATAAATAAAGAACAGCACACATTTTCTTCAAAAATGGTAGCAGCAGATACATCCATGGGAGCTAATATGACTCCAACCTTTACTTATTTATCCATGTACACATTTAACAAGGAATACATCTTAGATCATCCTATATTTAGTGCATGTATATCATTTTTTTGGTGGCATTACATAGAAGATATCTTCAGAAAATTGTGCATGACCAGAAAGGGCATAAGAATTTCTTCAAATTGATCAATAACATTGGTTGTAGAACTCAATTCGCATGCAGTGTTGGCATACCAATCAGGCATCCAGTTCTCGGATGTACAAGTTCATGTTAACCTTTGAGTAGTCACAGCCAATTACATTGCAGACCAACGGATCGCAATACATTATTTCATCAGCTCCGTTCTGACGCTCCAGAAATGATTAGTAACCTTCCATATAGTCAACCTCTAAGAGTTAAACGGGTATTAAGTATTGGCCAAAGGGCCATAAACAGCTGCCAAATACATTGGATGCGTTTAAGGCACCAGCTTACAGAGAAGATAAACTGGCTCGAGCACAGAGCAAGATAATGGGCCTCATTACACGGTATGCGGTAAGGGTTTACCGGTACCGGTAAGGGCACCGGTACCGGTAAACCCTTACCGCCTTACTACGAGGTCCCTTTGCCGGACCCGACCTCAACGGCTGGTTCCGGCGCCCATAGTTATAAGCAGGTCTTAATGAAGGCCCGGGGGCATTACCACAGGTGGTAATGGCCTGCAGTCGAGGGGCTTATTGCCATTAGTACCCCGGCCCATTAGATTGGGGTACTAATGTTTTATTTTCCAGCTGCGAGACGCATTGCATTTCACAGCCCAAAAAAAAAAAAAAAAATATGGCTGCCACGGACAGAAAAACGTAGTCCATTTTCGCTTTCTGTGGTGGCCATAGTAAACAAAGAAAATGGCTGCCATGGAAGGGGAGAAGGGACTACACGTAGTCCCTTCTCCCCTTCCAATGGCAGCCATTGACTTGCATGTAAAAAAAAAAAAAAGGTAAACCAAAAATGGCCACCATGGAAAGGGAGAAGGGACTACGCATAGTCCCTTCTCCCTTTCCATGGCAGCCTGAAGAAACACTGAAGAAAGGCGAGGACCGGCGTGAGGGATGAGGTGTGACGTGAGTGGGATAACCAGCAGGTAAGCTCAGAAAAGGAGCAATAGGTAAGTGGCTTTTTTTATTTTTCGCGCCGCTCCAGGTACTAATGTTTTGTATGCCTCCCATAAGAAGCCTTTAGAGATGTATTTCTAATTATAAGTTCTGTAGTGATATATCTATCCTCTTCTGTGACCTCATGGCAGTGGGTTGTGACATTCTTAGTCAACTACTGTGAGGTCATGCAAGGGGAAACATTTTACCCTGGCCTCGCCCCCGATGCCTTAAGAAACAAAGAAAGCAGAAGAAGCAGACTTAAGAAACCTAGCTCTACCTGTCATAATGAGGGCCACACTTCTGACAGTTTATCAGAGCCGCAGGGGATACTCTGCCTTTATTTAGCGCAGCTGTGGCTCTGACACTACTCCTGCTCCCGCAGGGAGCTCCACTGGGAAGTAGAGGAGGGTGGAGACGCGGAGGGAAGTGAAGTGGGAATTACTTTTTGTTAATAACATTTTATAGGTCGTTTAACTTGCAAAAGAGGCATAGTCTGACAAGTGAACTATTTGTTCAAAGGATTGGGTGATTGGTGTATGTTTTAGACAGGTGTCTAACATAGGTGGTTATTTTAATGTAATTTGAGTGCAGAACGAATTCGAGATGGCGTTTTTCTATCAAAGACTACACAGTATATACATGAGTGTGCCAAGCAATACGCCAAAACAAAACGCCAAGCACAAGACACAAGTGTAAAATCATCGTCGTAGGTCGCATACACATGAACAATTAAATAAAGTAATGAACTCAGGTAAAGACAGCATGTTACACCAATAATAAAAGCAAACCATTATTTTATCATAAATTAAAAATAATACCCAAATCCAGAAGGGAGTTATTTTCGAAACACCAAAATGATTGCATGTGCCCGCTTTTCCTTTGTCGTAGCCTTGCCTGTTATATTTCCAGGTGCAGGTGCAGTGGGCCCAGAGGGCGTAACATTTACAATGAAAAGTAGTGACCTTTACGTAAATGTTTTCTGCTGTCCTTCAGGTTTATGCTTTTCTTACTTCTCCTGTCAACCAAAGATTTCATTATTCTAACAAACAAATACAAGTAGGCACACATGAATCACGTATATAGAAATACATGCGCGTGTCCCTCGAGCTTAGTTACAGCTATATGTCTGCTATTTGGCTGTCTTCAATTGTTCAGCCCCATGCTTTGGAGGATGGTTGTCCCAATGAGAAACCCATGAATTATAACTTCATGCCCAGTCAGTGCTTCAGGAGCAACAGGAAATATTATGAATAATATCAGTGAAAACACAACTATTTGTGCTGATTGTATAATTATATATTCATTTTGATTACACTTTCGACAAACTTAATGCATCCTGGAAGAATGCTGCAATACAGCAACAGACTTCGTCACCATGTCCTCAGAGGTCATTCCCTAAACTTTGCGCTGCAGTCTGGCGCATCCTGTACCAATCGGCTGATTCTCAACGAGGTGTTAATTACCAAAAATGTATAATTAACACTGATTCTGAAGTATGCGCATTTTCCTGAGGGAGCAGAGAAAGCGCCACTTTTGGAACCTGTGAGCAGGTTGCTAGGATTGTTGGAAACCGACCTAGCAATAGTCATTTTTGGAAAATGTTTCTTTGCATTGCTATTCTGGTGGCACTGATACACAATCGCAACAGGCTGAAATTGCCACAGAGTACCTCTTTGGTGACGGTCTGTATCACTGTTGCAGAGGAGTGAGCACTCTACTCGCTGTGCCACTTGACCAGCTAGATGCATGTTAAACTGCTTTGTACGTATTTACAATGTATTGCACCAAAATTGCCTAACTGCATGAAATAATGCTTATTGTGGACCTCTTTCTTGTCTATATAGTCCACACTGTTGCTGCAACATTGTAATTTTTTGCATTAATCTAATTTTGTTGTTACCTGTGAACCCCTTTCTTTGCTTATGTTGTTCACAGTGTGTGTGTTTGTGTTCCATAAAGTAATTTGGATACTCATACAGAGGGAATAACCTAACCCACCCTCTTGTTGAATCTATGCAGGTCAACTATTGACCACAGATAAACTGTTTTGCTTTAAAAAAATCTACAAAAATAATAAAAAGAGTTTCAGCAAATATATAAAGCTGACCTATACCTTCAATACTGAGCGTCGATTTGCACCCTACACACCAGCATATTACATGGCAAAAATTAGTATTTTGTATGAATGTCCTCTATTTGATCAAATTTGCATTAAAATAAAGTGCAATTGAAAATTTCTCACAGGCAGGACAACCTCCCCCCCCCTGTTTACACTCAACTACCCATAAACACCTCGGCTGCAGCTTTCACCAATGCACTCTCTGACCTTGGCTTTAAACATTGTTTCTCATCCCCAACCCACAATAAGGATAGAACCCTGGACTGGGTAGCTGATCTGAAAAGCCAGATCTCGATCACTTCTAACACACCTTGCCCATGGTGAGATCACCATATCCTGATCTTCGCTTTCCCGGCGCAGAAACGGCAGCTGCCTGCCCTTCCAGCCGTGCCTACTACCCTGTCATGCAGCACACAGAAAACTTCCAAAGACTCTTTCTCCCCCTATCTCACACCACTCCTACTGGAAAACTTAGTCTCTGCAGACTCGAAGACCGTAGCAGATATCTACTTGAACACCTTGACCATGGTGAGATCACCATATCCTGATCTTCGCTTTCCCGGCGCAGAAACGGCAGCTGCCTGCCCTTCCAGCCTTGCCTCCTACCCTGTCATGCAGCACACAGAAAACTTCCAAAGACTCTTTCTCCCCCTACCTCACACCACTCCTACCGGAAAACATTCAGCCTCATTACACGGATGGCGGTGAACCATGGCGCTATGCCGGTAAAATACCGGCACCGCCTTGGTGGAAAGGGGAATTACCGCCCTATTCCAAGGTTGGCGGGGCGGTAATTCCCACTTCCACCATTGCCCTTCCCCATTCCCATTTTTGCCTCATAGGGCTCTATGGGAATGGGGAAGGCGCTAATTACGGTACCGCAAATTGCGGTACCGTAATTAGCTCCCTGGTCCCTTTGCGGGTTGGTTTTTACCGCCTGCAAAAAGCAGGCATTAAATTCCCCAACCTGCAAAGGGACCTCGTAGTAAGGTGGTAAGGGTTTACCGGTACCGGTAAAATACCGGTACCGCAAAACCCTTACCGCCTACCGTGTAATGAGGCCCTCAGTCTCTGCAGACTCGAAGACCGTAGCAGATATCTACTTGAACACCTTGACCAAGGCAATAAACATGGTGGCCCCATTAACACTCAGGAGGGCGAAACCAATTGGTCACATCAACTCCTGGTTTACCCCTGACCTACTGGTCTTACATCTGAAAGGCCCCAACAGAACATGCAAAAGTCTCTTTCAACACAATTGCCAAAGAATATAAAGAAGCCATTATTGCAGCCAAAGCGGCAGCTTACAATATGAGAATAACAAATGCCTACGCAACTTCCAAGAAGTTTTCAGAATCCTCAGAGAATTAGAGACCCCGTTCACCCCCCCTACTACCATCACCATAGATGAGACTTGGTGCATAAATATCCAGAATGTTATGTGCTCTAAAATAACCTCCCTACAATAGAAAATAGGGAGGAAACAAGCCCTTATCGCCACATCTACTCCACAATTCCCTTCTACTAAACTCCAAATCACACCATTCTTCCACTTTAGAGAAGTGTCTGAAGTAGAAACCGTCAACATACTTAGAAAGATCAAACTTTCTATATGAAAAGGGGATATCTGCCCTGATAACATCATACAAAGACTGTTCAGAAGCCCTTGTCCCCTTCGTTACTAGATTCAACAATGCCTCCTTCTCCTTAAGCCAGGTTCTGGCCAGCCTAAAAGGATCTTGGGTTCTTTCCTTACTAAAAAAAAACCTGCATGACCCATCAGTACCTACTAATTACTGCCCCATCACAACAGTCAATTTCCTGCTAAAGATTTCGGATAGGGCAGCCTACAATCAGATACAATCCTTCCTAGCGTTTTAGGGATGCACCAATCAGGCTTCCGGCCAGGACATTGTACGGAATCAGCATTACTAGACTGAAAAACTAGTGTGATTCCTTCAGAGGTGAAGGCTAGCCAGACCGCTTACTCCTCCTGGATCTCTAAACTGCCTTTGACCTGGAGGACCATAAAACTCTGCATCACCATTTTATGGCCTTGACAGTCATCGCAGCAGGACTGGACTACTCTAATGCCCTCTTTGCAGGGACCTCCAAACAGAACATTAAAATCATGCAGGTAATCCGAAACAATGTCCTATGTGCATTGCTCAACATCCCAAAAAGAGAACACAGGAAGCTCACTGGCTCCCAATATGTGAAAGAATTATCTTCAAAACACTCTCCATCACTCACAAATGTCTTACTAATGCTGCCCCGGAATGCCGATCTCAACACATTGTGAGAACCAAGTCTACCAGACCGGTAAGGTCTGTCCATGCCCAGCGCATTGTTCCACTGATAGTCAAAAAAGTCAGGGGAGGAGGTTCCAGCAAGCCTGTAGTGGCAGCGCACCAGAACGGAGGCATCATACTGGCCTTCTGCAAGGCCCTAAAAACGTGGCTCTTCACCTAAATGACACTGTTCCTCCATCAAACCTTTTTTATCACCCTCTGTTGGCATACATGGTTAGGTAATCTACTTAATGACATTCATGCATTGAGAGTTTCCTGCAACGTACCACCTGCTTTTAATGTTTTTGTGTGTAACTGGTTTTCATACTAGCACCCTGATGCCCTCGGATTTAGGCACTTTATAAATGTAAAAACATAATTAAAAAAAATATTACATGTCCTTATCATTACATCTAATCCCCTCTAACCTTCTATTTTATATGATTTTGAAGTCATTCAGGGTACTCAAGGGAAGCCAAGGGTTTTAACAGACTTGCACAAACACAATTTGGGATCTTTAGAAAATGGTTTGCCTTAGTAGATCTCGGCTGCGGTTCTATAAATGTATCAGCATCCACTGTTTCCGTTCTGTTACATTGTTGATGAATAGGTTGAGAACAATGTCTCAGCAGTTAGAGAAGCTACCTGGAAGTCAGCTTAACAGCATTGAATGAGGACATCAGGGAAAGTGCAAAGGCTGGTCTTCAGTGAAAACTGCAGTTTGTAGATCATAAACTACACGTTATGGCCATGGGATGGAGGTAGAAGATGCACAGCTATTCTGCCACCTGCTGGCAAGAACAAGCCTCATATGGAGATAGACATAGTTCGAGAGAAACTGGTACCTCCTACTAACCTTTCACCTTCAGCAGAGCTTGTAAAGAAACATGTGAGCAATTCAAGATGTGGGTAAAGAGTCTCATTTCAGAAAATTGGAAGAATAGCCTGGCGACTGTAGCTGACATATCTTGGACCTCACAATGCAACCATAGGAGGTCTTGGCCTGCAGTCCTTACAATGTGATTCTTATTGGGCTTCAGAAGGCAGGATGCGAGGACTTGATAGTAAGAATGTGGTTGTTTATAATAGAGGCTTGGACGAGCTGAGCTACAGTTGCAGAGGCTTTCAATTTCTTTCCTAAATTACTAGTTTCTTCCTCTGAGATGGAACAGAAGGATTGAAATTTGGCAGGAAGGTGTTGGGCTGATGGCTTGAGTAAGATGATTATTACCAGAGCCTTCAGCACTTGGGGGAGCCTGCCTGGTTCTTATTTTGTAACAGAAGAAGGAAGCTACCTCTAAGGCTAAATTAGCAGAGGGGAAGACTCTGATATGACATTATCTGGGTTGGGCAGCTCCTGTATATGTCTAAACAGTCCTTGATTGTACTGGTCCCCTCTGACAAATAATTATTAATTTCAATGAATGATAGCTCTATGGATGCCCTCTGATGAATGATTTTATTTTATTTAATGTATTTATTTCTAATGCACCGAAAACCTGCAGGCATCAGGGCGCAGGAAAACACAGCAGTATGAACCTCTAAGACAGGACAATGCAGATATCTCAGAAGACCCTACAGCAAAACAAACTTCAGCTGAACAATAGATTTTTCTGGATTTGCGGAAAGGGAGCATAACTGGGACACACCTGCCAAGATCATTTGTCTGCTTACATCTGGGCCAGCATATGTAGGCAGAATTGCCCAAAATGTAAAGTCCTGCTGTTTGTCTTTTTTTGTATCATGTGAGCTTGTTCTCGTTTCAGAGCTTCTATTGCTGAGGACTATGTTCCAGTGCATTAGAAATACATGTAATAAATAAATATTCTGCCTGTCCTTCAAATATGTCGGGTCTTACCATAGAGGCACTTTTGAAGCAGCGTAGCTGCCGTGAATTGAATCCAAGCTGTTGCCAGGAGTCAATGCAGAGCCCTCCTGAGAGTAGCGACATTGTCTCTCGAAGAAACCCCTTTTATAATGCTTATAGCACCACTCTGCAGGATCTGGAGTTTGTTAAGGCATTCTTTATTAGCAACCATTTGGAGGGCATTACAATGGTCAGGCTTAGACAGATTATGGAAGCAGTAGTATCATCTTGAGAATTCTGATTGTCGCCATTAGAGTCTCCTACCTGCCCTTTTAAGGTGCTTTGGGTCCTGACCATTACGTCTTTAGACAATCGTGGTTATGTGTTTTGGTGCAATGCAGTTTTCTGGAGAGGAATTCAAGTAGGAAAGCAAGGCTTTCGGAAGGAATAGCACAGCCGTTTGACTTGCTGAAAGTCTCTCTGAATTATTTTTTAGTTCATGTTTCTTATTGGTCACCACTGGCGAATGAGATGGATGAAAATTTCTTTGAGGCAGTGGGTTGAGGTAGACTGTACTTGAGTTGGTTATTACTATGTTTCAGCTCATAGTCAGTCAACACATGTTTATGCAGATGGGCTGTGCTATTGGCAAGATTGGAGGAAAAGAGGATATCAAGTATGTGGCCATGTCTTGGAGTTGGCAGATGGGCAATTCGGACAACCTAAGAACTAACATACAAAGGTCTTTGGTGTTTTTATCATGATCCCAGTCTAGCCAAATAATCAGATCTCCCAGTATTACAGTTTAGTTGGATGTATGACGTTAAGGTATCTTATCATATCTAACCATTCATCCATGAATCTGACACAGTACCCTGGAGGACGTCAGGGCATCATGATCTTGGTAATGGTTTTGGAATCTAGAATCTCATCTCATGTAGTGCCCTTTGATTGGTGCATCCCATAGACTGCTACTTGATTATTGCACTCACATTCTTGCATCCAATATACTGCCCCTTGATTGTTTCTCCAACATACTTATTTTTGCATATCATACAATACTTAGTGGTTGCTGCATCCCATAGATGGATTATTGCATCCTATGTATTGCCACTTGATTATTGCATCCATATGATGATTGTTGTATCTCATAGACTGCTCCCTAATTATTGCATTCCATAGATTGATTCTTGATTGTTGCACCCATATATTGATTTCTGCTTTTCACCCATTTTTTTGATTGTTTCTTCTATAAATAGCTCCTTAAATATGGAACCCATATGTTGATTTTTGCCTCTCGTAGAATGCTCTTTTATTGTTGCTCCAAGAGATTGCTCATTTTTCTTATTGTTCAAGCTGAACATTTCACAAGTTCATCACATAAATTCATCTCATAACACTATACACAATATACATATAATTTATAGACCAATTTAAAAAAAAGCTGTTAACACCACCATACATAAAATACCACCTCTCTTACAATCAATTATCAATACACAGTACATCTAACTACAACATTTTAAACATCTTTTAAAAACATTTAATTAGATTCAATTTCAGACTCACATTGGCTCCCTCCAACATTAGGTTTCAGAGCATCTCTATGTTTAAATCTATAAAATCCTTTAATGTTCCCAGGTGGGTTGGCCTTAGTACCATTAGGTTCTCACACTCCATAGCCAAGTACAGTAATATTTCAATTTCTTTCCCCTCACAGACCCTTCAGGTTCTTTCCTCTCGCTGCACACCTTTTCTCACCCCCAAAACTTCATTAGTTTCAAGCAAGGTCAACCATATTCTTTAAAAATATCTTCTCCAGTTAGGGTACAGAAATTGCATCATATTATACGGTAGCCTACTCACTGATTTGCCATCTAATTTAATTTAATGATGATGGGAGTACATTTTGCACCTGATTATTACGAGGATCCAATCCATCTCCCAAAGACGTTTTTAACAAACAATACTAATTAGATTAGACACCCTTGGATTTTTTTTAAATGCAACCAAACTTATAAATTACACATACCTATATAAACCGCTGTTGTGTGATTCAATTCAATAGATAATGGTAATTACTGCATTTATTCAGCGTTTGTAAATAATATCCGTCCAAATGTGTATCCACACATGTAAACATAAATTTCATGATTCCCGTGCACACAAAAGTAAAAGAAATGCGTGCTTTGTTAGCTAAATTGGTTAATACCATTATTGTCCACATCAAATGTGTGAGGATAGTCCCCATTAGACCTACAGTGGTCATACAAAAAGACTCCCTACTCACCCAGCCTTTCGGCGTGTGATCCCTTCTGAAGAAAATCCCTTGCTGCTTGCTGGCTAGCTTATATACAATGCATGGTCAATGCTGTTGGAAACACAGGTGTGTGCTCACGTGGCCGCCATGTTGGGTGAGTAATTCTGATCTCAAAAGTAATGCCACATGTATAGTACACTCAATAGTGGTAGTGGGTATATACCCCAAACTAAGATATACAAAACAATTTTTGCTTGTTGCAATTGAGGTTGGATTAGCCTAAAAGGAGAGAAAAAACACCAGTATAGGAACACGCATTACACCCCACTTTTAAGCGCAACTAACCATACTGTTTCCTGTCAACATACCAAATCAAATCCAACGCTAAATAGCATCAAGTGTGGTTGTAACCTTGTAGTTAATGATCCTCTTGCTAAAACCAGGTAGAGCGCACACACATCCCCATGTTGCTAGTGTATAGGGGACACTGGCACTCAATATTCAAATCATTAACATGACACTATTTACAATGGCGTATTGGCTGTTAACTATAAGAATATGAGGTCATGCATCTCCAACAAACACCAATGGGCGTACGCAGGGTATCACAAAAATACCGATAATTCATGCTCTGTGTTAAGTTCACACAGGGTTGTATGGTATTGGCAAATAAGGCGTGCTACCAATTGTCTAAGTTTCAATACAAGGTTGCCCCTCTCTTAGGTAAGGTGACTTTTGCCAGATCCACAAATGTAATTGCTTTCTTGTCATCCATTTGGTGTACCTTTTGCCAATGTATCGCTAATGGATATTTAGCATCCTGATTTGACATAGCCGACAGGTGTTCCCTCATTCAAATTTTAAGTGGCCGAATCATGCTCCCAATGTAATAGAGTCTGCATACACATAAAATACAATAGACACAGAATTTGAATTGCAATTGATAAATTAATTCACATGATATGTTCCCAAGATTCCAAAATCAATTGTTTTGGTTTCCAAAGCATGGGCACACATTGAGCAGCCCCCGCATTTATAGAAACCTTTGTTCTGTGCCAATTGCAACCATGTTTGCTTTGATTGCATGTTGGGCCTAAAGGAAGGATTAAGTATGTTGATATTGATATTGATATTTTATTTCTATCGTGCTTGTACACAAGTGTTTCAGAGCGCGACAAGGCAAGGGAGGGGAACAGGGGAGACCAAAACAGTGATCTTACTAGGCCCAGTGACATTGAGAACGCGCAAGTGCATCAGAGTGAGGGAGGGGAAAAGTGCATGGAAGAGGGGAGAAGTGGAAAGTGCGAAGCAGAGGAGAAACAGATAAATAATAATAAATACATAAATAATAAAGGCAACAAACAATGGTAGTGCCACCAGCAATTTGCAAGTGCTAGGTTTAAGACAGCAGACAGGGTAGGTCTGATAAGTGCAGGAAGAAAAAGGGGGGGTTGTATGGGTACAGATACAGACCCCAGTGCAAGGGATGGCCCGGAGACAGTGCGGGAGGGTGGCAGGGTGAGCAGATACCTGGGCCCGGAGGACAGAGGGTGGCCAGGTGCATGGTGCCAAGAGAGAACAGATCAGCAGCGGAGAGGGGGAGCGAAGGCAGAAGAAAAGAGGAAGGTCTTGAAGTGCTTCCGGGACCGGAGATGGTTCTCCTCAAATTTTAGAGTGGCAGGGAGGCTGTTCCAGAGGGAGGCCCCAGCCGAAGACAGATCTACCCCCAGCTCGTTGCTTTGAAAAATGGCTGACCCTGAGGGAGTTAGAGGTAGAGGAGCGAAGAGCTTGAGAGGGGAGGTATTTTCAGAGGGATAGCTGAAGGTATTTTGGACCCAGGCCCCAGAAAGCCTTGTGGACAATGCAGAGGGTTTTGAATTTAATCCTTGCATCCACTGGGAGCCAATGGAGAGATTTCAGAGTTGGAGAGATATGATCCCAAGGCTTGAGGCCAAGGACAAGTCTTGCAGTCCTGTTCTGGATTAGTTGCAGAGGGCGGAGAGTAGAGGCAGGTGGATTTAGAAAGGGGCTGTTACAATAGTACAACCTAGAAAGAACCAGAGCTTGGGATACCATGAGCTTCTGGGGGAAGGAGAGGAAAGGCAGAGGACCTCTAAGGAGGAGCAGTAGAAACTTTGACTTTTTAGAGACCTCAGCGATGTGGGCGGAGAAGGAAAGGGTGGAGTCAACGATGACCCCGAAGTTCTTAGCCTCGCAGGTGGGGGTAGGAGGAGGGCCAAGGGAAGCCAGCCAGAGAGTGAGGGGAAAGGATGGTGATGAGGAGGATCTCAGTCTTGCTGACATTCAGACAAAGATCATTGGCGGCACACCAATCTTGAATGGCAGTTAGGCAATCAGAGATGAGAGAGGGAGAAAAGGTGGCCGAGGGCAGCCTTAAAATGAGTTGAGTGTCATCAGCATAGCACTGGAAATTTGAGCAGAAAATGGCAATGCAGTGGGCGAGAGTTGCCAAGTATTGGTTGAAAAGTTCTTAAGAGTACTTGCTTTGTTATAAATGGAGTTGGGATATGGGTCTAACCATGTACTGATATCCTTATCCAAATGGAGCAAATGCCAGTGTCGCTTCATGATTGAATATATGTTAGAACTGTCTGCATTGTAACATGTGATAAATCTCAATTTGTTACTATAGGTCGTCTTAGTGCGTACTTTGGGGGTGAGCAGATACTCTCTCTTCATATTGTTCACTGTATGAATCGCTCTGAGAGGGTACAATAATCGTAGCCTTTTGATAGAAACCTCTTGGTTATGAATTTGCATTCTATTTGGAAGTCACCAATATTGGAACAATTCCTTCTGGTCCTAATGAACTCACCCTTGGGGATTATTAGTAATAACCGACTTCCTGTGGCAACTCTCAGCATGCATTGACCGAAGTGGACTTGCGGAATGTTTTGGTTGCACATTCTTTGACATAGAAATTGTTAAGTCTAGGAAATTAATGCACGTGTCACTATATGTGTATGTGAATTGGATTCCCCAATTATTGGTATTAAGATATTTCACAAAGTCAAGCAAACATTCCACAGTACCAGACCATACCATGATCACATCATCTATGAACCATTTCCACACATGGATATGCTGTAGGAAGTGCACATTTTAAAAGACAAATTGTTGTTCTTATTGATGCATAAAGATGTTCGCCAGGGTTGGCTCTAAGCTTGCCCCCATGGCTATTCCAATTAGCTGTTTATAGTAGACGGTGTTAAACAAAAACACATTATTAGTGAGTGTACACAGTAATAGATCCTGGAGCATTTCAATGTGTTGAAAATATGAAGCCTAATATTCACAGAAAATGTACTCCACACTTTCAATCGCTTTATGATGTTCAATAGAAGTATATAGAGCCTTCATGTCCAGTGTGACTACCAGAAGGTTGGAAGTGAATGGTAATTCACCAAAAATCTGTAAGATATGCATTGTCTCTCTCACAAATGTGGGAGTTTGAGCGACCAATGGTGCCAGACATTCATTGATAAAAATGGAGATAGGTTCCATAATGTCCCCGCCCCCACTCACAATAGGTCTGCCCTCCGGATCCTTGCAAAAGACTTGTGTATTTTAGGAAGGAAGTAGGCAGCGGGCATCAATGGCTCTTTCACCATTAGGTACTGTTTTTCAACATCTGTCAATACACCTCTACGGTGCCATTTCTTCAACAATTATCAACTGTTGCTCGTATATTTAGGAGGGGGTTAGTGGAGGTGGGTAGTGGGTAAGGCCTGATAGCACCCATGGGTATTCAAGTGGTCAAGTCCCATTGTCTGTGGTCATGTCCCCCTTTGTCTGCCTCCTTAATTATTAGTTCCTGATTGGATGCCAACTTTTGGATGGCTCTCTGTTCCAATTTATTCAAGTTGGGACAGTAATGGCAAAGAGTTATCTTAGTACTATCTGCTAATTTATGGATGTTCTTGGTCACTGCTCGATAGAAGGTGTCTATAATGTTGTCATTAGGAAACACAGGCAAAAACTTAGAATTTTTAGTTAGGTCTTTAATTTTCAAATTTTGCAGTTGAATGATCAAATCTTTAAGCATATCCATTATACTGATTCCCTGATCTTGTTCACAATCTTGTAGACACATTATTGCCTTTGATTTGTGCCAACCTAAATGAATTGTCATGCGGCCTATGGTTCTCTGCCCTGCTAAAATGTCCTTTGGTTTGTGTTACCTCAATGGATAAATTATTTTGATGTGATTTTAAAACTTATTTGTATATGGTGTGTTCAGCCTAAGACGAAGGAAGGGCACATAGCTCGAAACACGTGCCAGGCTGACCTACAATCAATTAAATATATGCAATTTACGCATGGACTTTTGTGATTTGTGCGCAGTGTGAATGCACCTTAGTATATCATCTGCCCCATAGGTCATAACTGGCATAACCTTCAATTTATAAAAGCATATTAACAGCAATCGAGAGAATCACCCATAGCGTTGGTCCATTTTTTTTGCTTGGGTTTTCAACACCACAATTTATTTTTGTATAAATAAGTAATGGGATGCACATCTATCTTTCTCAAATATACTAAAAACCAAATATACAAATTCCTCAACCGTTCCGAAAGTGTCTTTCAAAACTGACTATTTAAAAGAGGATATACTTTTCTTTTTGGCAGCTTTATAATCATTACCTTTGACTTTTTAATGTTTGTCATCAATTTATTTGCTTGCGTATATTCTTAAAGCACTGTGATTTGGTACTGGACACCAGTAGGGGTTTGGTCACAAAGTGCCAAATCATCAGCATGTAATAGCCAGTTTATGCTCAACGATTTACATTTCGGGAGAGAGGATTGGGTACATTTCCAAGTTTTTCCCCAAGTCTGATAGAAAAAGATTAAAAAGTATCGGTGAGAGAACACAACCTTGTTTTAAGCCTTTAGATGTGCTCATGGGTGCAGAAAGGAGAACTTTAGCACTGAGCTTTATTCTTATTGATGTTCTTGTATGAGCTCCCAGATAATTTTAATTAAGTATGCCTGGCAACCCCAGTTCGTTAATTTTGGCCATAATAGAGCCTGCCATAGAAAAATCAATAAAACAGCTATACATATGAGTTGCTCTTTGCTAATTTTAAAATCCATTTAGTGTTTTTCCCGCCAATGCACAAAACTTGATTGAAAGGGTTCTAGAATTTTTGTTCCACAGCCCAACCTCTAAGTTCAGTTTCCACTATAGAACAGGGGATCTTCCCTAGAAATGTCTAATATGGCTATGGGCTGATAATTCATTGGGCTTAATTGGTCCCCTTTCTTGTGGATTGTGGGCACATTTGAGGTTCTCCAAGAAGGCGGGAATTTCCTCCATACTACGATGTTATTAAATAAGCCATATAAAAATTGTGCCCATACCATTGGCAAGCCTTGCAGAGTAACATTCGAAAGGCTGTCGAGCCCAGGGACCCTAGCATTTTTTAATAATTATTCAAAGAATATCTTCCAGCTCAAACTTCATATCCCATAAAATATTGATACCCAGGGGCCCATCTACAGATTCATCATTGGCTTTAGTATATACCTTAGAATAGAAGGCAGACCATACCTCCTCTGTAATGGGGTTAACCTGTAGCCATTCTTGGGGATTCAGATGTGTATTAAATATATCCCAAAACCTGGTCACGTTTCAATCTTTCAAAATGGAATGAATCCTCTCTGCATCATGTTGAGCCACAATCCATCGATTCTGGTGCAGCCAATTCTTAAACCTATTTCGAGCCAACCTACCTAATTCAACTATATTCTGGATTTGCAGATGCTGCAGAGTCTGCAGTTAATTATTCCTGTCTCTGTACATCATAAGGATGGCGAGGGGTTCTGGGTGAGTTTTGTTATTTGAAGGTGTATTGTACGTACTTGTTATATGGTTTAATTCTATTTTGGTGGTTGTGGCTAGTGGCCAGATTCTTGGGGGCATGCCCCCAGAGTATTGCCACTGGCCACAAGCACTATAATATGTGTATAGTAATTATGGGCAATATAGTGGGCTATACAGTATTTGTAATATGGTGAAATCGTAATTAAAGTGTAAATGGTATTTATGATAGTAGTACAACAATGTTCTTTCCCTGAATTTCATAGGTTTTTATTAGTGCAATTTAACCATAACATCCCTTTAACTATGTTTTTTCACTGAATTTCATAGGTTTTTACCACTACACCCTAATTTGCTACACGTTCCTAATATCCTACTCACCCCTAATGTAGCAGCTCTGGAGTCTGCGGACAGTAAAAAGGTCCGGGGCAGCAGGGAGCATCAACAAAGCCCAGAGGCACAGGGGACAACAGAACATTTTGGACCCTTCTAATACAAAAGCATATACATAAACCAAAATTACAAATATTTATCACACCCAAACATACATCTGTACACAATTCAACATTTAGAAATGTACACATACATTTTTCATTTAGCACACAATGTTATGGAATGTACCAAAAACAAAGCATAACTGTACACCTCATATTATCACTTTAATACAACTCTTCATACACACTAACATACACCAGAAACACATTGGAAAATATCGTCTTACCAAACAGTAAGTGCACATTATTTATTTTTCAATTATTACCATTCATTAAATAAATATTTCTCAAAAGCAAATATTACCATTTGTTGTTTGACAGAAATGGCAAACACACTGGTGTAGCTAGAAGATGAAATGAGTGATGATGAAATCTTTAATGGTAAATAAATCTTTGAACAAAAACAAATAATATAACTAATACAGAGCCTATTGAAATAATATATGGAATTTGTTTATTAGTACAAAACACACCACACAGCAATTATGCACAATCTGAAGAACCAGAAACACAATACCAATCCCGAATTATACAGAATGAAATCAGGAACTTGTATTTGAAAATGGATGAACTCAGCAATAACTTTAAAGAACTTGTAATTTATGTGATAAATCATGTCTTTAGAAATGTTGATTATCACTGCACTACTTGTTCCTGCCCCTTGTCCCCAGCATTCACCCCAATCAAATCCATGAAACATAAATCACAGACGATTTTATGAAATTACTCTCCCGGTCTCCCCTGATGATGACTTTATTGAAACTCCAAATACTCCCATTTTTGTTTTCCATTCCGATGCTGCATCCCTTTCAAAAATTAACTTATTGTTTATACTATAAATATCTTGTATATAGGCATATCAATATATTTTTTTAAATTTCAATTGATAGTCTGGGGACTATATGAATGTTCGTGTCTACATACACAATGGATGACGTTCGCAGATGCTTTGGTTAGTTCTGACATGTCTGGACTCGCATGACACAATTTTAAATAGTCAGTGAACATGCGTGCCTGATCGTGGACATCACTGTGCATGCGCCCGGTGGCTCCTGCTGCTTTGGGCCACGGACATTGCTGGGGCGTCGCAGACATCCCCGGATGTCATCATGTGACCGCGCCCATGCAGCATGATGCCATGTCTGATCGGTGCCGTGACGTGGACATTTTGAAACTGCCTTTTTGGCCAACCTACAAGTTTGAAGTTGAACGTTTACCCTTCCAGAGGTCTGACAGCCATTCTCAGTCAACTTTATACACCTTTCCAAGGCCTATTTTAAATTCCTGAGTGCACATACAGGAGAGACGTCCATGGACGATTCCTCTGAAGGGACTCACCCATTACTTTTAGTAAGTCTATTAGAAAACCTGCTATTTCCCTTCAAATCGCATCAGTCATGGCCATCCCTCCTCCCCAGGGGTCGCCACCACCACCATCACCAGCTGGAGGGCCTGGACAGGGGGAACAGGCACGTTGAAGCAGAAGAGGATCAAGAGGACGAGGAAGGTGACTTAGAGGAAGTACCTACCTCCAGCATCTGTAAATAATAAAATCGTGTTGTTTTTTTACAACTGTTGGAGTGGTACCAAAGACTCGGGCCCGCCGTGTTAAATGCACTGAGTGTGGAGTCATGCTCAGTTCAGACAACACAGGCAGTATTACTTGGGTAACCACCTCCATCCGACACCACACCTGCACATTCCACTCGGATATTCTGAGAAGGCTGTTCCTTTCTCAGGGAGTAGGCTATCTTCCTCTACCCCATCTTCCTCAACTGCTCCTGTGGGGCAGAGGATTCCACCGGCTGCCTGGCAGGCCATAAAAGAGGTTGTTGATCCTTACCCTTCTAGAACAACAGTACTCTATATCTACTGCGATACACCACTCTGCAGGTGGGAGTCGTTGAAAAGTGCTTTTGAGGCTGCGGTCAAGGAGTACGAGAAACACTGCCTTAGATTTAAAGCAGGGCCAACATCGTCCCTGGTCTACCTGCCCCTCTGTATCTGTGGTTGGTGCCCCTCCCCTTCCTTCCCTCCCCATCCTACCTCTTTGTTTCCCCTGAAAAAAAAACAAAATCAAAACATACAAAAAAGGTTCCATTTGGAGACTGCTTTACATTTTTCAGTAGAGTATTTAGAGCCAACATTTACATTAGCTTTTTGTTCTATGCTAATGGCAATAATGGACAATTGTAGATAAAGAAAAAAGAACAAAAAAAACAAATTCAGTCCAAAATACTTTTCTCTACCACACAATATGGACCATAACTTCCTAAGCACCTTTTGTATACTGTCCGCGGACAGTATAATAGTCCACAGACTTCTGAAAATTTCAGAGAGGGGCAGTTAAAATCAATTAAATAGTTTTTGGTTAAATAATGGTGGCCCTTAAAATAACCCTTTCTTGCAGAATTTTTAGGGGTTTTTATACAATGAACTAACAAATCTTCTACTGAACTTAATTGTTTTTTGTAACTTTCACAAAAACTGCTTCTACTTTTTTTCTGTTTTTGCTTTTTATTTAAAAATATATACACCTACTAACAAATGCTTCAATATATATATGCTACATGTTCACATAAACAGTTTCAATGAATTATGAACATTGGAAAAAAACACCTGATTTCCAGCATCCAACCTATTGAACTGAATATCTGCATAGATGTCATTCCAATATACTGTAAACAACCACAAACAACTTTATTTACATCCCAATTCAATTTGTAGAAAAACAAGTTAGAATGTTTCCCCATTTGCCTTTCAGCTATTCAGCTATCTGAGAAAAATGTAATTCTTCAAACTTGGAAACAGTGCCATTAACTTTGTAAATATACCCTTCATGGCAAACTGTAAGAATATTTCAGTAACATAGCCCAAACTGTTTCCTCCACAGTGACCTCTAATGATGTCTTGATGCTTCAAAGTAACCATACAGTAGCTATTCCACCCACTTCAATTTT
Source organism: Ambystoma mexicanum (assembly GCF_040938575.1). Lineage (NCBI taxonomy): Eukaryota > Metazoa > Chordata > Amphibia > Caudata > Ambystomatidae > Ambystoma > Ambystoma mexicanum. The sequence goes on from NC_090935.1 coordinate 828,637,791, forward strand.
CAAACTCCACACCAAGAAACTTCAAATTCTTCTAATCCAAGTTTCACAGATAATCCACACAGCTCATAGTACACCTTTAACCAATGGATCCAAGAATCTCCTACCATCCAGACACTCTGCTTCTTTATAGCCATAGCCATAGCCATCTTCACTGCACACAACAAAGAAAACACTTGCTATCATGTCTTCCTGTACATCACAACCTGGAAATCTGTTTGGCTAATCCCTGATGATTGCGGATGTTCACCACTGTCTGTGTTCTCCGCAGTCCTATTTCCATGCCAGGAATCAATAAAAACCCGGATGGCATGTGTGAGTCCGCGGACACCGTAGCACAGGGCAATACATTTTACTTTTATGTTTCCAACACTCCCTCATCGGCTGCTTTCAAACACTCATAACATCCATCCACCAATAACATCAAAACACTCTACATGTAACCCTGTCACTCGCTTCAATACTTCAGATGTACATTTCAACTCTGAGAGTTCATGTCTCCTGTTAGTCACAGCCTCCTGCATCAAAAACTAATGTGAAAGATTTCTATTTGCAGATTCTACAATATCTACATCTAACAAATCATAGTGCAGGTATGCATATATTTTTTTAAGTAGTTTTTTGAACACCTCTATACATAAAAGTACAGTGTTCCTGTCACTATCCCTGCAATACGCATCTCAATGAGCAGATTCACTTTTATAACTACTACCATCAAATGCCATGTTTTGCAACATTCCTCACTTGGTCACATCAAGTGGCATTAACTTACATGTACTGCTAACATATTAAACTTCCACACAACAATTGCCACTTAACAGTGTTCTACAGCTTTTTTGCAACAGCATTTCCCTTACTTGTAGAAGAACATTACAAACAGTGCTGCTGTAAATGCACCTATGCATTATTACATTTTCAACCAAATTCTCCTATAACAAAACATTTTTAAACAAACAGCATTTAGCATTTTTCCTTATGTATACATTTCATACTTTGCAAACTTTCTCATCACATCCCTTATTCTGCCATCATTCTCCACCTGCTCACACATATGTGTATATTGCCAAAGTATATATATGGAACATTTCTCATTACATACACAATACTGCTCTTTTCCAACCACAACTATAAGACAGTATACACTGCTCCAACTACTAACTGCCATTGAGTTACCACTGCACCACTGTTGCCCTATTCTTTAAAAACACTGCAACACATTACAAATACATTACACCCCAAACACAACACTTTCATGACAAGCACCACTACATTGGCCTACTGCAAAAACATACATTTTTCATGAATTTACACATGAAGCCAAACTTTGCTGTACAGCTAATACTATGCCAGAATAACCCAAGTGCAAACTTTCCTGAGCTGCAAAAAAATCACTAAATATGCATCCTTTTACACTATGCCAATGTGTACCTTGTTGCTTACAATATGCATGTGTCATAGTCCAATCGTTGTAATAACATAGTTAACAAACTTTAGCACTCCACACAACACGACTTTATTCACTCTTTCTTAAAATAACTCTTCCTACCTTAATAAATAAATAACTTTTTTAAAGAAACTACTTCACCACTACCACATATAGCAACTAAATTTCTTTTGCAATTATAGGAAAAAAGAAGATTGACAAAGACAGCTACTGAACAAAAAATACTCTTCACATCCTACAAAGTAAGTAGATTAGTATGTCATGTATATCTCTCTAATTGTAACAATGTACTTGCACTATATATTAGCCTACAGTATTCCTTCTACTCAACAACATTGCATTTCACTCTTACTCATTCTAATGCAGCATTCACACTCTTTATATTCCTATCTAAACATTGCTCGGCATTCAATACACCAATAATTCCTTACTGCCTAAAAAACACATCCATCACTCATCATGTTGTATACCACAATTTCACTTCCTTACTATTCAATACCCCTATAAATATGATGTCCTAATTCCAACCAAACAACTTTCAAACTCATTGCATTCCCAACCACTAATACACATTAGTACACATACACACACGTCCTCACCCTTTTTCCATTACACCCACACAACCCTCATCGCTATGCACTAAATCACACCATTATAACAACCAGTGTTTTCCTCAAAACATCATAATGTCCCTACTTATTCGGTCACATCAACACTCCCTTACTTACTAACCCAAGCCTGTCACACCTGTACAGCCTCTTACTCTTACAACCCTCCCAACCACACCTATCTTCCCACTACACAATCACACAACACTTTTCATTTGTTCAATTACACACACACACCCATGCATAATACATGCATAAACAGTCCACAACTTTCAAACACAGACTTTTTTTTCCAAACAGAACAGAATGCCTACTAAAAAGTAATTCCATAGAAAACAAAGAAAACATAGAGCAGAGAGGCCCCTCTTGCAAAAACGAATAGAAAAGATGTACAAACAAAAACAGACATATTAATGAAACTAACCCTATATCCTATATCTACCAATGTAAACATACCCACAGTAAAGCATTTCGGAACATTAATTTTTACAAAGAAATGTCCACCTTATAGTTTTTAACAATCTTATAAAGACAGCTAAGATGTCACGATCAACCGTTAAAAACGTATGCAGAAAACTAATCCTCAAAGCTGAAATTGACAGTGCATTTTTACAAAAGAGAAAGTTGTTTATATTAATTTTAAACAGAATGAAACCACTCACTGAAATACTCAATACATTACAAAAAGTACTTCTAAAAATGTGCAATGTCAATATAGATTCCTTTTCAAATTTCTGCAAAGGTGAATGGATTCACACAAGCAGCAGAGAACCATATTTAAATGAAGAAGCTTATAGACAAGAACAAAAAAAAAAATTGCCATAGATAATAGTGGCAAAAGAAACCCTTATAGAAATATGTTCCCCAACAAACTTCCAACCAAATGTTACTTTTGCCCAAACAAACCACCCAGTGTACAAATGGACGTGCAGCTCAATATGTAACGTACAGCAACAATCCTTCAAATCTTTACGACAATTCCTCAATCACTATGTGAACTAAAAGACAGAAGTAGAATAAAAACTTTAGAAACCGGGGACTCCTGTGCAGTACTCATACACACTGGACTGCAAAGGACATTCATTAGCCTGCATTTCAGGAACTGCACGCAAAAGCACATTTCTCTGCATCAAAATGATAGCAACACACCATTCTGCAATATAAAATCTTGTGCATGGACTGTATTATGGAAAATCTCCTGCTCTAGAACTGCATAATTTAAATACCATTCTCCTACATGGAATATCCAAACAAATCCTTCAAGAAATAGAGCTCATCCAAAGTAAATATTTTGGAACTGAAGTTGACTTAGAAATTCAGTAACTTTAGAAAACATTAGCTGTTAGCGAAAAACTTCACAAACACCACCCTCCTTACAAACACATACAAAAAAGGAATAGCTACATTTCAAAACATATCTGCTGAAATACCAGAAAAAGTATTTGTCTGTTGTCTCAAAACTTTTTATAAAAAGAAGAGCACACAAATAGTAGATATGGCCTACAAAATAGAGGACAATGAAGAATCCCAATGGGTCCAATTAGCTTTATATCGAACAAGAGAAAATAAAAACTAACTAACTGACCCCTCAACAGTTTGCACATACTGCCATACAAAGCTTGACAATAACGATACGCCATCACGTGCTATCAATAAGAACGTCAACAACTTAACTTGTGTGAGAGACATTTACTCCAAACAGTACACCCATTTCAAGCTATAATACGCCTTCCACCGAAAACATCCAAATTGCCTGCATCAGAGATACTAAAAGGCATTTGTCACAAAGTAGTATATTTGCCATTAGATCTTAAAGAAAATGTAGAGTACAGCAGTCATTAGATCAATCATTGCATGCACTAGTTAACGGTGTACAAACAAAAGACAAATAAAATTTGGCAACAACTAGTCGACTTAAACAAAGTTAGGCACGCCCTAAATATCTCAAAGACAACAATGAATACTACCAAGATATGAAAATAGAGGAAAACATAAAATAAACCAACCAAATAATTCAAGATTCACCACAAACTGGCCAATTTGAACATCTAGCTCCTGTTACTGCAGCCAACATTTTATACCATCTAAACTCCAAAGACAGCAATGAAAATGCATTAGAAACATAACAAATGCATCAAGCCAAAGGCTCCCCAATGAGCATATGGGAAAAAAGTGTAGAAGCATGTTCTTTTCCTCCACTCTTTCCTTCAGGAAAAGGAGGAAGATATGATGAGATTCACAAAAATGAGTTCATTAGAATGTCGCTCTTTACGAATGTATTCTGAAGACCCCAGATTCAGACAAAATGTTGAATACATTTTCGACATCCTGTTCGAAAATGAACAAGCCACTCTGTGTTATGGAGTTGAACACACAGTAAAACCAGGCTCTAATTTTTTTAAACATGTCCACTACCCATCGGCTATAAAAGACAAAAGACAAAGATGAGGTTTTGCAGTCAAGTTTCACAAATCTCTTGGCAAACATGCGTGGTACAAAATACTGGTTCTGAAGTCACGCTGATGTACGTTGTATGCTAAGGAACTTAGGCCCACCTACATGGTTTGTTACTTTATGTTGTTCAGAATACACATAGGGTGTCTTGCATGATTTCTTACATACTGCATACCAAAATAAAAAGGGATAGATATAAAAACACTAGGAGAGACGGTCATTTTATTAAGGTACTTTCACCATCGCTTCACTGCCATGCTGCACTTCATCTGCAATAAAACTACCCATCCACTCTGAGAAGAGGAACACTTCTTTTGGAGAAAATAATATCAATCCAGAGGAGCTCCACACATCCATTTGCTTATGTGGATAATAGATGCTCCCATATTTGGCCATGGCAGTGATGCCACTGTTTTACAATTTAAGCTGAGAAAACAGAATTAAAAGACATAGGGCCTCATTACGACCCAGGCGGTAAGTTACCGCCTGGGCCGTGACTTTACCACCATGGCGTAAACTACGTTTACGCCATGGTGGTTGGCGAACTTACCGCCCCATTCCGAGGTCGGCGGGGCGGTAAGTCCCCAATCCCCATTTACCCTTCCCCATTCCCATTTTTGCCCCATAGGGCATAATGGGAGTGGGGAAGGCGTTAATTACGCCACCGTAAATTACGGTGGCGTAATTAACTCCATGGTCCCTTAGCGCCATGGATTTTAACACCTGCTAAAAGCAGGTGTTAAATCCGCCATGGCGCTAAGGGACCTCGTACTCAGGCGGTAAGGGTCGGCGCTGTTTACGGCCCCGTAAACCCCTTACCGCCTGGGTCGTAATGAGGCCCATAAAATGACATATCATCTGACAAAACACTGACACAAAAATGGTACAGCCTTGGAATAAAAATGCTTTCGCATAGAGAATGCAGGGACTACAAGGCTGCAGACCATTTAACAGGTACACCCTTGTATGGGAAATCTGAAAACATTGTCTGCTCACTAATCTTGACTCTAGCCTTCCTTTTGCCATCCTCCTCCTTGACCTTTCCTCTGCCTTAAACATGGTGAACCATGCCATCCTGATCAAATGACTCTGAGAACCTGGCATCATGGATCAGGCCTTGGAGTGGTTGATCTCCTTCCTCCTGGACTGACCCTCACAGGTCCACTTGAGACCTTTCTCTCCACCACCTCTATCCACATGTGGTGTTCCCCAGGGCTCTATCCTCTCATCCTGACTCTTCAATGTCTACTTGGTCCCTTTGGCCCACCTGATCTACACATTCTGCTCCAACTTTCAGTGTTATGCGGATGACACTCAGCTCTCTTTCAGGCTCCCCTCAGCGTCTCCTCTCTCGCTCATTCCTGACTGTCTATCCTTGATTCAGGAATGTGTGCCTCCAATGATCTCTGCCTTAAGGCCAGTAAGACTTAGATCCTTCTCATTGGGACCCCTACTTCTGCTTCCCCTCTCTCAATCTGGCCACCATCCTTGGGTCCTCTTCCTTTGCTTTCCTGGGAGGCTAAAAACCTTGTCGTCATCATCTTTGAATCCACTCTCTCCTTCTCTCCTCACATAACAGACCTTGCCAAGAAGGCCCAGTACCAGCTGCATCTCCTCAGAGTTATTCTTCCTTTTCTCACTTTCCCCCAGAAGCTCACGGTCTCCAGAGCCCTGTTTCTCTCTAGGCTGGACTACTGCAACAGCCTCTTTCTCAGTCTGCCTTGCTCTACTTTCTGCCCTTTGCAGTAGAGTAACTTTGCTGAAAATGTTGGGGTGGGGACAGGGGTGGGGTGGAGAGAGGGCGGGCAGGTGGTGGCTCTTAAGGATCGTTTCAGCTAAATTGTTCGATAAAATTGGGTTGAATGGTAGATTTGATTGAATTTGTTCACCACCATTAGTTCGAAGCCAAAGATACCGAACATGAAGAGCTGGGGTGGAGGGGGTGTCCCCCGCTCCACATGTTTGTTATTTTGAATTTGGCGGTTGCAGCGGTGTCCCCCGGTTCCTCAGCATTGGTGGCAGGGGACCCAACAAAAAAGAAAAAGGGACCATTCAGCATCAGATCCAACCTGCGTTAGATGGATGGATCTGACGCTGCAGGGTACAGGAGAAGTGGCGGATGGAGAAAAGGGAAGTACTGGCAGTTTGGGGGGACATGGGTTTGTTTTTTTGTGCCGTGGTAAAAAATGTATTCGCAGTGAAAATTACTACAGTCAATTTTGCTGTGATTTTGTACCTCAGTCAAACAACCTAAATTCCTGAGGGATAACACTAGACTACTACACCACAAAAGTCCATTGCTGACGCTCTGTTATAACTTTCATAATACTGGTGGCCTAGCTTTAAAATTCAATTGTACCCCTACACATCTCCAGCCGGCCTGCCATGCACCCAGTGACACAACATAACATTCACAAACTTAATTCCAATAGAACATACACACAATGCATTATTTATCATTCATTCAAACACAAAGGTCAACACACATATGCTTGCATACACTCTCACTCACACACAAATGCACCCAGCACCTCCATTGATATACAGTTTTTGCACACAATATTTATATTTACATATACAATAACACATGGAAACAGTGGCGCAATGTCCATTGAGCAGACCAGACTTTATGACCCCCAGATCACTGAAACTTTGGGCTAAGTTGACTAGCTGAACACTAAAGCCATGGCCGAAAGAAACAGAGTCACTGGAATGTCAGCAATTCCTCTTGATTTTTCCTTTCATTCAAAAGGCAGAAGCCGTCGGTTGATGGAGTGCAGTGGGTGACCAAGTAGACTTGGTATCAATTTTTAAATGCCATATATCTCCAAACTTGGGTTCTGCACAGCACCTTGTATGTGCTTATAGATTTTCTCTACTAGATTCTGATCTATTAAAATTAAGGTATGTTTTCCTGTGTTCAAATGGCTACAAGCAGTGGAGTACCAAGTGGGAAAGGCACGGGGTGGGGCTGTTCAAGCTGCCTCCCTGTGGCAGCAGGACACCCTACCCGTTCCGAATTGGTAGAGGTGCCCCGCTGCCAGGACAATGTCCTAAGGAGCTCCGGGCAGCAGAGGGTCCTCGCGTTGCTCTGTATTAGAGCATTAAAATGTGAGCGATTAGGCACTGATGGGAAGGAGGGGGGGACTATTAGCAGGGACTTTTGTCCCTTTAGATGATGTGAATGGGAGCGAGTGATAAGGGAGCATAATGTTGCATGCTTTATGAAATAATGACTATGGCTTTAAAACCCAAGGGGGATTCGTTAGGCTCACATTAATCTACATGATGCTAATGTGACTTTGTATGCAGAATGGGGAGAATACAACTAAAGCCATACTCCCATCACTCAACATATTTCTATGACAATGTATATAGTGCATGGTTAGTTTACTATGAACGACTAGTTTATTATGTAATGTGGTTTGCTTCCAAGGCTTTGCTATAAATAATTATTTAAGCACATGAAATGTTAAGCAAAACCTTAATAAACATCTATATCAACTAAACCTGGAAAGATGTGCATGGTCCCTTGAATTGTCCACATCCCAGTTTCACCATTTAACCAAGTGTGTGATCCTGAGCAAATCATTTAATCACATTGTGCCTTATCTGCAGCTCTGCAAGTGACTCTGATTCACTTCAAAGCATAAGTTAATGTATCATTATACTATAATGGAATAGCCTTATGACTATAGAGTTGCTCCACATATAACAAAAGCGCAATTTAGGTATTTTGCACCTCAAAGTTATTTGTCACTTGTGTTATTTATGGCAATGTATTCTAAAGTCACTTCCATGGTGCCTCCAAGTATCAAGGACTGATGATGCACCTTGCAATGCCCTTTTCTGTGAAGTTACTTTGTTGTGTGTGTTAAAATGGCATCTTACACTAATGTTACCAAAAAAGTAGATTGGGGTAGGGGTGGGCGGTTTGGGGGCGCCAATGAGACCATGTGGAATTCCACACACTGCATTTCGTTGCTCCCCTCTCCCCCCACTTTTACAATGCTGTATTCTCTCCTGCTTAGTTTGGTAAGTGAAGCAGTTTTTGATGGCCTGTAACCTGAACCATGACACCCTTTTACTAATTTGTACCAAACCGTCCTGAAAAAGTGTCTGGAAAACCCGAAATACTTTTTGCCAGTTTGGTGAAGATTATTTTTGGCAGCAGTGGTAAAAGTTATACAGGGCTCCTAAAAGTGTGCTTTTAACACAAAATTCCATACTGTTCCTTCTGCGCACCTAGAGTAAAAACTGCTTAACAAATGTTCACCATGTTTGGAAGGCGTATATCACTCAAATTAATTTCACAGAATTTGCATAGTATGACAGTTTTGGGTCACAGGTTTTCTCAGCTTGACTCTTTCCACTCTACTTGGGGAAGGCGCACCTTCTGCCAACTTCATTTGGAAATTAGGATGGTGGTACTTTAGTAGCATCTGAAAAGTGGCAAGACTAATTTTAGAGGCAGTGCAGAGCCGAGGCTTGCCACAGAGAATGCACCATTTGTTATTGTTAGTGTGTATTCATACCTGGGGCCTTAACGTGTACAGTGAGCTCTGCTCACATTGTCCAGATGTGATACGCGCCCTCACTAGGGTCAGCCCGCAGCCCAGCCCCACAACAAACATACATAAACACAATTAAAAATGATTTTTAAAAAAGTACCTCTGCGCTGCTTTCAATGCCACCCGGGCCATGTCTTATGTTACACCGACCTAACATCTTCGCACTCACGCACCTCCAGACAGAAACCAGCAAGCTGAATGAGCTTCCTAGTTCCTGTCTGTGTGTTGCACGAACACAAAGCTGGAAAGCGATTCTTTATGCCATGGCCCCTGGAAGTGCTGCTGCTAGCGTGGCAGCACAGGCTCCAGGCCCTGCAACACCCAGTTCAACACCCTGCTGCTGATTTTGAGTCAGGCCAGCCAGGGTGAGGGACTGAGCCATGCAGACCATCCTGGCCCTGAATGTGTTGTACCGCGGCTGCCAGGCATCTCAGCATTATGTATTGAGACAGCGCAAGCCTAGCTGGGCACCCCAGCCGTGCTCGTGCTGTATAATTACATAATTGCGGCCCCCCTGTCCTCCCTCCAAAAGTTCGGGGGACAAAAAGGCATGCCACAAAAGTTGGGGGGAAAAAAACCCCTGCCCCCCCTATAATTATGCCCATGGCCCTCTGCAACCAATTCAGAACAGGATTGCGAGACTTGTCCTTGTCCTTGGCCTTAAGCACAGGGATTGTATTTCTCTAGCCCTGAAATCTCTCCATTGACTCCCGCTGGCTGCAAGGATCAAGTTCAAGACCCTGTGCATCATCCACAAGGCTTTCTGGGGCTGGGGCTCGCACTACATCAAACTTTCTCTTCCAAAATACCTTCCTTCTCAAGCCCTTCGCTCAGCTACCTCAAATTCACTGAGGGTCACACGCTTCTACAGGCAGAGAGTGGGGGATAGATCTCTCTCCTTGGCAGGTTCCTTCCTCTGAAATGTCTTCCCTGCGCCTCTCAAACTCGAGTTGGACCACCTGAAGTTTAGGTAGCAGCTAAAGACCTTTCCTTTCTCCTCTGCTTTCTCTCTCTCTCTCTCTCTACCCTGCTGACCTACATGTCTCCTCCACCGACTAGTTACTTGGCAACACTCAGAGTCTACTGGGTGCCAGGCTACTCCATGATCTGCCTCCCCTGCACTGCGTCCAGCCTACCACGCACTTAGGGGCTGTAACTGTTACCCACAGCCCCCTGCCTCCTTGCACTTATCCAGAGCCATGCTGCCTTGGTTGCACTTCCCCCTTCCCTCTCCCTCGGACCCGCCCTCCCTTCCCCTTGCACTTTACATCATTGCACTTGCATGATCTGAATGACACAAGGCCTAGTAAGATCGCTTGTCTTCTCATTCCCCTGTCTTCCCTACTTTGTCGCACATAAAAACACTTGTGTACAGGTGCGTTATAAAACGACATACCATATCATATCACTACCAAACCCAGCCAAACTAATCATAAACATTTGTCATTTAAAGCTCTGTAACTAAGAGAACTTTATTACATGGTTCTAATACAACTTTTCAAACCTTGGAGAAAAGAAGAAGAATTATTAGGTGACCAATACTCATTTGAAGTTGCATTCAATGCACATAAATGCAGTATAACAAATGACAATTTTAAACAACACAAACACATGTTGGACAATGAACACCAACAAGATGAAGAAATTGAAGCTCTGCTAGATAAAGACACTTCCGCAGGTAGTCAGCCTTCTCTAACAGGAATCCAAGAACCACTTGGAGAACCACTAATTCTAAATGAAGCAGAATAAGCCATGACTGATGTAGAAAACACCATTTATCAATCTGAACAATCGGAAGAAGACTTGTCAGTGCTCAAATCAAAGCTAAATGATGAACAGCTCACCATTTATCTAGAAGTCATTGGAGAAATTGAACATGGTTTTAAACATGAAACTAAAACTTGTATCTGTAAAACAATATAAACCTCTGCTCCTGTATGTAAGTGGTGAAGCTGGTTCTGGCAAAAGTTCTTAATTAAAATAACCATCTTAATTAAAAAAAAACACACATTTCTACAAGACTTAACAACAACCTTTCAGCCCCCACAGGTTGAGCTGCCTACAACATTGGAGGTGTAACTTTAAACCCGACTACTGCTCCTACCAGGCGAACAACAAAACACATTAGAATACTACAAATTATCAGTAGAAGCTGCTACTGAAGAATGCATAATTCTGAAACAACTGAAAGTGCTCCTGATAAATGAAGTAAGCATGGTTTCCAAACTCATGTTCATTTCAATACATCTCAGAATGCAAGAAGTCCTAAAAACCGACTACAAAGAACTGTTTGGAGGAAAACATGTTATTGTTTTCGGAGACCTCCTACAGTTAATACCAGTAAAAGGTCAACCTATTTTCAAAACCTTGGGACACAAACAATGCCATAACAGACTGGGGAGCATTGGAAATGTAAATCTCTGGCAACATTTTTGCTACAGAGAACTAACTCAAAACATGCGTCAGTCTGCATTTTTTACCTATGCTAATATTTTAAAAAGCATTGGAACTGGTCTGCTATCTAAAAATGCAAAGTCCATCTTAAAAAACTAGACTAATCATTGAGCTATATGGGAAAAACACAGCATCCCCAGATGTCGTGGAACAATTAACTCTACAAAATATAAAATGCATGTCCTTAATGCCAACCCTTGCAAGCTGTTGTCAGTTCATTTATACAATGTTGAAAAAGAAATACAACCCATATCACATATCAGCTCCACAGACAAACTAGAATATCAATGCATGACACTCCCCATGTGTCAACAAGCAACAGCACGACTAAGGGGCCAATTCATAGAATTCGGCGCACAAGTGGCGCACGCGGCTGGCGCACAGTGTGCGCGTGCGAATCCCTGCGCCAGCCGCGTGCGCCAAAACCCATTTCCGCGCACAGCGTATTCATGGATTCCAGCCACCAAAACCAGCCGTGGCGCATAGTGGCGCAGCGACCTTGCAGCAGCGCCAGTTACGCCCCCAAGAACGCCTTCCGCGCAGGGAAAAGCCATCAAAATCCCCAATCCAGCGCAAAGGGCTGCGCAAACCCTGTACCAGCACGGCAAGCGGGCTACGTGTATTCCAGGGGTTCACGTGAAGTCACTCACGCGATCGGGCCTGGGGGAGCGGGCTACGTGTATTTCAGGGGTTCGCGTGAACTGATTCACGCGATCGGGCCTGGGGGAGCGGGCTACGTGTATTTCAGGGGTTCGCGTGAACTTATTCACGCGATCGGGCCTGGGGGAGCGGGCTACGTGTATTTCAGGGGTTCGCGTGAACTGATTCACGCGATCGGGCCTGGGGGAGCGTGCTACGTGTATTGCAGGGGTTCGCGTGAACTTCTTCACGCGATCGGGCCTGGGGGAGCGTGCTACGTGTATTTCAGGGGTTCGCGTGAAGTTCCACACACGAATAGCCTGGGCGCGTGTATTACAGGGGTGCGCGAGAAATTCTACACGCGATTTCAGCAGGGTACGTGTATTTCAGGGGTGCGCGAGAAATTCTACACGCGATTGGCCTGGGTACGTGGATTTCAGGGGTGCGCGAGAAATCCTACACGCGAATAGCCTGGGCGCGTGTATTTCAGGGGTGCGCGAGAAATTCTACACGCGAATAGCCTGGGCGCGTGTATTTCAGGGGTGCGCGAGAAATTCTACACGCGATTTCAGCAGGGTACGTGTATTTCAGGGGTGCGCGAGAAATTCTACACGCGATTGGCCTGGGTACGTGTATTTCAGGGGTGCGCGAGAAATTCTACACGCGATTGGCCTGGGTACGTGGATTTCAGGGGTGCGCGAGAAATTCTACACGCGATTGGCCTGGGTACGTGGATTTCAGGGGTGCGCGAGAAATTCTACACGCGATTGGGCCTGTGCGAGTGGGGCAGTGTATTACGTGGGTGTGCGGGAAGTTGAAGAGGTGAATTGCCAGTGTGGGTCCTCCCAGGTCTCCCCTCTACCCCCTCCACGACCTCTGCAGGCAGCCCACACCACAGGGGACTAGCCTGCACCCCTGGTCATGTCCCGCAGGCAGCACATCCACCATGGGCATGCCCCCCAGCCAAGCCACATGTCCCCTTGCACCCCCACCCCCCAGCAGGCCCCCACTCATGTCCCCTTGCACCCCCACCCCCCAGCAGGCCCCCACTCATGTCCCCCTGCACCCCCACCCCCCAGCACTGTGGGGCACCTGCCAGCAGGCCCCCAACCATGTCCCCTTGCACCCCCACCCCCCAGCAGGCCCCCACTCATGTCCCCTTGCACCCCCACCCCCCAGCACTGTGGGGCACCTGCCAGCAGGCCCCCAACCATATCCCCTTGCACCCCCACTCCCCAGCACTGTGGGGCACCTGCCAGCAGGCCCCCAACCATGTCCCCTTGCACCCCCACCCCCCAGCAGGCCCCCACTCATGTCCCCTTGCACCCCCACCCCCCAGCACTGTGGGGCACCTGCCAGCAGGCCCCCAACCATGTCCCACTCATGTCCCCCTGCACCCCCACCCCCCAGCAGGCCCCCACTCATGTCCCCCTGCACCCCCACCCCCCAGCACTGTGGGGCACCTGCCAGCAGGCCCCCAACCATATCCCCTTGCACCCCCACCCCCCAGCACTGTGGGGCACCTGCCAGCAGGCCCCCAACCATATCCCCTTGCACCCCCACCCCCCAGCACTGTGGGGCACCTGCCAGCAGGCCCCCAACCATGTCCCACTCATGTCCCCCTGCACCCCCACCCCCCAGCACTGTGGGGCACCTGCCAGCAGGCCCCCAACCATGTCCCACTCATGTCCCCCTGCACCCCCACCCCCCAGCACTGTGGGGCACCTGCCAGCAGGCCCCCAACCATGTCCCACTCATGTCCCCCTGCACCCCCACCCCCCAGCACTGTGGGGCACCTGCCAGCAGGCCCCCAACCATATCCCCTTGCACCCCCACCCCCCAGCACTGTGGGGCACCTGCCAGCAAGCCCCCAACCATGTCCCACTCATGTCCCCCTGCACCCCCACCCCCCAGCACTGTGGGGCACCTGCCAGCAGGCCCCCAACCATGTCCCACTCATGTCCCCCTGCACCCCCACCCCCCAGCACTGTGGGGCACCTGCCAGCAGGCCCCCAACCATGTCCCACTCATGTCCCCCTGCACCCCCACCCCCCAGCACTGTGGGGCACCTGCCCGCAGGCCCCCAACCATATCCCCTTGCACCCCCACCCCCCAGCACTGTGGGGCACCTGCCAGCAAGCCCCCAACCATGTCCCACTCATGTTCCCTTGCACCCCCACCCCCCAGCACTGTGGGGCACCTGCCAGCAGGCCCCCAACCATATCCCCTTGCACCCCCACCCCCCAGCACTGTGGGGCACCTGCCAGCAGGCCCCCAACCATGTCCCCTTGCACCCCCACCCCCCAGAAGGCCCCCACTCATGTCCCCTTGCACCCCCACCCCCCAGCACTGTGGGGCACCTGCCAGCAGGCCCCCAACCATGTCCCACTCATGTCCCCCTGCACCCCCACCCCCCAGCACTGTGGGGCACCTGCCAGCAGGCCCCCAACCATGTCCCACTCATGTCCCCCTGCACCCCCACCCCCCAGCACTGTGGGGCACCTGCCAGCAAGCCCCCAACCATGTCCCACTCATGTCCCCTTGCACCCCCACCCCCCAGCACTGTGGGGCACCTGCCAGCAGGCCCCCAACCATATCCCCTTGCACCCCCACCCCCCAGCACTGTGGGGCACCTGCCAGCAAGCCCCCAACCATGTCCCACTCATGTCCCCTTGCACCCCCACCCCCCAGCACTGTGGGGCACCTGCCAGCAGGCCCCCAACCATATCCCCTTGCACCCCCACCCCCCAGCACTGTGGGGCAGCTGCCAGCAGGCCCCCACTCATGTCCCCCTGCCCCCAGGTCCTGACGAAACGCAATCATGGCAGTAATGGGCAGCATACCCAGCACAAACACCCAGCCAAGGATTGCATCCACCCACATAGTAGATGCAATTACATGATACAACCCCAATGGCAAGTATGTAAATGAACACATGTCCGTCACACACACATACACAATGGGTGCAAGTGAATGTCAAAACCCATATCATGACATGCATGAAACCAATGAGAAAATACCACAAATGTAAGTTATAAATATATGTATTAAAGATGAAAATGAAGTAAAGAAATAAAACACACAACAATGGGGATGACAAAACTAATGGTCCATGTCCGAGAACTAATAGAAAAAACAAAAAAACAAAGGAATGCAAAAACTAATGTAGTCCAAAGCAAAATAATGGGGGGAAAAAATAAGGAAAAACCATTGCCTCATGGTGAACGGAAATATAAATCCAACAAATGTTTTCCAAACATCAAACTATGTACAAGAAGATCCCAGGGTCCATGAGCCCAACACCATAAATGAAACCTACTACTACTAACTAATGACAAAAAATATATACAGAAAAGTGGCCATTGTCCGAGCGGTCCAAAAAAAACTTAAAAAATAAAGGAAACCTAACACTAACTAACTAAAGAACTATATACAATGGCAGCGGGCAAGTCCTGCGGCTCACTCTGTGATGTTGCCGGCCAGGGCATCATCGAACTCCATGTCGATGTCCCGGAGGCGGGACTCTGTCCTGGCCCCGAGGTCTCGCAGGGACAACCCCGTGTCCACCTCAAACTCCCTGCGAGCTTCCTCGAGGCACTCAGCCCGCCTCAACGCCCGACGCATAGAGAACTCCGCCCTGACCATGGTGAGCCGCTCCTCTTCCGCCCGCTGCCGCTCCGCACCTATCCGCTGGACCAACTGCTCCCACACGGAAGACACTGCCATCCCAGGGTTCACCTGCCCTCCGGCCGATGCCTGCCCCTCTGATCTTGATGGCCCCGAGCCATGATGCCTCCCACGTCGAGCCTGCTGCTGCCTCCGACGCCACTGCCTCTGCCAGCACGTCGGCATCCAGGCTGATGGAATCCACCGATGCCGTCGTGCACGTGCCCTGCCAGATGATGCCGGCACATCCTCCATCTGCAGGGGGACAGTTGCTGGTGTGTCCACCCCTGCTGGACCTTCGACTCCCGACTGTGGCAGGGATGGGGTCCCCACCGAGCTGGCTGCGTTGGTCGGGGCAGGTCCACAGGGGGCCCTGGTGGCATCTGGGCCGGAAGACGGCATGGAGCACGACTGGCGCATAGCCCCCACAGAGGAGGAGAGGGTCGCCAGAAGGCCACACACATGTAGGAAACCCCCGACCATGGCGGCTCCCAAATGGTTCACGTACGCACGGTGCTCTTCGTGATGATGTGCATGCTCCTCCCGGGAAGCATGCACCTCATCACGAATGCCAGCCGTGCGCAACGCGACACCAATCAGGACCCTCTCCACACGGCCAGGGGTCCCCTCGTCCGCAGGTAGAGGAGTGTCAGATGACATGGACATCTCCCCTACCTGCGGACGGGCCTGGGATGGGGCATCCCTGCTGGTGCATGGTGGTGCAGTCACAGTGTCAGGGACAGTGACATGCACAGGCACCTCCACGGCGACCTGTGCTGCCTCCTGCCCCTGGCCCTGGACTGCACCACTTGCACCAGCGGGGATGCCCCCACCAGGCCCCATGTGTGGCTCAGTAGCGGCCTCCTCCCCCTCTGTGGAAACCACCAACCTGGATGTCTCCACGCCGTCATCCGCCGGTGCAAGCCCCTGTGGGGGCTCACCCACCCCTTCCGCTGCAGCCGTGGCGGCATCCCCGCCGCTCTGCTCCACAGCGCCTTCTCCGCCCTCTTCTTCACTTGCCACTGTGTAGAGGGAGACATAGAACACAAGCATCAGGGTACTGTACAATGGTCCCCTAGACAGGAAGCAACAGCAGATGAGTGGCACTGTCATACATCACTCCCATCATGTCCCTCCACAACACATGGGTCAGTGCAGGCAAAACACATACAGTAACAGGCATGGGGCAGGCCATGGACATTGGCATACATGACCAAGGGACTCATGATTCATACAATGTTGGTTTCAAACTCACATGCATCATGGGTCTTTCCATCACATGCACACACCTCACCGTAGTTCCATCCATCTGGCCTCGTGCACCACAGACGCAGTGGATACAAGGATGACTAGGCTGCATCAGTGAATCTGAACATTGTCACAGACATGTGTCATGCATCCATGGCGGTGACAAGTCACAGACACGCAGGTCAGACACACACACATGGACACCATACGTGTACATGGGACCAGCACCCATCCCTCACCCCCACCCATGTCCAGGAACAGAGACTGCCATGCTTCCATGTGTCCATTCCGCATAGAGCCCCCCATGTTGCAATAGAACACATCACTGTACTCACATGCCTGACCATGATGTCCCTGCACACACACATACGTACATGGCCTATGTCACACATACAGGCAGGTATCAGACAACCAGCACACTGCAACATGCCCTGTCTCACACAGCAATGCTTGGCCACTTACCGGCCAACTCCAGATGGGTCTGCCTCCGAAGGATCTGGGCGTGGAGCGCTGGGTCTACGCGTTCCAGGACCCTCATCTGGATGTCACTCAGGCGTGCCCGGCCCCCCTCCGCGAGGCGCCGGGCCTTATTGAGGGTCCTGGACCTCAAGTCCTCCCAGCGCTTCTTGATGTGCTTGATGTCGCGGGTTGCCACCCCCTCCGCGTTGATGGCAACCACTACATCGTCCCAGATCCTCTCCCGTCCTTCCTTGTTGGCGCGTGGTCTTCCGAAGAGGGCATCATAATGCCCCAGGACATGCTCCACCAGGACACCAACTTCCTTCTCACTGAAGCTGGTGGCCCTCTGCCTCTCTGGCTGGGGGTCGCCACTGGTCTCAGATGGTGCTTGCCCCGACATGGCGACCCCCGAGGCAGGCGTGGGTGGGCAACTGGGTCCTGGGGCTGGGCTGTGGAGCGATGGTATCCCAGTCGGGAGTCTACTGTTCCAGCAGGGGTGGACACAGCAACTGGACCCCTGCAGATGGCTGATGTGCAGGCACCAAATGGCAGGGCACGGTGGCAGCAGGCAGGCAGGCAGGCAGGCAGGCAGCAGCAGATGGCACGTGGGAGGCTGCTCGGGGCACTGGGGGGGCAGTGATTCGGCCTTCTGGGCAGGAGCGTGGTCTTCCGTGTGTATTCGCGTGGCCAGCTTGATACGGAGTGAATTGGCACGTGAAAAATCTGCACGTCAGCGTGTAATTCGAGGAAAGGCCCTTAGCGCGTAAGCGCGTCTGCACGCATACGCATTTTCATTGGACCAAAGGCCCTCAGCGCGTGAGCGCGTCTGTGACGTGACGTGCGAGGGTGTATCCCTCATTGCACGTGATGACAGAACACACGTGGATTTCAACCAATCGCGTGTGAAAGTTCACGGCACCCCGGAACACACGTACCCAGCCCAATCGCGTGTAGAATTTATCGCGCACCCCTGAAATACACGTACCCTGCTGAAATCGCGTGTGGAACTTCACGCGCACCCCTGAAATACACGCGCCCAGGCTATTCGCGTGTGGAACTTCACGCGCACCCCTGTAATACACGTACCAGGCCAATCGCGTGTAGCATTTCTCGCGCACCCCTGAAATCCACGTACCCAGCCCATTCGCGTGTAGATTTTCTCGCGCACCCCTGTAATACACGTACCCAGCCCAATCACGTGTAGCATTCCTCGCGCACCCCTGAAATACACGTACCCTGCTGAAATCGCGTGTGGAACTTCACGCGCACCCCTGAAATACACGCGCCCAGGCTATTCGCGTGTGGAACTTCACGCGCACCCCCGGAATACACGTACCCAGCCCATTCACGTGTAGATTTTCTCGCGCACCCCTGAAATACACGTACCCAGCCCAATCGCGTGTAGCATTCCTCGCGCACCCCTGAAATCCACGTACCCAGCCCAATCGCGTGTACATTTTCTCGCGCACCCCTGTAATAGACGTACCCAGGCCAATCGCGTGTAGCATTTCTCGCGCACCCCTGAAATCCACGTACCCAGACCAATCGCGTGTAGATTTTCTCGCGCACCCCTGTAATACACGTACCCAGGCCAATCGCGTGTAGAATTTCTCGCGCACCCCTGAAATCCACGTACCCCGCTCAATCGCGTATTTGACTTCCCGCGCGCCACTTTTTTGATGCGCTGGGACTCTACCGCCTGCCTTCGTGTGGCGGCCGTGTTTCAGCTTGTGCGTGTCTTTGCCTGTGCGTGGCTTTGCCCTATTCGATTCCATGAATACGTGTGGTTCGAGTGCGTGTGGGCGTTCCGTCTGCTTCCCTGCAGTACATCCCCAGTTACGCCCTTATTTTCCCGTGTTGTTCCCCATTCCGCGCGTTACGCCCCATGTCCCGCCCACTTTCTGGTGTGTGCGCTGAGGTTGTGCGCTTTCACTGTGCGCGTCGCGCACGCCTTTCGCGATGTTGCAGTGACTTGTGCGCCATGCATGGGTTTGGCGCACATCCCGCGGTGAACACGCGCAGGGACTTCCATGAATCGCACGCGTGCGCCTGTTTTTTTCCGCTTGCGCATGCTTGCACATGCTTGCGCATGCTTGCGCGAAGATTTTCGGCGCACGTTTGTTCCATGAATCGGCCCCTAAATAGCTTAGAAAAATGTATCTCAAATACAGCTGGATTAGAAAAAATATGAAGGTAGAGTGGGTTTCCTCCTGGTTATCTTGCTTAAGATTTTGAAATGATTTTTTCTGACACAATAGTTGATGCGATACAAATTCGCTTTTATTGTTGGTATTCTGTGCGGTTTTTCTCAATACAATGATAAGTGTTTTTTAAACACTGAATCGCATTTGTGCGCTTGGTTAGTCAGCCGACACGTGTTTCGACCCGGGGCGTCTTTATCAAGGCTGAAGAATATTCAAAGAGAAACCATGTGATGTGTGATATGTGACATAGAGTGACAAGGTGGTTTAAGTACATGTAGTTGAAGTGGTGTTTAGGTGAGGTGGGTTGGTTGTGACAGGTAAAATCAATTACATAATATACACATTCAATTTTAATGAGAATTGCATTCCAGTTGGAAAAAGAGGGGGGGGGGAGGGAAGAGAGAGGTTAGCAAGGGGATGTCGGAGGGGGTGGTCCATGCTTGGAAATATGGATATGGAGGAGAAAGCCCTCTTACCATGTAACAATTTCGTTGAGCCCAATGTGGAGTCCTGGTAACATTATGGTGGCTGTCCTTTAGGCAGTCGTGGCACCTGTTGGGCCCTGAAAGGGAATGGGAAAAGTATTGAGTGGCCAATACCCTATGGGGTGCTGGGGTCAGGGGCCCAGTTTGAGCCCATTACAATCTCCCGTACTGAAGAGGTGGAGAAGGAGTTGTTCAGCGAACCCGTAAATATACGGGGACATGCTGGTTCTTGTTGGGCTGGGTGTTACGTTTGTAATTGTTGAAAGGGGGGGCTTGCCCCCGTGGTTGAGCTAAGGGGAGTGGGCGGCTTACCTGTGCGCGAGTCTGGATCTCGTCCTGTGCGGCTTGTGTGCGGCTTCTGTCTGTTAGCGGTGTGCCGCCATTGATTAAGTACTTGCGCATGTGCCGAGTCACGTAGTATGGCTTGCGGTGCATGTGCGAGTACACAGTGTCTCAGTATGCGTCTAAGCGCATGTGTGGTGCAGTGACGCTTGGGCGCATGCGCTCCAGATCAGTATATCGGCCGTTCTAGTGGGTGCCTGGCACCTGCGTGGTGATTGTAGTGTCTGAATAGACAAGTGGCCCTAGGTTGTGGGCAATGTGGATGGGGGATCGGGGTCTGGGAATGGGCTAGTCCTGGGTTGCTAAGGTAGAATTAGTAGGCTATCGTTAATCAATGAAGGTCATAGGCTATACCTGATGGTGGGTGCTGGGGTGAAGGAGGGTGGTGATGGGTGGGTGGCATGGCTCAGTGGGCGTGCTGGGAGGAGCCCCAGATTGGTGGTGTAGTTGGGGGGGATGGTGTGCCCTCTAGGTAATAAAGGCTGTTGTATCCAAGGTGGAAAGGGTGGTGGTCCACTGCATATTGTTGAATCTAGGTCAGGTCTTGCCAGTCAATTCTGTCGTTGCTTGCATTCAGGTTTAATAAGGAAGGATGGTCATTAGAGTGCTTGGATGGGTCTTGGCCCGGGGGGCCATGACTTTCCATGGTGAGTAACGGGCAGTGTTGGGGCCCAGGGGAGATTGGCCAGTAGAATTGGCAAGAGGAGGGAGTAGATGGTTACAGAAAAACATTTAAGTCATGATCCTTGTTTAGCCCATTTTTAACACATCTAAAGTGGCAGATCAATCGTGCTTCTTCTTGTCTAAGTTTTTTGATTCTGTCCCCTCCTCTGGGGCCCAGCCGGACAGTCTTCAGTCCAATGAATCTTATCTCGCTCTTGTCATCCATCTGGTGATTCTTCTGCCAGTGGTTGGCCAGCGGTAGTTTTGGATCTTGTGAGTGTATACTGTTCATGTGTTCTCTTATCCTGATGCGTGTTTCTCGGATGGTGCTGCCTATGTATATTTTGTTGCACACACAGATTAATGCATAAATCACAAATTTACTCTTACAATTGATATGCTCCATGATTTTGAATATTGGGCAGCCTGTAAATTTAGCACATTTAGTTGGAGTTACATATTTGCACATTGAGCATGTTCCGCATTTTGTGAAGCCCATTGGCGTATGTTTGCTGAGCCAGTCCTATGCCGAGATGTGTTTTTCAGAGAGGAAAGATTGGCTCAATAGGTTCCTCAGAGTTGGTGCTCTACTTAATGACATGCTGGGGTATGCTTCAAATTGGGGTTTGATATGCTTATCCATGAGGAGTATCTCCCAGTGTTTGGTTAGGATTTTTTGGAAGGCATGACTGTCCTTATTGTATCTTGCTACAAATCAAATCGTCGGGTTTCCATCTTGCCTTCTGGGTTTGGGTGAGAGTAAGGTTTCTCTTTCAATGAGCAGTGCTTGTTCTCTTGCTTGCGTCAAGTTTTCGGTGGAGTAGCCTCGACATTTGAATCTTCGGTCCAGTAGATCACATTCTTCTGAGAAGAACTTGTCCGTGTTACAGTTTCTTCTGGCATGAATGTATTCTCCTTTAGGGATATTCCGTATGACACTTTTTCTGTGGCAGCTTTGTGCATGCAGGGTGGAGTTCACCTCCGTCGGTTTGCGAAAGGTTTTGGTTGTCATTTTATTGTCTTCTATTACAATCCTTAGATCCAAGAAGTCAATTTGCTCAGAGCTTGTATGGCTGGTTAGCTCAATGCCATAATTATTTACATTCAGGTAATCCATATATTTGTTCAATTCATCTTCCGTCCCTTTCCATATGAAGATGATGTCATCTATGAAGCGCGCCCATTTGACAATGAGGCTGGTGAACATTATTTCCTTCATAGCATGTTCTTGTTCATACGAGTGCATGAAGCAGTTGGCTAGAGCTGGAGCATAGCTGGCTCCCATCGCGATCCCCTTGGTTTGCTTATAATATTCTCCATTGAAGATGAATATATTTTTGGTCAGTGAGAATTTGAGGAAGGATTTAGTCATTTCCACTTGGTCCAGGTGTGATGCTGACTCATGTTTAACGAGGTATCCTATGCTTGTTATGGCTAGTTCATGGTTGATTGATGTGTACAAGGCCTTGACATCCAGGGTGGCCATTATAAAGTTGGGTTCCCATTTGATTTTGGAGAGTATTTCCAAGGTGTGCATGGTGTCCCTGAGGTAAGTCGGTATCTTGGTGACTAGCGGTTGTATCACATTGTTGATGTATCTCGCTAGTGTTTCAGTAATTCCTCCTATTCCACTCATAATTGGTCTGCCTTCTGGGATAGTGTCAAAGGTCTTGTGGATTTTCGGCAGAAAATAGAGGGTTGGCATGACCGGGTGATCTGTTCTGAGGTAGTCGTATTCCTCTTCTGTTATGAGTCCTGCTGTTTGATAATTTTTCAGGAGTTCCTGGTGTTCTTTGAGGATCCTTGTTTGTGGATTCCTGTCCAATTTTTCGTAGTTGCCCGGTGTTTCAAGGTGGTTTTGGGCCATTTTGAGGTAGTCTGTTTTTTTCCATTATAACAATGTTGCCACCTTTATCAGCTTCCTTGATTACTATGTTTGTTTCTTCCCGTAGGTTCCTGAGTACAATTTGTTCCACATTCGTTAAATTATCTTTGTTGCCAATACTTCAGGTCCGTTGGTCTTCCAATCTGTGTAGATCATTGATGACTGCTTGTTGGAAAGTGTCTATGTAATTCTCTGCGAAGAGTTGTGGAGTAAATTTCGATTTATTTTTAAGTTCCGGGATTTCCATGGCTACATTCAGGATCCCTAGTTCTTGCATGCATTCTTGTTTGCTCTTGTTGTCTTCTGCAAGTGTGCTGAGGAGATGTATGTCCTCTACGTCTCGGATGGTAAGTAAGCTGGGTTCCAGTGCCGTCTCTTGCGGTTTGTACACCGTTGTTTTGGTTGAAAAGAATTTGTTAAGTTTGTGGTGTCTTGTGAATTTGAATAGGTCGATTTGTATATCCACAAAATTGTTCTTGCTGGATGGTGAGAAAGAGAGTCCCTTGTTGAGTACTTTAATTTCTATATTTGTAAGTTCTTTGTGTGACAGGTTCGTGATTAAATTTTGTTGTGCTTCTGTCCCACCGTTTTCTGTGATTGCGACCTTGTTTGTCTTTGTTCGATTTCCTCTTCCAGCTCTCTTGCGTCTTCTGTCTGTTCTTCCTCCTCTCCCTCTTCTTGTGGGGTTCTTGTATTTTTCAATGGTGTTGTGAAAGATACTGTTTTTTTGTTGTGTTGTGGTTTTAGGCGGCTTGCTTTCTTGTGTAGCTTGATTTGTTCTAAAAAAGAGCACTTCACTGATTATTTATCTGCTGCTTCTTCCAGTAATTCTGATGTTTCTTCTGGTTCACTATCAATTTCAGAACTAGCACCTGAGCTGTTGGGAGTGCTTTCTTTAGATTTTTGTTGCTGTTTGTCTTGGTCATATTTGGGTTGGTGGGTAAAGACTCTGTCTTCCCTGTAATCTTTGTCATCTCTGAAGAATGTATGCAATGTTCTCATTTTGACTTCGTCTTGATGGGTTTTGAGAATTCTGTACATTGTTTTGTAATTTTTCTCTTTGGTTGCTTTTGGGGCATCATAATCCTCAATTTCCTTTTTAAGATCCTCTAGGAGAATAACAATTCTTTCATGTTTCCTTTTGGCATGTTCAATCAACAGCTGTATCATGTTCGTGGAGCCTAGTATGAGGTTTTGTTCCCATTCATCTGCCAGATCTGAGTCGAGTGGGTCATCGAAGTCCGGGAAGATGAGTATTCTGAGACCTCTTGGTATTTTCTTTTGTTCTGCATATTCTTGCATTGTCTTTTTGTCCCAAAATGTATTTATTTCTTTCCTTGATAATTTTTCTAATCTCATAAACTTCTGTTTGAGGTCTTCTTGTAGATCGGAATCTCTAAAGGCGTTATCTGTAGATCCTCGTGGGGCAAAGAGTGCCTTGATGTCCTCGTTTCTTGACATCATGTATTCTGCCATTCCTTTTACTTCTCACTTTGTGCGTTAATTACTTGGAAAGTTCCAGGTGCTTGAGCATTAGCTGGTTCCGTAGTGTTGAAAGTAGGGTCTGGGTTGGCTCTAGAATTGGAACCTGCCTATGCTGAGCTCCACTTTTGTTTGGATGGGTGTCCCGGTGTCACAAGATCACAGGAGTGGGTTGGGGTTTAGCCTGGACCCCAGTTTGATAAGTAGGTAGAGTGGGTTTCCTCCTGGTTATCTTGCTTAAGATTTTGAAATTATTTTTTCTGACACAATAGTTGATGCGATACAAATTCGCTTTTATTGTTGGTATTCTGTGCGGTTTTTCTCAATACAATGATAAGTGTTTTTTAAACACTTGATCGCATTTGTGCGCTTGGTTAGTCAGCCGACACGTGTTTCGACCCGGGGCGTCTTTATCAAGGCTGAAGAATATTCAAAAAGAAACCATGTGATGTGTGATATGTGACATAGAGTGACAAGGTGGTTTAAGTACATGTAGTTGAAGTGGTGTTTAGGTGAGGTGGGTTGGTTGTGACAGGTAAAAATCTATTACATAATATACACATTCAATTGTAATGAGAATTGCATTCTAGTTGGAAAAAGAGGGGGGGAGAGAAGAGAGAGGTTAGCAAGGGGATGTCGGAGGGGGTTGTCCATGCTTGGAAATATGGATATGGAGAAGAAAGCCCTCTTACCATGTAACAATTTTTTTGAGCCCCATGTGAGGCCCTGGTAACATTATGGTGGCTGTCCTTTAGGCAGTCGTGGCTCCTGTTGGGCCCTGAAAGGGAACGGGAAAAGTATTGAGTGGCCAGTACCCTATGGGGTGCTGGGGTCAGGGGCCCGGTTTGAGCCCATTACAATCTCCTGTACTGGAGTGGTGGAGAAGGAGTTGTTCAGCGAACCTGGAAATATACGGGGACATGCTGGTTCTTGTTGGGCTGGGCGTTACGTTCGTAATTGTTGAAAGGGGGGAGCGTGCCCCCGTGGTTGAGCTAAGGGGAGTGGGCGGCTTACCTGTGCGCGAGTCTGGATCTCGTCCTGTGCGGCTTGTGTGCGGCTTAAAAAGTATTAACTCTGAACTCTGTTAAACTTATGAACTCTGTTAAAAAGTATTAACTCTGTTTCTAAACTATAGAGTAATTCTAAAATGTAAGCTTGATGTAGAACAAGTTTTAGTCAATGCAGCAATTAGTACAGTGGTTGGCTTCCAAACATATCCATGACAACAATATTCAGCTTGTCAACATCCACTTTGACAAACCTGTAAAAGTTGAAAAAAATAGGCTGCACAATTGCACGTTTCCTTCTTTTGAAAAACATGTACATACACGGAGAACAATTCTCTCTATCTCTTGCATATGCTGTCACTATTCACAAATTCAAAGGTCTAACCCTAGATCACGCATTGATTGACATTGGCAGCACATTCTTCAAAGAAGGTGCGAGTTATGCAGCACTTTCACATCTCCGTACACTCAATGCTCTATTCCTAGTTATCTTTGATGCAAACAAAGTCAATGCGGGCATTCCTTGAATCCTACAATACAACAGGCTACATGCACTGTATGCCCCATCTAGATATGTACCCTATACTCCAAAAAAGAAAAAAACGAATACAACCAGAGCCTATAGCAGATCTCCCTGCAATACTGCTAAAAAAACCAAAGAACAACTAATGCTCCATCAAATAATACAACACTAAACAAAAGTGTTCCTATGGTTTCCTTGTCACTCCTATAACGGGTACTTCCATAGGCCTTCAAAAAAAGCCTACCAGACTCGTACACAAATCTTCAAATCATTTTCAAGTATTTTATTTACTTATATTCATCAAAAAATTCATTGTCATAGGATTACCATCATACAATTTATACAGGTAAGGTGGATACTTAAAAAAACACAATGCACAGCAAATGACGTTAAACTAAAAGAACAGTGTATAGCACACAAAATTTGTTACCACTTTACCATCCATCCATTTCATACAATTCATCAACTAATACTCAATCACCCAACAGGTTTCATTCCTTCCATTCACTTAAAAATTATATTAGGGGGCAATGTGTGACGACCACCACATCCTATTCTACAATCACTATTTTACTGTCTTAATAAAATATAACAAAATATCTTCTCCAGACTCTTTCTGGACCTTGGCGATTATTGACACTTGGGCCTCATTACACATTATGCGCTAAATTCCGGCCCTTACCGGCATTGTGCTAATAACGTGTCCGCCTTGGGTAGAGGCCGCTAATTGCGTGCCATTACGAGTACGCGGACACGAGCACAGTGCCATGCCGGTAATGACCCTACCGCCATGCCGCTAAAGACCCCAAAAAGACCCTCACTGGCACCGACAAAAGCGCTGATAGCACTTCCGAACTCCTGTAACATGCTAATAGCGGACACCGCTATTAGCGGTGACCGTAAAATCGCCGAACCGGAAATAGCATCATCACACAGAAACGGGAAAGAGCACGGCGGCCATCTTTAAAAACACAATCCATTGCCATCCTCTGCCCCCAGGACCTGTTTCCACACCAGTGCCATCCAAAAGCCTCAAGGATCCCCTCACAATGCCAAAGGCAATCAAGAAAGGCGCAGACCGCCAGCGTAAGGAGAAATTCACGAATGAGGAGCTGATAATGCTGACGGAGACCCTTGCAGCAAACACTGATGTTGTCTTTGCTAATGACATGCGGCGGGAGACCCTGATAAAAAAAAGCCATATGGGCAGAGGTGGCCCTGAAAGTCAGTGCGGTGGGCTGGCCATGGCCACAGGAGGTGGTTCTGATTCTCCCATCAAACTCAAGGAGTGGGAGGAGACCTGCGCCAGCACGATTGGCGTAGAATCCATCGAGGGAGTCGGGGACATGGAGTGTGGTGCGGCCACAACATCAGATGGAGGTGAGTGTACACATGAAACAATGCACTGTGAATGGTGAGGCACCCCCCAAATGTGAGCCCAGAATCACCTCATGGATGCGGCCACAAACATACATGCACACAACCCTGCCCATGTGAGTGTCACACCCCAACACACACACATGCACGCATCACCACAGACACGTGCCACACAGACCCATGCATGGATGACCCACTCAACAGCTCTATGACCTGAATGCCCACTAATGAAGTCCCAATGCACAGGACAGTATGATGAACTGAATCTGCATGAAGCACGTTGAACCATCACCAATGCCATCCCCCTCTTTGTCCCCTACTGGCTCACAGACCGACAGCGAAGAACCGGACACAGCGACTCAGGCTTCCCCTGCCAAGAAAAAAGCCAGGGCACAGGAGACAGAGGACACCCCCACCACATCAAGGGGCACAGGGAGGAGTGAGCACCTGCAGAGGGGCAAACATAGCAAGAGTGCCACTGCACCAAGGCCTCAATCTACGACTGCAACAATTGACACACCCACTGCTGTGATCCCCCCAACACAGGTTACACCCACGGAGGGCCCACCCTCCGCTGCCACCAGTTCAACCCCAGTGAGTTCCCCATGCAAATGCACACCCCCTAACCCCCCAGGAACCTCAGAAGCAAGCCCACAGCCAACACCAAGATCCAATATCCATGGCCAGTCTGGCGAGGAGACCACAGCAGGGTGCTGGAGCCCACAGGTGGCCTCACCTGATGGCCGAGACATAGAGGAAGGTGCAGCAGCCACACCACGAGCTGGCCACAGTGGCCATGACCTGGCCACCATCAGGCAGCGCCAGGAGGATGATACAGTGCTGTTTGGCCAACATGTGGATGAGGCTGCCCGTCTGAGGGGGGTGGTCATGGAGAAGTCTAGGCACTCGAGGGAGGCGATGGAAGCCTGTACCAACAGGCTGTGCGAGGAGATGGCACAACTGAGGCTCATGGACCGCCAGTACCCACCACCACCACAGGGGCAAATAGGCACCTCATCCTCTGCAAGTTCAGGGCAGACAAGCCCCAGCTGCCGCTCCTTGCGCACCATGAGGCTCACACCCTCCCAACCTCCTAATGGTGGTGGTGGGAATGGGAATTAGGGACAGCAGGGTCTAGACGGCACATGTGCAACACGACACCAACGTTGTGCAAGCCACACATGGGGTTGTTGTGGGGGGAGGGGGTAAAGGGTGTTTTGGGAGTGTTGTGGGGGGAGGGGGGAAAGGGTGTTTTGCGAGTGTTGTGGGGGAAGGGGTGGGGAAAGGGTGGTGGCATAGTTGGGGACATGCACTTTTTCATCTCATTATATCTTCAATACACTGGTGACTAGTTAAAACACAGGCTTGGACTTCATCATTGTGTATGTGTACTTTATTGGGGACAGGGCCCATTGTGCGCTTCACCACAAACACCAGTGCACTAATACCCATATCCATCCTACAGAGTTGAACCATGTGTCTCAGAATATTTGGTTGATCAGATGCTCACGCACATCGCGTCCCTCCTGGGCATCGCCTCTTGCATGACCTGCATCCCCGTCCCCTCCGTCCTCATCACCATCATCATCCTCATCAGGTGGTTGGATTTCAACATCAGAGGGCAGTGGCACATTCTGTCTGATACACATATTGTGCAGCATGACACATGCCATGATGATCTTGGCCACCTTCTCATGGCCATACAGGAGAGCCCCACCCGACCTGCTTATGCACCGGAAACGTGTCTTCAAAAGCCCAAATGTCTGCTAAATCACGACGCGGGTACGGGTATGTGCACGATAGTAGTCCTCTTCATGCCTGTTCTGTGGGTTCCGTACAGGGCTAAGGAGCCACGTCTTCAGGGGATAGCCAGCATCACCTGCATGGGTGGAAGAATGGGGACCTGTTACTGTTCACCTCAAGTGCCACCTGTACATATCACACTAATCGACTTTGCATTGTGATTGACATCCACGAATCCCAGCATGCATGCAGACGATCTGTGTAACTGCAATGTGCAAAGGTGAGCTCATCCCTGCAAGTGGACATGCCCCATGCATGCCTCCAACAGTCATTGACATGTCCTGGGTGAGGACAGGACTTAGGTGTGTCCCTGGGCCCAGGCGAATTTGGTACCACACTGCTAGTGTACTGCCATTCTGACATTGATGTTGCCATGCTGTGAAGCATCACTTCAGTGGTGGTATAGGGGTGTGGTTCAGTGCAATGGCTAGGGGTGATCCCTTTGCATGCACTCAAGGGCGCATTGCTGTATTGATGTTGTGCAGCGCTAATTTTCTATTAATATATTGACTCCATGTTGCTGATTTGTGCCATATGTGGTGTGGCATGATGTGCTATGTGGATGTGGATGGATGTGTCATATTTGGCATCTTGGATTGTTCTCAATGTTGTGCAGCTTCAAATTGCATGTGGGTTCTTTTCCAGGACATTGTGGCCTTCCCTGATGGACATTGGCGTACATCTGTATGTCCATTTGTTCTACCGACGACAGTCAACACCCGGTTGGAGTATGCATCTGCCCCCCCCCAATCACACCCAGTTGGAGTATGCATCTCTCCCCTCCAAATCACACCCCACATCACACTGCCATGTGCTTGCCCTGCTACTCACCAAGTAGCCACGAACGTTGTCCGGCTTGTCGCTCCATGTAGCGTGATATGGTTGAGTTCCGCAGGACCATTGAATCATGGGTTGATCCGGGATATCGGGCACAATAATGTGTGAATATCTTATTTGAGTCACATACCATTTGGACATTGATGGAGTGGAATTGCTTTCTATTTCGGTAGACTACTTCATTGTGATGTGGGACCACCAATTCCACATGGGTACAGTCGATGGCCCGATGCAACTTGGGATGCCTGCCAGTGAATAGAAGCCAACTTTGGTGTTTGCGATCTCCTGGGCAGTCCGTGGCAGGGATATGTGTTCACTTGTGTGCTTCAGGAGGGCATCGAGCACTTGGGTGAGCGTGCGTGAGAATACTGGATGTGAGATGCCATGCATCTGCCCGACTGTATGCTGATAGGTGCCTGTGGCCAGGAAGTGGAGCAAAGTCACCACCTTCAGTAGAGGAGGGATGGCAGTTCGGATGTCTATGAGGCTCACGATGTTGTGTATCATGTCCATGTTGCTGGTGATGGTATCCCGGTCCAGACGGTACAGGGTATGTATCTGCTCAGGGGTTAGGTTAAATGGACTGGCTCGGATCCTGGGGATTGGTGGCTGCCTCTGTGGTATTACTAGGTGCCCTGGTGGTGCTTGCTGCGCCTGTCTTGGCCTCCTCCTCCTGCGTCTCCTCTGTGCTGCCTGTTGTTGTTGGTGCTGCAATGCAATCGTGTCCTCCAGCCCATGTAATGCTGCTTGTATTGGAACCATCTTGGTGTGGGAAGGGGTGTGTGAAGGGGTGTGGTTTGCTCCTTTTGTGCTGCCACAATCTCCATTGCCTACACCTGTGCTGATTGTGTCCACCTGTGGCAGGTGGGAACACTGCTCAGTACTCTTAACGGGTGGTTCGCGATGCTGGTATTTACGGCATGCCGGTATGGGATTGCGCGGGCTGATCCATGCCGCTATTAGCACATCCGCATGGCTTGTGATTGGGTGCTAATAGCCCCATGACGCTATTTACGGGATGAGGGGAAGCGCGCCAGCGGACTAGCCTCTATTAGTGGCACCGTTCTTAGTGGTGCCGCTAATAGCGGTTGGCCGGGTCATGATCGGCAAGGGAATTTAACGATACCAGTAATCCCTTACCGGTATTGTTAGTTCCTTACCGTCATCCGTGTAATGTAAGTGTTTCTTCTTAATCTCACCAGTGTAGGCTTGTCTGTGAGAGTAACCTATAAGAATGACATACAAAGAGGGTCTAAGTACCTCAAATTCAAATTCAATTTTTCACATCAGCAGATTATTTAATTATATTTATTAATTATAATCACAGCTTATGTGCAAGGGAGAACTAGCTCCTTATATTACTGTGAGAATAACTGTCATGTATGCATACTCACTCTACATAAGTCTTATTATTGTGGCTAATGGCACATACAACAGTAAAATGTGCCCACTGCTGTTGGGCACAACGTTAGCAGCATTCTATAACTTTCTCCTTTGGCCCGTGCAGCTGCGGTCAATGCTGTCAATTTCTATTGTGACCTGCAAAAGATGATACAGAGCTGTATCACTATCATAATATCACCCGTGAGATCATTAGCCTATATTTCGAACCAAGCATTGGAGTTAAACGTCACTGTTTAATGGTGATTTTCATTTTTTCATTGCTTTTCCTACTGCACTAGTAATTTAGATGCTTGTCACAATCCTATATTGCAAAGGTTCATTATGTCACCCTATTGGCTAATCTATAGTGAGAATGATTCCAACCTGCCACAGGTACACGTCTATTTCAGTCTCCTTTGTATAATAGAATGATCTCTACAACCAACTCTCGATCGCACACTGTACGCATTCCCTATACACATGAAACATGCAGTACGTTCAAGCATGGTGGACGCAACAAAGCCAAATGAAAGCCTGCTTACTTCAAAATGCACGCCGTGTAATTATTCCTCTGCAGTCATTTTCCTCTTACAGGTTTTTCGGTAAGAATCTGGTTGGGCACGTCAAAAGATATTGAACCCTCTGGATAACTGCACTTCCGAAACACTGCCGTACCCTGAGCGGCACGTAACTTGTTTGCCTGAGGACGCAAGAGTTCATGGAAAATATATTGTAAACAAGGCTTATGGAACCCAGAGTATCTCTATGTTGTGATGCTCAATCGAATGGCTTACCATGCTTTTTTCAGACGCAAGACCTTCTGGGTCAGTTCCTCTAGTGGCGCGGATGTGGTCACTCGCAACCATGGTAATATGCCATTAGTATAGTGGGTCCTTTCTTCTAACTCTTTCTCAATTCGGCACTATTCTTTATGACAACCGTATCAACAGATTGGATATATTCTATCCCTTTTTATACTCGATGATTACCAAGAGGACCTGTCCATCATCCCCAATTTTGGTATGTCCATAACATCTGTCCTCGTGCCGTATACACATGGGAAGACCATCCATCGGCCCACGTTAAATCACCTGCTTCACTATTTAACCCCGAACGTCAGATCTATAAACACGTCAGTTGATTACCATTCTTCAGCCTGTTCATTCAGGCCTAAGGTTGAGGTATCTGTCAGATACATTAATTAATTCATTCTCCTTCTCTGTTAGTTTCCTTTTGTCCAGATTCCTGTCGCTTCTAGGCTTCACCTGGTACAAGATGGTCCATCTGATATCCTCTGCCTGATGTATATTTACAATAAAATGGCTCAACAGGGGGGCAGTATGTATTCGATTTTTATGCAACTTTTGTGCTCTGTGATCCGGATTTTTATTTTTCTCTATACAATTTGTCACAGGGACATCGGATGACATACACCACCATTGCAGAGGTACAATTTGTAAAGGTATTTTGGGTCCAAGTTCTCGACAATCCTATGTCAATTGTCGTGCTCCTCTGTGTCTGCTTACAGCAGGAACAGTTACCGCAGGGAGCATGTCCAACTTGCTTAGCAAGACCCCTGGTCTCTGTAATGGTTTGCTGCATTGGTCCTGCTACATTATTTTGAGTCACTTGGTCCTTGATGTTTTGATGTTCTTGCTTCTTTTGAAAGCAATCAATGGTCTCTCCAACGGACATTCACCTTATTCCAGCACATTCCAATTTCAGTGGATGATTTTCTGGATCTTATTAGAGAGATGACTGCAGGTGTTCACAAATACTAATATTTCCTTGTTCTTTTCATCTCTTCTATTTTGTTCCAGTAGAACTTCACAGTTACTATTCTTTGCCCGTTTCATTGCCCTCACAGTTAGTTTAGATGGATACCGCCTCCAATGGAGTTTTTCTCTCAGATTCTCAGCTTCTTGCTTGTAGTCTTGCCGATTGGTACTGTTTCTTTTTGGTCTGAAGAACTGTCCCAGCGGTAAATTATCAGGTCCTGTGCATCTGAAGTTCACGCATACAATGCATTGCAATACCATTAATTATCTAGATCTAACAATTTCAGTAGATATTCAAAACAACAGGCTGTTGGTGAAACCTTTCGATAATCAAACCGACAACAACTCTCTACTACATTACAGTAGCTTCCATCCCAAACACACACGTGATAATTTACTGCTGGGACAGTTGCTCAGACTGAAAAGAAACTGTCCTGGGGGTCTGTTCCTATGGTTGTTAAGCATATCCCAAGCCTCTCTTTATGTTGTATGCCATCCAATAATACAACCACAACATTCTCTAGTCCATAAACAACTGCACGTCCATCAGAAGACAAAGTGACAAATGCCTCTTCTCAAAAAACAACTGCAGGTCCATCAAAGGATACAGAGGTACAACTCTCTGGTCCATTTAAATTCAGCAACACAACTGGAGTAAACTGCTATGCAAATGTAGCAATCAATCTTCTCTTCCAATTCCCAACCACATTTACTTAAACAGCTCAGACCAGTTGTGCTTGCAAATGATCGTCCTTCATTGAAATGCCACAAATAATCCTGCCACCACTTACAGTGTCTCAGGTATAAGGCAAGAATTTGACTACTGTACAGGAATGATAACATTTACCATAAACACACAGGAAGACCCACAGGCATTCCTAATGTACTTACTACAAGTACTAGAAACCAAAAACATCTTCCCGATTTTGTACACGTGAGAACGTAAATGTACTCTCTGCAACTATGAACAATTTGTCTATGTATCCATACCAGATTATGAATCCATTCCATTTCACCAGCTTCTGCAGAAGGCAAATAATGGCATATTATGCCTTTTTTTACAATTCAGACAATCATTCCAGCATACAAATAATCTCACATGGCCAATATGTTATACTAATGCTTCTAAGGTACAATGCAGATGGTACCAAAAATAACGGTAAGCCAATTTGCTTTACACACGGCCAAGTATATCTTGGCAAGAAAACCTTCACAACAGTGGACATAATCTACCACACTGGTGCAGCAACCATTTCAGACCACTATATTGCATATGTCAAAATAAGTGTCTTACCGTGTCAAAGTCACATTACTTTGTTAATAGTCAAGTGCAAATAAGCAATCCAATCATTATCAACGTGACAGCACTACATCAAAGTATGTGCAAAATGACTAATTGGAGCACTTATCATGCATACTAATAAGACACAGGCAAGTATTGTCATTAGCGAATGTTAAAGTGCATACTTAGAAAATAAAAGCGTTGCCAAAGGGACAGTGCTGGATCATTTTGTATGCAAAATTATAAAATTGCATACCTTAATACATTACACACTACATGTCTAAAAGTTGAAAATTAGACGCAGGAGGGCAATCATAAAATATTACTTATATGTATTAAGAAATTCGGTCATAGTGATAGAATATCAGTTAGTATTAAGGAATTCTGTCATACTGACAGAAATAAATCAGTCCTTTTGAGTGTTACTTAATTATTACAGTGCAAGCTGACATAACTTCAAACAAAATGTTGATAAAACGGTGTGACACTAATTGGATAAATGGGTAATGAGCACACATCTGCAATGGCATCTCTAATAGGCGACAGGACTAACCCTGGAAAGACCAGGGTTCCTCATTCTCCTCGTAGACAGCTATTGTATTAATTGGAAGGATTGAAACCCTAATTCATGAAATAATCATATATTTTCCCAGACACATTGGCTTCAATGTATTAAAAATCTACATGATATGATTTACAGGGGCGGGGCTAGCACGCAGGCCAGGATGGTTGGAGTGTTGTGTGATGTCTGTACTTGTGTTCCCTCTGCAGGGCTGCTAAATGTTAATTGAAGTAACCTGAAAGAGAATTGAGTCCAGTGTCTGATTTCTTTTACACTCCTTCCTAATCATTCCCTCCTCCAGCACCATCTTTTACATTGCAATATGTATACCCTCTTTCACTCTCCTAGGCTTTCCTTACTCTACCTTCCTTTCCCTTCTTTTCCCAAATCCCTCCAGTCTCCAGCCTGATCTCCCTGCATTATTTCACACTGTCTAATTATATCCAAACTCTCACACCCTAGGCTAGGGTGGGCTTTTTATATCTGTGTGCATGCGTTCTAAACTCCAACATAATCCATACCCATTGCTACCGGAGTCTGGGATTTCATTTCTTCATTAAATGCCTTATGAATTTACATTTATCGGTCACATCAATTGAATACATACCCCAACAGAGCTCCTAATAATATTACTATACTCATATACATACATTGCATTATATAATTTGCACATTAGGCTAAATATATATCTTCTAACAGTTGTAGTGCAACCCCCCCAGATTTGATCAACAAACAGTAGTAAACATTTCAATCAAGCAGTGCTTAGAACAATAGTACAATAGTAAAAAAAGCAAATGGTTGATTCCCATGTTTAATTTTGAATATTATATACTTTGTACAACTGATCAAATGATCATTATTATTTCATTTTAATTGTCATTACATGTCACTTTAAGCAATATCCATTCTAATACATAAATGCATTGAAGGTGAGGTTCAAACCCAGTGCCCATGGATGCTTGCTTTTCAACGTCATGTTCAGAAAGCCACACTATCAATGTCAAGCTAAAGAAAGATGTTGAAGCATATGATTTAAGCTCAGCAAAGTATATCACTATGAGGTGAGCCGCATAATTGGGATGGAGTGAAGTGCCTACTATGCAGGACTGTATATTATGGAATAGGTTCGGTATTGATAAACCATTGTGCATGCGTAGTGTGGTTTGCAGCTAGTGCCACATAGTGGAGAGAGTTGAGAGTTGCAGTTAGTTTACCTCTAAGCCTCTCGATGATGAGGCAAAAAGAAACAAATGTATTGGAGGCTGTGACTTTTTAACAGGAATTAGGGCTTTGAAGTGTGGAAAAAAGGGTGCATCAATTGTTGGTAGAAAATGACAATGTTGATGACAAGTACTGTGCCTCATCCCCACTCTGTAACAGTTACATTCTCGTTTCTATCTTAAAAATAGATATGCCAATCACAATGGATATCTTGCAAGGAATGTTCCCACTTGTAACAATCTGATGGATGTCTGTAACCCTTACCAAGGTACAGTACTATGTTCTTTCTTAAAGTTATATGTGTCACAATACAATCCACAAATACCCCAAATAAAGGGTCTGTGTCACCTCTTAATTCTTCCTACACTATTTGACCTTTAACATCAAATGTATCTTTGATGCTCAGAGAATGATTGCAGTGGAACCTATGGAATGCCTTGTCAGCATCTATCGATCGGACCACATTTATGTACTCAGCAACCCCGTTTACGTTGCTTAGTAATATGTGCACATTATCCACTGAGAGTCACGCCTTTATAACGTCTGTTTGATCCTGGTGGATTGATTTGGGACTACTGATTTGAGATGCATTGAAAAATATGTAGTTACTTGCAGTGATAAACATTGCCGCTGCCAAGAGGGCCTACTCATCAACAGAGAGCAGGAACAAGCAACACAGCTGGACTTGGTGGCAGCACCAGTGGTGGCAGCTATGGCATCCGTTATGGAGAAGGTTTGGGGTTGAAGACATGTCCTAGCATGTATACATGATGATAGCTATGGAGATTGTGAGGGTCCAGAACAAATTCCCCTCTCAACATGGTGGCTGTAGCAAAGGGTCCAGGTTAGAATGACCCTGGAGTTGGGAATCAGGAATGTCAAGGTCAGTCAGGAGTAACAATAAC
The DNA here is from genome assembly GCF_040938575.1 of Ambystoma mexicanum. Taxonomy (NCBI): domain Eukaryota; kingdom Metazoa; phylum Chordata; class Amphibia; order Caudata; family Ambystomatidae; genus Ambystoma; species Ambystoma mexicanum. The sequence goes on from NC_090935.1 coordinate 828,675,070, forward strand.
TGCAGCTCATTCTATTCTCGCTTTCCCTGATAACATTGTTTACGTTGTTGCTTCTATGTGTGATGCTGGAAATGCATCGGAGGGACAGTGCCTCTGTATCCTTGTCCTTTACTGCCTTTTATTGTGTGTTCTGTTGTGTTTTCCACACAGGAGTTCATGTGGGACTCCTGGCGGTGCAGCTCTCTCTTTTGGTTTGGTGTACAGACCCATGGGATACCCTTATGGCACCCAGGGGTGGGGGTACAACCCTGTGCCCCTAGTGTATGTTTTCGGGCACCTGTGCTTAGCCCACAGAGCAGGGCTGGTGGCAGCTCCATGCTGAATTTGACAGGTGCTCTGAGTATCCTCCATTTTGGGATACACAGGCTGTGCCTTTGGAATCAGTTGATTCCTGATAGAAAACAAGATGGCCCCTGTGGCCTCTTGCTTTCTATTGCCCGTTACCTTGTTTTCCCAAAGTCCTGGGAAGCCTTGACTCTGTCCCTTCCCCCTGAATGACTGTTGGGTGGAAGTTCCATATATGGTGTTGTTGTGAAGTCCAGGCCAGACTGGCTGGAGCCTTCCCAGTGACTGTATGTTGTAGGTACACCCTGTGGGTGCGACCTGGGTGAATGGAGTGTGTGACGAATACGCATTCTGTGTTGTGGATGTCTAGTATCTGGTGTTTGACAGAATGACTGAGACAGCCCTGCCCGAAACTGGTATGAATGCAGTGTGGAGTGTTGAATGGTTGGTTACTTGTCCCAATACACATACATTATTTTGAGTGTCTGGAGAGACGTGAATGGCCTCAATGCACTATGCACCTGATTGGATGCCTGCCTGCATGAATGCCCTTCTGACCGATTGGTTGCCTGAGTGTGACCCAGCAGAATGAATGGGAGATCAACTAGTATATCTGGGGACCTCTCAATGCTAGAATTCGTGTTCAGAAGCTGAAGAGAAACTGGAGTTGAAACTGAAGCTTAACCATGAAGCCCTGCTGGAAGAGAAGTCTTGATGCTGCTCTACTTCATCAATCTGAAAGCTGCTATGTCTCCAAGGACTGAACCAGAGAGGACCAGGTAAGGTGCCCTCTTCCCGAGCTACGGGGGACCATCGTGCACCAGCTGATCTTTGCCAAAGCTCCCTGGTAGGCAGACCTATGACAGGCTGCCGACCGGAGACGGGGACCGCCGCGGAATCACAAGGAGAAGGGCCCGAACACTGTTGTCCATCATCGTCGATGACCACCGTCACCGACGAGAGCCACCCTGCTCCCTTTGCCTAAGTAACATTTGATCCAAGGACGCTCTCGCCTGCACCGTCGACCGCTTTGTCCTGCAGGAGAAGGTCGAGGCCACCGACGTGCCGAGGAGCATCTGCTGGTGGGTTTCCCGCCACCTGACAACCATAGAGACGCCAGACGACTCGACGCCCATGCTGGGCCACAGTTCTTCACAATCTCTTTGCGGTCCTGAACCATCATCATCGAGGTGCCCTGCACACCTCTTCCTTGCAGGATGCCAATGCTCCATCATCGCCGTCATCGTTCACCCCTTTTTCCTCGTGGGATCTCGACGATCCGTGACTCCTGCCTTAAAGGGAGCTGCTCAAGAAGGATCCGTCGACGACCCTATGACGAACTCTGCTATTTCAGGTACATTGGGGTTGTACAACTATTGTGGATGAAAATAACACTCTTTTGAACAATATATGGACTGGGCTTGTACGATATATCTTTATTTACAGGTTGTCCAGGTGGGGGTGATCTCCACACAGAATTGTGCCTAGTTGGTAGGGGTCAATATTCTGCCAATTGTTCTAACTAACTGCTTTCCTCCTATATCTATTGTTGGTTACTTTTATTCCTTGATCTGTGTGACATTTGACCAGAGTATAGTTGATGCACTTTAATGAGATCTGATCATAATTGTGGTACCACTTTAGAACTGTATATATTTGTCATTGTAGATTTTCTGAGCACAAAGTGAGTTATTGTGATAGTGTACATAACCTTGAATATTAATTATATAAAGACGGTGCTTTAACTAATACAGTGTGTGGACATTCCTTTGTGGGGGCTTGGGGACTACACTGTATTTAAGAACCAGCCTGCATCACCTCCTAAGAAGCTAGGCCTTGATTGCTTGTCCATTGCTACCTTATAGAGAATCTTAGCTGGGGTACTATGTGCCTCTCCTCTACCATATAGAGAGTAGAAGTACAGACACCCCCCTCCAGTCTTTACACTATGCCAGTTTGCACCTGACATTTTCCCTTTCTTCCTCTTCCATCCTTCCAAGTACTGTGTTTTACTATTTGGTTAAATTGGTGTTTGAATTTTGTTTTCATCAGATTCATTGGTATGCCTCACCACTAGCTAAAAAATATGTTTTTTTTAAAAAAATCCTTAAATCGACTGAAACTAAAATACTGAGAATGGCTCTCAACTGCAACCTTTAATCATCTGTGGAGATTGTAACGCCAAGATAGGAAATGTGAGTACAATCTTATGGGGTGGTAAAGAAGAGGAAACCACTTATGGCATCCCTATACCTATGTCCAATGACCCGCTTAATGATGGCTCAATTCTTCAAAATTATTCCATTGAGTAGAGTCTTAGATTTGTGAATACAAGGTTCAAATCTAATCTCACTGGGAACAATATGTTTTAGATGCAGGTGATGAATCTATAATTGATTATTTTTTCAGTTTCTGAATGGAAGTGGGTACAGGATTCGATCTTGTAAAATAGTACTGAAGTGAGCATGCTATGTTCTAATTATCTTCATCAATCACTTGTGGGAGGTAATATCTCCAGTTTTAGAACTACTGAGTGGTGTAGTGGGGGACAATTACAGTAGGTTTGGCTGATAAAGAGTTGATTATCAATGGGCATAGAAGTAGAAAATCAACATCTATTAAGCATCTGCCTGAGTGAGGTTTGTGGCAATCTACACTTGACATTGGATTTCTTTGACAAACTACTGTCAAACAAAGCTAAAATATTGTATCTGTGCAAGTTTAATCACAATATATATACCAAAATAAGTAGGGGTTCGATAATGATTGTACAGTTGTCAATGAAGAATTATTAAAGGCACTGAAGAATCCAATCCACTCCAGTAAAGCAGTAAGCAGAAATCATATGAAGAAAACATGGAAATGTAGGAAGAAGGTAGTCTCTAAGGCATGCATAAAATGTGCCATATCTGCAGCAGATCCTATTAGCTGATGTGTTTGGGCATAGTTGAGAATGGCCCAAAGCGCAAGCCATATAACAGAAGTGACACTACAGACAGCAATATAGCGACTAATACCACTATAGAAGACAACAGTATACCTAATGAAACCATTTTAAATATTTGCATTAATAAAATAATGAAGGCCATGAACATGCTAAAACCAACAAGTGCATGAGTCCAAAAAATATCCTTTTGGATTTCCACAAACTTATGATTGACTCTCGAGCCCCATTTTTGCACAAGATTTTTAATCTTATGTTAAAATACAAGCTTTTCTCCACTGCATGATACAAAGGTACCATATTCCAATTTTCGATAGGTTGAACCTTTTGAGTTATCAGACCATTTGTCTTTTAGATTGTTCTCCTAAAATATTTGAAAAAGTATTATTGAAGAAGATTATTGAGTTGATGGAGAACAATTATATATTGGCACCTTCACAATTGTGATTTGTAAAAGGGGCTGGTACCCAACAACAAATGGCTCAGTTGTTATCTTTCAGTTACTAAATCGCTCTTGATTCAACAAGAGGTTTTAGTTATATGTTGCATGCATGGACCTATCCACAGTGTTTGACTCGGTCCATAGATTAAAGTCAGGGGAAACTTTATAAACTTGATATCTGTTGGGCCTGCCTATATGTCTGTTACATGCCTTGGTAGCTTTGAATGCAATCAATTAAGTGGTTGTACATTATAGTACATATGGGAAAACGACTGCACCTTTTCAAGACAATCGTGCAGTACACCGAGGACGATTCCTTGCTCTTATTTTATTTAACCTTGACACAAATGTTTTCCATAGGGTTTTGGGTGAATGCGGGATAGACACAAGTATAGTTGAGGTCTTGCCTTTTCCCAATTTATCTTGTCTTGCATTGATGACAGAATTTTACTTGCAAGAACCCTCAGATTATTACAACAGCTACTTGATGTCTATTCTAACTTTATGGCTGCTTGAGGTTTAAATGTGAATGCTGAGACATGAGTAATAATGTGTTTTCCTTCAAGTGTTCTAAATGCCATACAACTTTTAAAACTGGTATTTAGTCCAATACCTATGTAAATAAAGGTGGCTATTTATGTATTAGATTTACTTGTACTACTACTGCCCAGGTAGAACTGTGGACGTTAAGAGTGAAATAGGATTTTAAATGTGCCTCAACTTTTAAGGCTCATCCAGTTGACTACATGCTATGTGTATACAATAAGAAAGCCCATTTGGTGGCACTTAACAGTGCTGGTATTTGGGAGTATCACAATGGTGATTATAATATGATTTGTACATGGCGTTAATGTTTACCCCAGTCTTCCCCAGTTTACTCCTGCCCTAATAGATAGGGCTTGGAATAAATAATAGATTGCTTTCCTTTTGAACCCATCGGTTTATACCGTGGGTTCTTTATGAAACAACCATATCAACATTTCTAAGAACATTCTAAAGGATATCTAGACAAGCAAAAGAACAGATGCTGTACCCTAGGTGACATATATACAATCACTATTCCCATCCCCAAATCCTTTGGACTCTCTAGGGATATGAGTTAGGAAGTGATATCCTCAGCTTAGAACAACAAAAGAAGTCATATATTGCATAGTCTCATATTTTAAATGTCACATTTTAATAATTAAACTCCATTTTATTTGTACTTATCCAAATGCTAGATGGTCTGTCACTCTTATAAATATTATCTAATACACGCTGTTGCCCTTTTCTGATCGGAAGTTCAAGATGCTCGAATACATTTTTTGCTTTTTTCTCCTAGATAAAGACAAATTAAAAAAATAATTTTGAATCCTGGCCTTCATGAGCTAAGATTCAGAAAATGCCATGCTGCATTGCTATTTTTACTTTGGGCAACTGCGTGTTATTGTGCCTGTGCTTTTTTAGCTCTTGTACAACAGGCATTGGATATTAGAATTAAGACAGTGAACAATCTAGTGTTGACTTTTTAATATGATGTGATTAAGTCTTGTTGCAATTTATTCAAACTCCTTTTCAAGCATTGTTATATAGTTCTGATCCTTATTTTTTACGGTTTTAATGGAATCATTGTTGTGTGCCTTTATGCTATCTTTACCGAAATAATGTTCAAAAGAATGCTTTTTTGAGTACATATCTAGATGGTGGTTTTGTGTTTTTGTGTCTCCATTGACAAGTACAGCTCCTGTCACTTGAAATCATCCCCATGGGTGTAGGGGCTCTCTTTGAATGTAATGACCACATCTTGTCATCTGAAGTTAGACTGTTCTTGGTGTTACACATATTGATATGGATTAGTTTTTGTTGGAGGATTTCCAGGATCCTTTGTCTGTTTCTCATCCCTTTTCCTCCATTGCTCAAGGGGGAGGCTGTCACATGTATCTAGCTTTTTCTGTGTTTGGTCACGTGACCATTGATGCTTTTGATTATCTTATAACAGCACACATTTGATTGGAACTCAACAGTATCTTTGTGTTGGTGTTAATCATTGATATGGTTCTATATGTCTAGTAGATGGGAGGATCTTGTTGAATGAAATGATTGAGGTGTCAAACTAGATGGGGTAGGATGCTACCTCTTGGGTCTCTTAAAATCGTGATCCCTAGCTTTGGTGATAATTACCTTTGAAGCCTGTGATAAAAATTAGCAGTGGTTCTGTCTAGACATGCCCCATGCATTAGTTAGATTCCGGGTGCAAATATGATTTAAGGGAAATACTCTGAGGTCCTAACGTACTGTAATATCCCCCAATCACCTCTAGTGCTGAATTATCACAAGCTGTTCATCTTGCAATGAAACGGTGCATGCTGCAGAAGTGTTCATATAACCATGTGTCGTATATCCAGTATTGTTGGTAGTCCAGCAGTATTATTAATCAACCTCTGTTTACAACTTTTACCGGGTTCCCCCAATCCAGTTAATTGCAATGGGCCTGCTTACTAAAGGGACTCAAAAAGAATTGCCTAGACTGAGGTGCTTTAAGGTGCCTTAATACATATCCAGTATGTGTCCATGTGGTCTTCCTCATTCTCTCATGAAGTCCATTGTTGCTCAGTGACCCTTTGCATGTCCAGTCATTTCCAAATTGCAGTTTGTATGTTCAGAGTGGTGTTCAGTGTCAGCATGCCATCTTGCTCATTCTGAAGCATGCATGCCATGCACAACTTGATGCATGCTCACCTATGTCATATTATAGGATGCAAAGCATGCCCCCAATTAAGATTGCCTTGATTTCCATATGCATGAAACTCAATGTGACAAAGATGGCCTTGCTGTTCAGCTCGCTGGTCCTCAATCTGAGATGTGCTGGGGATTCTCGAGGCTTCCAGGCAGCCTGGAATCTGAATTCTAGATGGATTTGAGTACTCGTCCTTAACTTCACCAGGACCTTGGGTCATCCCTTTAAACCACTGTTGTCAGTGCTGCTTCTCTGGGAGGCATAGGAATTTTCCTCCAACTTCAATGTGGTCCTTCTTGTGGACAGGAAAGATATGGTCTATGTCTTGAACCAACCTTGGTGTAATGCAGAGCTACAGGGCTTAGAGCCGCTGCCGTTTGCAAGTCATTAGGGAATTTTACCTGGATGTTTTTTTCTGTCACTAGGGTCCTATTATGTTCCTGTTCAGACTATATCCAATCTTTGGTGCCACACGTAAAGGGACAATTGAAGGGATTTATTCCACGATGGGAAGGTGCTTCAGGAGTTTTCAGCTATCTTGTTCATGAACAACAGCAGCCGTTCTGGATTATCTTGTTTGCAGCAGAGCACTCACACACCATTTCATGTACCTCTTTATTCATCCAAATCATTACCAGTCAATTGTGGGAGCTGCAGGGGTCATTGGTGGAGTGGCATTGTCTTATAGTAGAATTCAAGGCTCACAGAAACACAGATTTGTCATGATGCCTTGGAACATGACTTCATGCATGAATTATACTAAGCTCCTCATTCAACAATGCTGGTCATTATGCAGTTCCTCAAAACCTCTTGCATAGACACTATTGACAGACAGATCAAGGAAGATCACTTTAAATTGTATGGCACCAAGAACAAATTGCTAATGTGATATAATCCTGACCTTAGGAAACCAGCATTTTGACCTTTACTACCAGCAATATGCCTTCCACCAGTATGAACATTGGCAGAGTAGCCTTCCCGGATGTGAATCTACACTTCATCCGATAAACTGCTGTAATCTGAATGTCCTGTTTATCCAGTTGCAGACTTTGAACTGATTCTAACATGCATTCAAATCACCCTCGTGTCATTCCAGCCCTGGTTAGTGTGAGGCAAGGCATCACAGTCTGCCTTGGTATTCAGCAACATCATTTGGGGGATCAATAGGGATTGCAGCTGCGACCCCCAAACACGCATCTGAGAGCCCTGGCTTAGCTTTTGAAACCCCTGTTTTTTTTTTTTAAATAGTTTGTTGTTTCCAAAAGGGGACCCCTGTTGAAAACAACAAACTATCAGGGTAATTCATAGAATTTTGCACAAAAGTGGTGCACGCGGCTGGCGCACAGTCTTCGCGTGCGAATGTTTGCGCCAGCCGCGTGCGCTAAAATCGATTTCCGCGCACAGCGTATTCATGGATTTTAGCCTCCGAAACCAGCCGTGGCGCAGAGTGGCACAGCGACCCTGCAGCAGCGCCAGTTATGCCCTCAAGAACGCCCTTGCGCAAGGAAAAGCCATCAAAATTCCCAATTCAGCGCAAAGGGCTGTGCTAACCCTGGACCAGTTTACAAGACTGCCAAACTGCAAACGCCAAGCGGGGAACGTGTATTACTGGGGTGCGCGTGAGGTTTCACACGCGAAAGGGCCTGTGCGAGTGGGGTACGTGTATTACTGGGGTTCGTGGGAAGTTTCACACGCGATTTCAGCAGGGTACGTGTATTAAGGGGTTCGCGGGAAGTTTCACACACGATTGGCCTGGGTACGTGTATTTCAGGGGTGCGCGGGAAGTTTCACACGCGATTGGCCTGGGTACGTGCATTTCAGGGGTGCGCAGGAAGTTTCACATGCGAAAGGGCCTGTGCGAGTGGGGTACGTGTATTACGGGGGTGCGCGCAAAGTTTCACACACGATTGGGCTGGGTACGAGTATTACTGGGGTTTGCGGGAAGTTTCACACGCGATTTCAGCAGGGTACGTGTATTAAGGGGTTCGCGGGAACTTTCACACGCGAAAGGGCCTGTGCGAGTGGGGTACGTGTATTACGGGGGTGCGCAGGAAGTTTCACACGCGATTGGATTCGGTACATGTATTTCAGGGGTGCACGGGAAGTTTCACACACGATTGGCCTGGGTACGTGTATTTCAGGGGTGCGCATGAAGTTTCACACGCGATTGGCCTGGATACGTGTATTTCAGAGGTGCGCAGGAAGTTTCACACGCGAAAGGGCCTGTGCGAGTGGGGTACGTGTATTACGTGGGTGCGCGGGAAGTTTCACACGCGATTGGGCTGGATACGTGTATTTCAGGGGTGCGCTGGAAGTTTCACATGCGATTGGCCTGGGTATGTGTATTTCAGGGGTGCGTGGGAAGTTTCACATGCGATTGGCCTGGGTACATGTATTTCGGGGGTGTGCGTGAAGTTTCACACGCGATTGGGCTGGGTATGTGTATTACGTTGGTGCGCGGGAAGTTTCACACGCGATTGGGCTGGGTACGTGTATTTCAGGGGTGCGCGGGAAGTTTCACACGCAATTGTCCTGGGTACATGTATTTCAGGGGTGCGTGGGAAGTTTCACACGCGATTGGGCTGGGTACATGTATTTCAGGGGTGCGCGGGAAGTCACACCCGATTGGCCTGGGTACGTGTGTTTCAGGGGTGCGTGGGAAGTTTCACACGCGATTGGGCTGGGTACGTGTATTTCCGGGGTGCGCGGGAAGTTTCACATGCGAAAGGGCCTGTGCGAGTGGGGTACGTGTATTACGGGGGTGCGCGCAAAGTTTCACACACGATTGGGCTGGGTACGAGTATTACTGGGGTTTGCGGGAAGTTTCACACGCGATTTCAGCAGGGTACGTGTATTAAGGGGTTCGCGGGAACTTTCACACGCGAAAGGGCCTGTGCGAGTGGGGTACGTGTATTACGGGGGTGCGCAGGAAGTTTCACACGCGATTGGATTGGGTACATGTATTTCAGGGGTGCACGGGAAGTTTCACACACGATTGGCCTGGGTACGTGTATTTCAGGGGTGCGCATGAAGTTTCACACGCGATTGGCCTGGATACGTGTATTTCAGAGGTGCGCAGGAAGTTTCACACGCGAAAGGGCCTGTGCGAGTGGGGTACGTGTATTACGTGGGTGCGCGGGAAGTTTCACACGCGATTGGGCTGGATACGTGTATTTCAGGGGTGCGCTGGAAGTTTCACATGCGATTGGCCTGGGTATGTGTATTTCAGGGGTGCGTGGGAAGTTTCACATGCGATTGGCCTGGGTACATGTATTTCGGGGGTGTGCGTGAAGTTTCACACGCGATTGGGCTGGGTATGTGTATTACGTTGGTGCGCGGGAAGTTTCACACGCGATTGGGCTGGGTACGTGTATTTCAGGGGTGCGCGGGAAGTTTCACACGCAATTGTCCTGGGTACATGTATTTCAGGGGTGCGTGGGAAGTTTCACACGCGATTGGCCTGGGTACGTGTATTTCGGGGGTGTGCGTGAAGTTTCACACGCGATTGGGCTGGGTACATGTATTTCAGGGGTGCGCGGGAAGTCACACCCGATTGGCCTGGGTACGTGTGTTTCAGGGGTGCGTGGGAAGTTTCACACGCGATTGGGCTGGGTACGTGTATTTCCGGGGTGCGCGGGAAGTTTCACACGCGATTGGTGTATGGTACGTGTATTACTGGGCTGCGCATGAAGTTTCACACGCGATTTTGCTGTCAGAGCGGGGAACGCGTATTTCGGGGGTGCGCGGGGAGTCCTACAAGTGAATTGGCAGTGTTGGCCCTCCCAGGTGTCCCCTCTACCCCCTCCACGGCCCCTGCAGGCAGCCCACACGACAGGGGACTACCCTGCACCCCTGGTCATGTCCCGCAGGCAGCCCATCCACCATGGGCATGCCCCCCAGCCAAGCTGAATGTCACGTTGCAATATGATCACCAACTCATTTCTCCCAGACGCCAAGTGGGGAACGTGTATTACTGGGGTGCGCGTGAGGTTTCACACGCGAAAGGGCCTGTGCGAGTGGGGTACGTGTATTACTGGGGTTCGTGGGAAGTTTCACACGCGATTTCAGCAGGGTACGTGTATTACGGGGTTCGCGGGAAGTTTCACACACGATTGGCCTGGGTACGTGTATTTCAGGGGTGCGCGGGAAGTTTCACACGCGATTGGCCTGGGTACGTGCATTTCAGGGGTGCGCAGGAAGTTTCACATGCGAAAGGGCCTGTGCGAGTGGGGTACGTGTATTACGGGGGTGCGCGCAAAGTTTCACACACGATTGGGCTGGGTACGAGTATTACTGGGGTTTGCGGGAAGTTTCACACGCGATTTCAGCAGGGTACGTGTATTAAGGGGTTCGCGGGAACTTTCACACGCGAAAGGGCCTGTGCGAGTGGGGTACGTGTATTACGGGGGTGCGCAGGAAGTTTCACACGCGATTGGACTTGGTACATGTATTTCAGGGGTGCACGGGAAGTTTCACACACGATTGGCCTGGGTACGTGTATTTCAGGGGTGCGCAGGAAGTTTCACACGCGATTGGCCTGGGTACGTGTATTTCAGAGGTGCGCAGGAAGTTTCACACGCGAAAGGGCCTGTGCGAGTGGGGTACGTGTATTACGTGGGTGCGCGGGAAGTTTCACACGCGATTGGGCTGGATACGTGTATTTCAGGGGTGCGCTGGAAGTTTCACATGCGATTGGCCTGGGTACATGTATTTCAGGGGTGCGTGGGAAGTTTCACACGCGATTGGCCTGGGTATGTGTATTTCGGGGGTGTGCGTGAAGTTTCACACGCGATTGGGCTGGGTACGTGTATTTCAGGGGTGCGCGGGAAGTCACACCCGATTGGCCTGGGTACGTGTGTTTCAGGGGTGCGTGGGAAGTTTCACACGCGATTGGGCTGGGTACGTGTATTTCCGGGGTGCGCGGGAAGTTTCACACGCGATTGGTGTATGGTACGTGTATTACTGGGCTGCGCATGAAGTTTCACACGCGATTTTGCTGTCAGAGCGGGGAACGCGTATTTCGGGGGTGCGCGGGGAGTCCTACAAGTGAATTGGCAGTGTTGGCCCTCCCAGGTGTCCCCTCTACCCCCTCCACGGCCCCTGCAGGCAGCCCACACGACGGGGGACTACCCTGCACCCCTGGTCATGTCCCGCAGGCAGCCCATCCACCATGGGCATGCCCCCCAGCCAAGCCGAATGTCACGTTGCAATATGATCACCAACTCATTTCTCCCAGCACCCCCACCCCCCAGCAGTGAGGGGCACCTGCCAGCAAGCCCCTACTCATGTCCCCCAGTATGCCCACCCCCCAGCAGTCAGGGGCACCTGCCAGCAGGCCCCCACACATGTCTCCCAGCACCCCCAACCCCCAGCAGTGCAGGGCACCTGCCAGCAGGCCCCCACACATGTCCTCCAGCACCCCCACCCCCCAGCAGTGCAGGGCACTTGCCAGCAGGCCCCCACACATGTCCCCCAGCACCCCCGCCCCCCAGCAGTCAGGGCAGGCCCCCACACATGTCCCCTTGCACCCCCACCCCCCAGCAGTTAGGGCCACCTGCCAGCAGGCCCCCACACATGTCCCCCTGCACCCCCACCCCCCAGCAGTCAGGGGCACCTGCCAGCAGGCCCCCACTCATGTCCCACACAAGTCCCCCTGCACCCCCACCCCCAGCAGTCAGGGCCACCTGCCAGCAGGCCCCCACACATGTCCCCCCCGACAGGTCATCACACTCCAGACCCATGCCCCTCATGGCCACCCAAATCCTGCCCCAGTCCAAACACCCCACATTGAATTCCCAAAGTCATGATAGAAAATACATAACCTCATGGCCATGAATCAATGTCCCTCAGACCCACGCAATGGTGACACATGACTGTGAAAAGATCAACATTGTGACATGCACAAAACAAAAGAGATAAGACCACATCAGTAAAGTATATCATAAATGTGTATTCAATAATTAACCAAATGAATAAAAAAATAACACACAATAATGGAAATAATGAAGAAAAAGCTGCATGTCCAAAATATTCTAAAAAAATGTGTGAAAGCAGAATCCAAATCAATCCAAAAGCAAATGGGTCCAAAGAGTCTGTCCGTCCAACCAAATCCAAAGTGTAAAAATAATACACATCCATTGATCCATGGTAAAAAAGAAACTTAAATGAAGTGAAATCCAGTGTAGAACTATATACAAAGTACAAATCCAGGGTCTATGAGCCCAACCATTGAAAGGAAACCTACAAAAACCCTATCTAATGAAGAACTATATACAAAAAGGTGGGGCATTGTCCAAGCGCCCCAAATGAAGTGAAAACCAAAAGGAAACCTAACACTAATAAACTATATACAATTGCAGCGGGCTAGTCCGACGGCTCACTTCCTGATTTCCCGGGCCAGGGCATCATCGAACTACTGCTCGATGTCCCGGAGGCGGTCCTCTTCTAAGGCCCCGAGGGTTCGCAGGGACGATGACATCCGGACCTCCAGGTCCCTGCGAATTGCCTCGAGGCACTCGGCCCGCCTCAGAGCCCTTTCCATGGAGTTCTCTGCCCTGACCATCGTGAGCCGTGCCTCTTCCGCCCGCTGCTGCTCCGCATCTATAGCATGGCCTAACCACTGCCACACGGAAGACACTTCCCGTCCTGGGTCCTCCTGCCCTCCGGCCGATGCCTGCCCCTTCGATGTCAAAGGCCCCGAGCCATCATGGCTCCCACCTTGTTGCTGCTGCTGCTGTGCCTGTGCCCATGCCCTGGCTCCTGCTGCCTGCACATCCTCCTCCGGCTGGGGTGCAGTTGTTGAGGTGGCCACCCCTGCTGGATGTACGACTCCCGACTGTGGCAGGGATGTGTCTTCCACCAGCCTGGCTGCACGGTCAGAGGCAGCTCCACAGGGTCCCCAGGTGATACATGGGTGGGAAGATGGCACGGAGGACGACTGGCGCATAGGGGGTTCAGGTGAGGAGGGGGTCAAAGCAAGGTTCAGCAAATGGAGGAATCAGCCTGGGTGACCTGTCCCAGTAGGCTGACGTGGTCAACGAGCCATTTGAGATGACGTGCAGTCTCCCCATGAAAAGACTGCAGGTCACCTCGCATGTCCCGTTGACACAACGCCACCCCACCCAGGACAGGCTCAACCCGGTCCCGGATAGCCACGTCCGCAGGGAGAGGAAGGCCAGTTGTTGTAAGCAGATCCCCTCCCTGAAAACGGGTCTGGACGTAGGCATCCCTGCTGGTGCGGGATGATGCAGTCACAGGATCGGGGACAGGATTACACACAGGCACCTCCGCGGCGGCCTGTGCTGCCTCCTGTCCCTGACCCTGCACTGCACCACTGGCACCAGTGGAATCCCCACCTCCAGACCCCGTCTCTGTCCCTTGCGCAGCCTCCTCCTCCACCAAACCCCCCACCAACCTGGATGACTCCGTGCCATCTTCCTTCGTCGGACTCTGTGGGGTCTCAGCTGCCCTTTCTGCTGCCGAGGAGTCCAACTCCAACCTCCGCCTCTTGGACCTACCCTCGGCAGCTGCGGCCTGGGACGCGGCACCAGACTCCTCACTCCCTGACGAGATCACAACCTGGGAGGGGAGCCGGGCCTTGCGTCTCCGGCTGGTGGTGTGATCCCCGCCGCTGTGCTCCACAGCACTCTCTCCGCCCTCTTCATCAGTTGACGCTGCAGACAGGGAGAGATAGGAGACAGGCATCAGGACACTGTACAATGGACTGATACACACATGCCAGTTGCACATGAGTGGCAGTGTCAAACTTCAGACATGGCATCACAATCCCCAACACACATGGCATGTCAACTCACACACCTGAGCAATTCCACAGCCATATGGCAACAGCCAGCACCATCCATACACATACAGCAGCATGAGCAGCCAAAGGTGAGCCAGACATCACATGAAACACAGGGAGTGCACTAGACATGCACACACGCCACCACACTTACATGCATGTGTACACCTCCACCAACTGTCACAGTGATGAGATCGGCATCCATGTCACATCTGGCAATCAGTCTTCCACATATCAGTGTCCCAAGCATCCTTGTTGCATCACTGTTGCACCCTTGTGAAATACACACACATGCACATGTACACGGTGCAGATACATGCAGCTGGAACCGACATCCATGTGTGACACCACAACCATGCCAACTTACATACACAGTCATTCAAGCATGTGTGCTCACACCTCTGCATTTGGCATGCAAGCTTACACACACATGCACCATCCATGTGTATCACACATGAGAGGACTCGCATGTGTTAGCCTCATGACCCTGTACATACACATCCATACATGGCCCTACAAAACCACATGTGCAACCTGCACACTACTGGCACACCACCACACGCACAGCTTACAATCAGTATGCATGTACACTTACCGCTCGACTCCAGACGGGTCTGCCTCTCAACGACCTGGACGTGGAGCGCTGGGGATATGCGTTCCAGGACCCTCATTTGATGTTCCGACAGGTGGCCCCGGCGCCCCTTAGCATCCACTGCCTTCAAGAGGCGCCGGGCCTTGTTGAGGGTCCTAGACCTGAAGTCCTCCCAGCGCTTCTTGACATGTTGGAATTTTCGGACTGCCACCCCCTCCGCGTTGATGGCAGTCACGATGTCCGTCCAGATCCTGGTCCATCCTTCCTTGTCGGCGCGCGAACTTCCGAAGAGGGCATCATACTGCCCCAGGACTTGCTCCACCAGGGCACCAACTTCGGTGGCAGTGAAGCTGGTGGCCCTCTGCCTCTCTGGCTGGGGGTTGCCAGTGGTCTCAGATGGTGGTGTGCCCGACATGGCAACCCCTGAGGCAGGCATGGGTGGGCAACTGGGTCCTGGGGCTGGGCTGTGGAGCGATGGTATCCCAGTCGGGAGTCTTCAGTTCCAGCAGGGGTGGTCACAGCAACTGCACCCCTGCAGATGGCTGATGTGCAGGCAGAAAATAGCAGGGCACGTGGGCAGCAGGCAGGCAGGCAGCAGCAGATGGCAGGTGGGAGCGTGCTCGGGGCTCTGGGGGGCAGGAAAATGGCCTTCAGGGCAGGAGCGTGGTCTTCCATGTGTTTTCGCGTGGCCAGCTTGATACGGAGTGATTTGGCATGTGAAAAAATTGCACGTCAGCGTGTAATTCGAGGAAAGGGCCTTAGCGCGTAAGCGCATCAGCGCACACGCACGCGATTCCATTGGACCAAAGGCCCTTAGCGCGTAGGCACGTGAGTTACATCACACGCGCGGGCGTTTCCATCATAGCACGTGATGACAGAGCACATGTGGAAAAACTGCACGTCCGAGTGTCATCGCGTGTAATTGTATGAAAGCGCCCGCGTACACGCTGTTAGGCAGAAACCTGTGCAGTTCCCTCTGGGACCACTGCAAAAAGTTTAAGTCTACAGGAGTTAACAATAAACCCAATTGGTAGCAGTCTGTACCACCCAGATTTACCTGGTAGCTGTGGCTGAGCAGTCAGACTTCTCTCAAGATGAGTTAGGCCGTATGTGGAGTATACAGGATAGGGCAATTTACACAGTAGAACAAGCAGACACTGATCAGAGCTTGGGTGTAAAGATATATTATTATTTATTTAAAAACACATCTATGAAAAACTGGCACTAATACGGCAAACAACTTCAATCACAATTACTATAAGTATATCAATCCCCTAACAATGTTTCGACAAGTCTAGGTTCAACGGCACCACTTATTTGCAGACAGAGGTGAATGCTTTAACCTAGATGGCACTCTAATATTCGTTAGAACGGGAGAGAAAAGGCAGGGTATGAAACCAACTCAGTACCAACACTTTTACGAAACAGGCCCACTCGGAGAGAGGCAAGGCGGTATGTCCCAAAAAGTATCACAGTGGAAATGCACTTCGAGTCGTTGTAGCAAATTGTCACAGAAAGGTTGGACCAGTTTAGAACAAAAAGTTGGAAAGGTAAGGATTTAAGACACCTCACGCTAACCGGCACAAGGGAAGCCAGGCGGAAACGGTACCTTGAAAGTGAATAGACAGCTCCGGCGGGGGCAGTTGTTCCTGGTGGTGGATGCAAGTCGGGGCTTTGCCAGAAGATGAGAGGATCTTGCCGTCGAGGAAAGGTTGAAGATCGTTGCACCACCAGGGAAGAGACCAGCCACGGAGTGCTCCGTCACAAGGCACCACCTTTAGGTCCCGGTACAGGTTAGTGGCTATCCGGTTGCCGGGGTGCTCAGCATGGGTAATTCGTCCACTACGTCCTGGAAGCGAAGAAAAAGCAAGGGACCGGTTGTTCCCACCAGTCAAGGGAAGAAGACTCTCCAGCAGGGAGATCTCCTCTGTCGTTGGGAAGTGGTGAGTCGGTTCAGCAGGGCTCCACCGGAGGTGTCGTCGTTGCAGGTTGGCTCAGCTTTACCCTCGTCGGATTCTTAGGTCCTGTGGCGACTTCTGAAGATCCAGTCCCAAAAGCCCTGCTTTTATGCAGAAAACCCCCATTCATTCAGCCTAGCTGTCAATCAACCACGCTAAGTGGTGAGCGGGGCGGCTCACCATTTGGGCCAATCACACAAGAGTGCGACTTGAGTTGGCAAGGCAACTCAGTCCAGGGTGCCTAAACCCCCTCCCACACCCCCTGTGGTACCCAGACAGAATGGCACCACTCTGGAGGGCTTCTGTGCAGAAGCCCGCCAAAAGTGGAACAAAGGGCTCAACCTTTGGTTCGGAGTTACAGAGGCAAACACATACACCATTTTAAAAACCGAGTTCTGGCCCAAAATACCAACTGGTGAATTTATTTAAGATGAATAAACCGGCGGTATGTTAGAGACTAACGTGAAAAAGTATTAGCCTCCAACAATGGGAAGAATCCCATAGAAATATATTCGGGGTCGAATATACAAGTAGTTTCCACTGCCACCAGCCAAAACTCGACGAGGGGGGATGGGACAGTGCCCCCTCGAACAACAGACCCAGGGGTAATCGAATTACCCCTACCAGTACGTCCACAATAGGATGGTTTGTACTAGTTCTGTTACTAAATTTAGGTCTAGTAAAGCCAATGGTGACTTTACATGCCCTGGGAGACACTAGTCAGTCCCAGGGTATGGAGTCTATGGTGGGGATCCTCTAGGACACCCCAGTGTTACTGCACGGAGGGTGCGGTGTAACACACATAGTAAAACACATGAGGCCCTATGGAGTAAAAGACCCCATAGCCCATAGAACACATTGACATTCATAGGAATCAACCACATTCATGTCCAGGAGTGGGAGAAAAGAGTCTCACTATTGGCAGGATGTAAAAAAACAAACTCCAGAAATCCAGCAAAGCTGCTGGGGGACTCACTAGGTTAGGAAATTCAGCCTAAACAGAGAATTCTCCCTAACACACGCGTATCTGACGTGTACGTGTGGGCCGGTTTAAAAGCTGCGTGTAGGATGCCATTTCGTTGTACGTGCTTTTCGTGGAGAGTGAGTGGGTGAAATCTGTACTTCTTGTCGGTTCACACACGTATTTTTCACGTTCTTTTTCCAGGCAGACGGTGAGTTCTGCACATACTTAGCAACTGTGCTTGCCCCGTGTGTCGGGTTCCCCTTCAGAGGTCATTGTAGGCTGCGTGTATTACGCGTACGCTTATTTTTGTGTTTCTGGGTGCCACAGCGTAGTGCGAGTTCATTTTTTCACGCACGTGGTCTACAAGGGGTTGCGTGCACGTTTATTTTTGATTTTGGGCTGCCTGTGCGTGCGTGACCGGTCATCTTCCCCCAGGGGTCACAGACAGCCTTGTTAGAGCACTAGGGTACGAATTCCATCTGGTATCCTACCCCTTTGACCCCCAATTGCCCAGGACAATAGTTTACTGCAACTCCCATACGCACAACAACATCAGTGCCATGGCTGGGAGGCGACCAAGCGGTAAGGGAGGCAAAGGTGGCTGACCCTCAAAAGGTGGGCGTGGTGGGCGCGGTAGGGGACGTGGCCGGGATTTGCAGGGTGCCCCTATGCCCCCATGTGTGGAGGAACAATCAGGAACACTTATGCCCCCCCGCCCATGGTTGAGGGAAACGTGGCTGACACCATCCAAGCTCAGCCCCTGTTGGACCAGCCCATTGTGGCACCTGACCTGGCACAGGATGACTCCCTGGCTGACTTCCAGGTCAGCAAGTTAGGCCACGTGTGGTGGTGCAAGTTGTTGTCACCAATCCACGTGGATCTGGGGCAGCTATGTCATCTGCTGCTCCAAGTATGCAGGGTGGGGAGGCTGCAGGGGCAGCTGCAGCTCCATCCGCCCCAGCTCTGACTCTCCCAGCCAGGACAGTGTCAGTCCCAGTCCATCAAACTGACGTTCCCCCTGCCAACATTACCCAGCAACCAATGCCTGCATCAAGAACTATGGTCATTGTGCATTCCCACACTCCTACTACTCAGTCTACCGGTGATTCTGCCCCTACTGACCAGAGCGGCAGAAACCACTCTGGCTCTGCTCCACCTTTAAAGAAGAGGAGGAAGGGTGCTCTGGCACGACAGGCTGAGACCCCAGACACGGCTACACACTCCGGTACCTCAAGGAAGCCTTGCTTCAATGATCCGGAACTTGATGCACTTGTGCACTATGTGTCGGCACATAGCCACGAAATGTTGGTGACTGCAGGGTGCAAGACCACACCTGGTCAACGTAAGGCACACTGGCAGACCATCGCCGACCGCATAAGTGCCCTTGGATTTGTGAGGCCCTCAGCTGATGATTGCTACAAGCGGTGGAATGACCTGAAACGCAGAGCAAAGAAGAAGCTGGCCTCAAATCATGGCGCTGGTGACTGGCGGTGGGTCTCCACAAGAGGACAACAAACTCACTGAACATGAGTCTGTTGCTGGGGCCTTCGTCACAGAGGAACAGATCCAAGGTGTGGCAGGACTACCTGATTATGAAGCATTGTCCGGTGAGTGCCCATGCATGTGTGTGTAATGCATGTGTATGTTGTTTGGGTGACGGGTTCTGATTGAGTGCCAGGTGAGGGTGTGTGTGCCTGAGTGGTATGGGTCACCCATGTGCTTCATCCAAAACATTCAGCTGCCTTGGATTTGGGTGTGACAGTATCCCTTCTGCCCACATTAGTAATGTGGCTCAACATTACGGCAGTTGCCCTTGAAGTGGCATCTTGCAACAACATTGTTTGTATTATTCAGTGTTCGTTCAGACTGATTGTTTCAATTCTCCCACTTTGGCTAGGCATTCCTCAGCCCTATTGTCACCTTTGTGACATGGTTCTGTCATTGATGAACCCCACATTGGACCACATGTGTTACCTTGTTAGATGAATGATTTGACCATTCAGGCTAATTGAGTATTGGCTTGATCACAGGAATTTTTGGGGCCTGTTTGAATGTGGAACATGATAGTTGTTTCCTGTCATGTTGAAGTGACAAACCATTGATGTATACATCGGCCTGCAATCACTGTATTTTTGTACACTGGATGTGTTGCAGTGTGTGGCACATGCCTATTTTGTCACACTATGTAGCATTTTTCATCTCATCATGTCCATCTCACATGGATGGCTGACAGTATTCATTCACTGACATATGGATGTACTTGTGGAATGTACCATGGCTATGGTACATGCCATCTGTGTTATGGCATGTGTCAAGTATGTGTATTGGACATGCCACTCACAGGCCAATGTGTGATGGCAGTGCTACCCAGCATGCAGCAAATGTGTTGCTCTTCCATGTAGGTGTCATCAGTGTCTGCCTTTTGGGTCCCCTTCAAACTCAGTGACAGTGCATGCATGGGAGGGTCATAATCATGTGGGACATGTGTAAATCGTGTAAATCATGTACTAGTTATGTAGCTTGTCAGGCCTATTTGTGTGCTATGGTGCTAATGCCTGTTTCCATTTTTTGTCATTCATGTTTTTGCAGGGGATGACGCACTTGATGCTGTTGAGGTTGAGGAGATGGTGCAGACCCAGGAGGAATGTCAGGCACAACCGGGCACCAGTGGGGGACGTGGTGTGGTGGTGGGTGAAAACCCAATCTTGCTGCAGAACATTCTATCAAGGGGTGCCTCTGGGTGCACCTCCCCAGACCACTATTCAGGTGCTGATTCGGATGATGCGACCTATGTGGCGTCGCAGGCAAGTGTTTTTGGCAGGGATTCTGTTCTGTCCAACCCACCTGTACCAGGGGTAGAACCCTCTATGGGGATGTCAGTGTTGGTAAGTCCGCCTTTGGCGGTTACGGATGCAGGGTCACACTCCACAACATCTGATCCTGTTCATGGGCCAGCAGATCAGAGGGGGAATGCAGTCCTGCAGCCTCAGGCAGTGCCGGCACAGCAAGGCGCAGATCGCCTTGCCCCAAACAGGTGTGGTGCCCGCCAGCGTGGTGGCCGTACGCCACCAGGCAATACCGCATGGGAACAATCCATTTACGGTATGGCAACCCAACAGGCAGCATCAGTTGAGATGATGGCTCAAGCAATGGAGAAGGTGGCCACTTCCATTGTCCCCCCTGACAGGCAGATGGAGGTACTACAGCAGGCAACAGACTCCATTTGCCAATCACACAGGGAGGACATGTTGGCGTCCAACAGGAACAGACGGGCGGCACTGGAGACTCTACGCCAATCGATATCAATAGAGTCCCAGGGTCACAGGGAAGCCCTGAGGGTAGCACGCCATCACCTCAAGGAGACTCTTGTTGACCTTGAGGCTTCCACTAACTTGAGGACAGAACAGCAGATGGAGCGGCTCACACGTTCGCTCTCAGCTGAGATGCAGGCAACTCGGGAGGAGATCCGTGCATCACGTCAGGTGCTGCATGGGGATCTCCGCACTATAATCCTCCAAAACGAGACCTTCCACACCCGCATGCTTGCTGCCATGGAGGACCATACCAGGGCTTTGCGTGGGCTGCCTCCCATTGCACCACCACCTCCTGTGGCAGCACCACCTCCTGTGGCAGCAGCAGAGGGTGATGATAGCGACAGCAGCAGTTCTCCCACATTGGCATAGCCGTGCAGGCCATGAGCTCATGGAGGTGTTTTTTTTTCCCAACATCCACACAGATGGGTGTTGGTGCGCACCCTGGCACCCTGTCCTCGGACCTCCTGGGTGCCCCCCCCTGTCCCCCACATGCCCATTTTTGATTTTTGCTTTTTTTTTTTTTTTGCAGTGTGTTGCCTTGTGTGGCTCCCGTTGGCATCCACTGTATTCCGGCTGGGCACATGCAGGCTTGTCCTGAGTTTGGGTTAGATGCTTGGGTTCGTGAGACACACACCCCTCCTGCTTCCCGTTTCCATGGGCTTGCAAAGGGTGTGCCCAAGTGACATTGACTTACACGGTGACGTAGGACTCCCATGAGCTGTGTGGGCAGTCTGTAGTCAATACTGTGTATACATTCCTAGTGGATATTGTTGTTGAATTGTACACTGCATGGTGTATTGCTTTGTGCTTTTGCATCCATGTCTTTCGCCTAATTTGCAGGTTAATTCCTCATGTCTTCACAAGGCCGTCTACTTTGGAGATGGAGTTCATGTTGTAAGCAGTGCACTTGGACATTTGCGTGGCAACAGCACTGTACAGTTGGAAGTGGCCAATGTGCTGGCATGATCAGGTTGTAAGACTACCACTACTTTAACTTAGTACTGTCATGTTTATGCTATGTTTGAGGTTGTGTAGCTGCATTGAATTGTTGGTAAGTATTTGGTCATGTGTGTTGTTAGTTCTACATTACTGTGAGCATATTGTGTGTGGGCAGTTTCCATTGAGGACACTGTACTTTGACACTTGTGTGATGTTTTGGGGATTGCTTTGTTTGCTCTCACATAGCATGACATGCCATGGTGTGTTGTGTGGCGGTGCTGAGGAGGGGTTGGGTGACATGGCACTGTTGTCATGTTGTATTTTGCAAGGGGGTAATGATTTTTGCAGCAAAGAAGTGTGTCTTTTGATGACACATCATTGGTGGTGTTGTGTAGGTAGGGCACACAATGTAACACTTCCAGGTGACCAATCTCAGGCTGGTATGGTTGTGACAGTTGACTGACCCTTATGTCATCATCATTGATTGTCAGCTGGCATGTGCCAGGGCTGTGTGCACTCCACAGGGGTGTGATTTTAGGTGAAGTAATTATCCACCAGCTGTGTACGGGCTGCCTCACCCCGTGCCCTTTCCCCTCCCATGTGCAGCGGGCGTGCTTGTGGTTGGGGATGTGGGGGCACCACCATGTCCACGGGCAGGCCCCGGCATGTTGCAACGTTGTGCAGGACACATGCTGCCACTATGATCCTGCACACTACTGGGGGAGCGTATAACAGCTGCCCGCCAGAATGGTCAAGGGAGTGAAAGCGTGACTTGAGCACTCCGAATGTGCGCTCCACTATGCCCCGGGTTGCAATATGGGCTGTGTTGTATCTTACCTCGGGTGGCGTGGTGGGGTTCCGAATTGGCGTCATCATGTGGGTGCTCAGAGGGTAGGCACTGTCCCCTGGGTAGGTGGTGATGGGTTTCATTAGTGGGGTTGTGACATTGCTCAGTATCTGACATGCATGCATGTGCTGTGGCATTCATACTAACCGAGCAGCCATGTATCGCCATGCCGCCCAGCTTCTAGGTCCCGGTTTAGGGTTGACATTCTGTAAATAAAACTGTCGTGGGTGGACCCTGGATAGTTGGCATATACTGAGGTGATGATTCCCTTGGCATCACATACTACCTGGACGTTGATGGAATGCCAGTGCTTGCGGTTTCTGTAGATGTGCTCTGATGCCCTGGGGGGACGTAGAGCCACATGGGTGCAGTCAATGGCACCTAGCACTTTGGGGAAGTGTGCCACCCCGTAAAAATCCTGGACGACAGCCTGCCTTTCTGCAGGTGTTCTGGGCAGGTATATGTGCCTGCAGACTGATGGGTGTGCAGTCATGATGGCCAAGACCTGGTGTAGGCAGTGTGACTGCGTGGCCTGTGACACCCACCCACTATAGCCGTTGTCCATTGAAATGATCCAGTGGCCAAGAAGTGCAGTACATTGAGGACCTTCTGCAGGGGGCTGAGTACTTGGGAGCACAGGTTGGGTGATGTGAGGTCATCCTCCCACTCACTGACCAGGTCGAGTATTATGTGAGGTGGAATCCTGTACCTCCCATACACCTGGTCATCAGGCATCCCAAAAAGGCTGGTTCTGGGTGTAAAAATTCTGGGCCTGACTATCCTCCTCCTCCTCCTGCGGTATCCCACGACCACCGCTGCTAGGAACGGTATATTCATCCTGGCGTCTGTGCTTGTTTGTTGTTTGCGCGCACTTTTATGCTGCGCGGGTCCACGTACGCCTGCTTCCTGCTGGCGTACGTGTTTCCGGATTAGCTGGTCTTTTTTGGCACACACGTTAGCCCCGTTTGATTCCATGAATACGTGTTTTGAATGTGCGTGTGGGCGTTCCACGCACTTGCCTCCTGTACTTCCCCCGTGACGCCCACATTTTCACGAGTTGTTCCCCATTCCGCGTGTCACGCCCCCTGTTCCTCCTACCTTTGTTGTGTGCGCCGCGCTATGTGCGATTTCGCGGTGCGCTTAGCGCACGCTGTTTGGAGACGTGTGCGCCAGCGTGCGCCACGCAGAATTTTGGCGCACATCCTGGAATTTCCTCGCGCACAGACTTCCATGAATCGCTGTGCGCGGGTTTCTCTGCGATTTTCGCACTGGCACTGCGATTCGCACGCTTGCACTGAAAATTTCAGCGCACATTAATTCCATGAATCGGCTCCTTAATATATATTTTTTTTGTGTTGATCACATTAGATCTTTACAAAATGAATACAATGACAACTTTAACAAAGAGAAAAAAGGAAAGTTTGTCAAAGAAATGATGTTACCATTTTCCAACAAAAGAAAAAGAAAAAACAAAGGAATTATTTATGGAACTAACATTTTCTATTTCTCAATTTTTTACTCCCTCTAAGAATAAGAAAAAAGAAGGTGTAAAGAAAAAGAGAAAGAGTGTAATGGGGCCCATGAACCATTTTCTTTTTTTTTCACTCTCCCACTTTCTCTTGGGGTTCTTTAGGTCCAATATCCATACTCTGCGTGTTCTCCGTTGATATTAGGCCAATCCGTGTTATGACTTGGCCTACTGCTATTGTAAGGGCGGTATTATGACCCAAAATCAAGAAGTTCAAGACATTTTCCGATCGCAGACCTTCCACTCTATTTACAAACTTAGAGAAGTATGTTACTCTGGCTTCCCTGGTCCCCTCGCAGTCTCTGAGCAAATGCTGTAAATTTTGAGTTCTTGGATCTGTGCACCTTTTGCAGAGGATAATAGCTTTGTGTTTTTGTCCTCTGATGTTGAATTTCGCCTGTACATATTAAATTTAATCGTGTCCTGAGGAATGTGTTTCTTGATTCCCAGGCGGGGTGCTTTTGCAGATATTTTGGCAGTACTCCCAACTTTTTGTCCACAGTTAGAAAGCTATTTTTTGGTTTTAAAAGCCTTATTTCCATTCCTGTTTGAATCCAGTCCATTGTTTCCAATTCCTTCTTTGCTTTCAGGGGATTTTCTTTCAGTGTTTCCACAGATGAGTTAGCCTCAGTCAGGAAACTTGCAACTTTCCCTTCCATCTTTTGAAGTATCTTACATTTTTGTCAGTTGCATCTGTGCCTTTATATCCTTGTAGGGTGAATTTTCTTCAGAAATTATTAACAGCCTATACAGATAAAGCAATCTCCAGCACACTTGCTGCTGTAATGACTTTTGCCCAAGTTCAAATCTTAATGCGTGCATAGAGAGGCTAATTGGTAAGCCCAGAGATCTTTTCCAGAGTTGGCCTTCCACCTTTTTCCAATCTATATCCCAAAGTGTTGGTTGGGCCTCCAGGCCATATAACAGAACCGGCATTATTTTTGCAGCATAACATTTTAGTAATGGCATGATTGAAAATTTGCAGAGGTCGTGCAAGATCTTTTTCATCTGTTGCACTGCTTTATCGATCTTCTGTTTCATTTCTATTTCTGCCTTGTTAATTGAAGGTGAGGAGGAAATCGTATAGCCCAGGTAGACCAGTCCTTCTGTTCTCTCAATTGCCTCTCCCTCAAAGAACAATTTACCATAATCGATGATCTTTGTTGGTTGTTTTATCACTAAAATTTTAGATTTCTTTGGGTTGACTTGAAGGCCATTCGTTCTGGTGTAGACACTTGGACTATTTAAAAGGTGTTGTAGGCCTATTGCTGTCCTGTCTAACAGGACAATGTCATCTGCGTATGCGAGCCAAAACATTTGCTAGCATTTAGTTTTGGACTTGCCATTGTCCAGGAGTGCAGAAAATCCCCTAGGTCTGCCAAGTACAGATTAAAGAAGAATGGTGCTCCCAAACACCCTTGTCTTACACCTCGTTCAACTTTAATCGAGTTGGTTAGATGGCCGGCCTCATCTAGTCTAACCATCAAGGAAGAATCCCTGTATAGTTCAATTAAGATGGCTAGCAGCCTTCTCGGTAGTCCCCAATCTCTTAGTTTCAGCCACAGTTTTTCTCTTACTACTAGATCAAACGCCTTCGAGAAATCTATCCAGGCTCCATTTATTGGGCCCTCTCCATGTTGTTTTGCATGTTCTGCTATAAGATTCAGTGTTAAACCATTTAGCGTTGTAGACATGCCACGTCTGAACCCTGTTTGAAATTTGGACAGGACATTCAATGTTTTAGCCCAGTCCCCTATTCTAACAAAAGGATTTGCATGAATATTTTGCTTTCGATGTCAAGCACGGCGATAGGCCTATAGTTCTCTGGTTGAGATCTGTCGCCCCCCTTAAAGAATGGTATAACCACTGCTTGCTTCCATGATGGAGGGAATCTCTTTGCCTCTAGTATTGCATTGTAGAGATTGTAAAGAGGGTTTGCCCATGTTTTTGTGTTATTTTTTAGTACCTGGTAAGTCAGGCCATTAGGGCCTGCTGCTTTTGATGTTGAGGCACTCAGAATTAGTTCTTCTATCAATTTGATGTTGAAATTGAGCTCCCATTTTACAGTTTCTTGCTCATCTTCTTGTGATTCTTCTGTATTCTTAAATATTTTTGTGAGATCTTCTGTCTAGCTTTTTTCGATCACCAAATTACATTGAATGCTGTTGCTGCTGGATTTCAGCCCCTCTTTATTTATGATTGACCAAAAGTTGCGTGCGTTATTTTCACATAGGGCTGAAAGCATCTGTTCATTGTCTTGTTGGATTCTCAGTGTTTTTCTTGCCCTAGACGACTGCTTGTATCCTCTTTTCAGCTTTTGCAATTCAACTCTGAGTTCTACATGGTTTGTCATACTGTTCTTTAAACATCTGCATTCTCTTCTTAGGAACTTTTCCTGCTCCCAAGTTTCTTCATCGAATGAGTGTTGATGATACGTGATTTTCTTCGATGACCCTGTATTTGGCGGGTAGACTGACCAGATAAATGATTTAAAACATTCTGGCCTGCAGTTTTCTCGTTGCTCTTCCAATGGGATGTGATTCAGTTTGTCGTTTACAACAAACTATATTAAAAAGGCGCAAGCTCCAGATTCCTGACTTCAGCCCGCGCCATTGTCTGGAGAGTGTTCAGTGTTCTAGAGCTCATCCACCTGGTCCCAGCCTCGAAAGCGCAGGGAGAGGAAGCAGAGAGCAGGTATAGAGCCAGACTGATGGTACTTAGAGAGTTCCAGAGGTCTCCAGTGTCAACATACAAGCCGTCATCACCATCACTTACATCCGGGCACTGTCCTGCACAGGTAAAGGCTTTGTTATGTTTGATTCTAGAACAAAGGGATTGTGGGAGTAGGGCCCTATTCAGGAGTGCGCACACCTGGAAGTCTAAATGGATGATCTGAACTAATATTGGTAAAGCTGCTGTCGTGTGGATGGTAAGGTGATCTCCCACTATCACCTGGACTAGAACGAATTGAAAGGGGTAACCATCTACACAGGCTGCGCTTGTTACCTATTGTATGCTCACTGGGTGTGATAAGTTTGAACAAAGTGGATGAGGAGTGTTCACAAAAAGACACAACTGATTTATGTTATAATTGATTGGTAAATCAAGGAGCCCAGCTTTAATTCCTCAAATCATTACTTGGGACATTTTAATTTAAAGTGCCCCAAAAAACAAATGATACATTCTTGGTACACATGGGTACGCATTTCATGTAAGAAGCTTAATACTACAAACAGATAAGTGCCAGGCAGTGTCCTGCCGGTTAGTGTCCAAAACAAAGTACATACATATAATGCCAGAAGTACAAAAAATGCCAAACAGATGCCAAAAAAAATGCCAAAAAAATGCAGAAATTGCCTCAGATGTCAAGAAATGCAGAAAATGCCATCAGGAAATGCGAAAAAATGCCAACACGTGTTTCAACCTATGAGGTCGTCATCAGGGCATATAGATACATATAGTGCATTGGGCTATAGTGCTGATGCTAAATCCTGAACTGTGTTCATTTTAGAAACCTCATTGTAATTGTTCTCTGTCAAGCTGTAGAAAAAATGGAGCAACGGACGGTTCCAAAAGCATGTTACTGGTCAGTTCAGTGTACTTAGCTTCTAAACAGGTCATAATATATTGCTCGGCAGAAATGCCATTGGGGTGGCAATAATGCAGTAAACAGGTTCGTATTGGGTGTGCTGATTCCGGATATCTGGCCGTAATCGGCTTGTGAAGTAGACGTGCTCAGTGGCAGGCAGTTTCTCAAGTGCTGAAGGACTTGAGAAACTGCCTGCTCCATTTTTTCTACAGCTTGACAGAGAACAATTACAATGAGGTTTCTAAAATGAACACAGTTCAGGATTTAGCATCAGCACTATAGCCCAATGCACTATATGTATCTATATGCCCTGATGACGACCTCATAGGTTGAAACACGTGTTGGCATTTTTTCGCATTTCCTGATGGCATTTTCTGCATTTCTTGACATCTGAGGCAATTTCTGCATTTTTTTGGCATTTTTTTTGGCATCTGTTTGGCATTTTTTGTACTTCTGGCATTATATGTATGTACTTTGTTTTGGACACTAACCGGCAGGACACTGCCTGGCACTTATCTGTTTGTAGTATTAAGCTTCTTACATGAAATGCGTACCCATGTGTACCAAGAATGTATCATTTGTTTTTTGGGGCACTTTAAATTAAAATGTCCCAAGTAATGATTTGAGGAATTAAAGCTGGGCTCCTTGATTTACCAATCAATTATAACATAAATCAGTTGTGTCTTTTTGTGAACACTCCTCATCCACTTTGTTCAAACTTATCACACCCAGTGAGCATACAATAGGTAACAAGCGCAGCCTGTGTAGATGGTTACCCCTTTCAATATGTTTGATTCTAGGTAATTTGCTATCGTTTCTTTTCTGTTTCTCCAAGGCCGAATATCTCTTTAATTAAGGGGCTTGATGAACCCTCTCTTAGTTGCTGCATGGGAGGGGATTGGCTGTAGGCAAGGGGGGTGACCGGCTCACACAGCAGCCCAGCCTCTGGGTGATTAGCCAGCAATATCCAGATGAGATCAGTGACTCTTAACCCAGCCTCTATTCCCTCCCTCAGTCTGGCGGCACTGCATTGATGGCAAGTGACATTTTTTTTTGAAACTGACAGTAGTACTCAAAGCAGAGCTTACAAAAAATACTACAGACAGAAGAGTCAAATTGCGGTGGCAGTGGGCCTGAATATGCCACAGTAAATCTTTGCTCTTTTCTTAAAGCATGTGTGTCATCCGTGACTTGTTTTGCACGTCACATCTGTCCAGCAGTGTGCCGACTACTAGCCTAGTAATGTTTCAAAAATAGTTAATATAATGGGCATATTGTTGTGTTGTATTAATTCTGGTCCTTGTATTAAGTCTGCATGAGCCTGGCTGGTTAGAATGTTTGCTTGGAATGTTTGCTTGTGAGATGGGTGATACGTTCCAACATAGTCAGTTGGGACCTGAATGCTGCAGGTGAAGGGAAGGTGGATGTCTCCCTCCCCTTAATATCTTACCTTTTTTTCTCCTGGTGTCTTTACCTCTGTGTCCTGACTTCAAAGAACTTAGTAAAGTCTTGAACCCATCATTTTGAGTCAACTCATTTCATTGAACAGTGAAAGCCACGATTTAACAATGGCGACGAGGATGGGATGTTGTGATATGTGTGGCCTGGCCTGGCTTGATGGGATGCAGCATTACGAAGAACGGAGGTGAGGAAACAACCACCCAGTCCGACCGTTGTCAATTGCAGGATGTGAAGGTGAGGTTTACTGTAATTCCGAAGTGGGCACATAACCGAAGTGGGTGCATAATATTTAAAGGATCCCTGCTGCCAATAGAGTGAGCTGCGTGGTCTGAGCCGGCAGGAGACATCCACCGGACCCCACCAGTCCTCGTGTCAAGTGGTGCATTATTGGTGGCGCCAACGTGACAATTTTGTGCAAGTTAGCACCAATGCCTTTGCTGAGAGGGAGTCTCAGTGGGCGTCGCCGTTTTGGAAATGGTGGTGTCAGGTGGTGCAGAATCAGTGGCACCAACGTGAACATTTTGTGAAGGTTTACCAGTGGCACCAATGCATTTGCTGAGAGGGATTCTCAGTTGGTGTCGCCTTACTGGACATTTGATGTCAAGTTGTGGTGTCAAGTGGTGCTTTATCAGTAGCACCAACACTTTATGTATGGTTAGAATGTTTGCATGGAAGGTTTGCTTGTGAGATGGGTGATACCTTCCAACATAGTCAGTTGGGACCTGAATGCTGCAGATGAAGGGCCGTTGGATGTCTCCCTCCCCTTAATATCTTACCTGTTTCTCCTCGTGTCTTTACCTCTGTGACCTGACTTCAAAGAAATAAGTAAAGTCTTGAACCCATCATTTTTAGTCAACTCATTTCATTGAACAGTGAAAGCCACGATTTAACGCATGTCTATGCATACAGCGCCCAAACAACACTACAAACGCCTGTAACACAAATACTTGCACTTGACGTGACTACCAACAGTGCCATGCATCAACAGATCTTAGGCTGGCAGTACTCTCATCACGATTACAGCATGTCAGAAGAAGATGTTTAAACCATGTTACTTTATCATTACCACAAGCATGGATGTTGGTCGAGGACTGCTTTTATTAGAATCATGCAGTTGGCGAGGAGACTTGTATATCGCAACACGTCAGACTGACTCACCTATAGTCGCTTCCAGGCAAAGCCAAATGGCCCGCTTCTTTTTATAACGCATGAAACTTGTGTTGAACTTGCTTTCAATCACCCCTTGTTTTTCCCAGATTATTAAACCCACGCACATGAGCTACTTTTACTTGCACAAGATCATAACGTTGTAGTTAATCAGCAAAGCCAGAATTAAGAGTGGCCCACCTGCTTCCACAAAAGAGCGTTTAGACAGGAAGCCTGTGAGGATAACAGCAAGCGCACAGGCAGATACCTTCTCACGCTTTGTTTTCTTAGTTTGTGCCGCACAATAAATCCACAGAGGTCCCTTTCCCAGGGTGTGTAGACCTGCCATCACAGAGCGCTGGTATTGATGTAACACGTCTCCTTTAAGCTCTACTATGTTCAGTTCGCAACTTACATATGACGGGGGGATGCCTTATAGACCGAGAGAGGGCCTTTATGGTGGGAATAGCCTTTCCCCAAGTGATGGACCCTAAGCTGGGGAAGGGTCATTCTCTCAAGCGATAATTATCCCTTCCCAGGACTATAAGGCTATAGGAGCACATAGTCTTAATAGTAAAACACGTTTTAGAGTTTTTCTTGTGAAGCCTGGGCACATTATAAATACCCAATGAATAAAATAAGTACAGCATGTTCGTTTAATAGTGAGGAAAGAAAATGTGGCTTCATTATATTTAAAACACTCCTTTTGTTTTATGTGGTAAGCATTTTAATTCTGAACTTGGTTAAACTGGGACAGTTTTAGCATGAGCTTGCATTAGGTGCCATTTTAAAGTGAATGGCTATTCTTTAAAAATGTGAAAGCGTTGTTCCATGTTTTAGATTTCACTTTGGTGCGCAAAATTAGGTTGGAGTGTCTTGTTGAAAGACATTTCGCAGGGGAATTGCCTTGCTGTTTTTGAATGCAGAAAAATGCATTCTTTTGCTTTTCTGACTGCTTCTATAGTGAGAATGTTGTTAGTGCAGTGAATATCAGTAGTTATTGACTACAATCCGAACATTCTGATTGACTGAGAGGAGGCAACTAAGGATTCTATGTGCCAATATTTGATCATTCCCCTTTAAAGCGAAAACAAGCTTGGAGAATCTGTTTGTTAGCTGTAAACAGAAATATCTTTTCATAAGCACTGATGAAACGAAAGCCATGGTGCTTGTTAAAACACAGAACATGTTCTTCTGGTTTATAGATGAGTTTACACTAGAACATGTTTCAGTTTCCTACCTAGGGCTGGCTTTTATTGGTATATTCACAATGCGCTGTAGTTTGACTGCCCTCCAGGCTACGGAAGCCCAAGATGTGGCAAATTTAAGGAGGTGCTAGTATTTGTGTGTGCATAATAGCCAATACACGGATATGAAGGGGTGGCCTATCCCTGCTAGTCACCCATATCTAGTGGCATGTGGGTGGGTGGAGAGCATTAGTCTAGAGGGGGTATGCGAGAGGATAGTCATTATGTCTGTAGATACAATTTGAATTATTGTTGTGAAAGTTAGCTGCATTCTTCTGGCAGAAGTGTTGTGCAAAGTGTCGCTCGAGTGGTGCATGAAAGCAGATGATTCTACTTCCCGTGATGCCATTTTGGGGTGGGGTGGTCAAACGGCATTACACCACTTTCCTGTGATGTCACTCAGGGCGGGGTCAAATGACATCCCTTCCTATGATGTCAGCAGGGAGGTCAAGGGTTGTGCAATGTCATTTCCGCTACCCCTGGCAGTTTGGTGAACTAACGTCCCTCTTGGTATCTTTAACATCACTCGCAGCACATCTACAATATTGCATCTGACCTAGAAAATGGGATTAATAGGCAGGCTCGTCTCTCACCCGAGTGTCATGTTGGACTAGGGTGAAGCCAGTTAACTTGCTCACTGAGCCTACTACACAGTTTCTCTCCATTCCTGGACTAGCTTATTTGACCACACCAGGCATCAGTGGCACATGTTCATACATGTAAATGACAATTCCATCTCCGTGCCCCTCCCTACTTTTGTTAAGATGGTGCAAATTCATGTTATTTTCCCGCAAGCGGCTGAAAACAATGCCGTTCCCAGGTCTGCAAGCTATTCATGGGGCTCCGGTAAATTCAGTCAGCGCCCGGGTGACTTCCGGAAATGGAGCTCTTCGGAGCATCATTGACATTGCATAACTTTAACACAGCAAGTCCAGAGGACAGTGTGCTTGGTCTTCTTGCTTGTACTGGTTTTATTTCCTCCCACAACCTTTACTTG
This sequence comes from Ambystoma mexicanum, assembly GCF_040938575.1. Taxonomy (NCBI): domain Eukaryota; kingdom Metazoa; phylum Chordata; class Amphibia; order Caudata; family Ambystomatidae; genus Ambystoma; species Ambystoma mexicanum. The sequence goes on from NC_090935.1 coordinate 828,707,840, forward strand.
ACTTCCAAAGTGTGGAGAAAATGCAAAACATGTACTTAGTTAAATTGCTTTGAAGATTTTCAATTAAAATATTAAAATCGACAAGATCATAGGTGCCAGAAGAGCAAGCAGTATTGTGCTTGTGCATTTATTAGAAGGAGACGTATCTTGACGCTGCCATGCATCAGTTTGCACTGCGTCCAGTGTCTGGATATTCCACAGTGTTACCACCGCTTATTAACATGGCTCCATTTCATGAAATGCAGGAACACAGGTTAAAAGGCTGACCGGTCTATCTTAAGTTAATAAAGAAGTACCAAGATACACTGGTGTCCCTTCAGTGCATGTTAACTTTCTGAAACCAATTAGATTATTCCTGACCTTTCTCTGATGTGACAGTGTGTTGAGCCTCTTCCAAAACGTATGCAAATTCATACTTAACCCCGGTACCATATGCAGCAAAGCTACTGCATAAGTTTTAAGATCAATGACATCAAATGTCAAAAACCTTGAAGATGAACACAAGATGCACACGCAGCTATGATAAAACACAAGTGGCGGAAACCTCATCAGCATACATATAATCGCGCCACACCATTAGAGACTTAAAAGCTCGCATGCATGAGGACTGCAATAGCTATGAACCTGTAAAAACTGTGGCATACCAATAAAGCATCATATTATTGCATTGTACTATTATGTTTACTCGTACTTCTGCTAATAATAACACTATCATTTTGAATAACAATATAATGTTTTGTATAGCGTTTCATGTCGGATTCCTTCCACTTTTTAGCACACTTATTGCGGGTTTTGTTATGACCGGATTTAATGTCACCCAAATTGATGGCCCTGAAAGCATCTTTAGGTGTGTTGTACTTGCCAGGATTTGAGCCCGTGTCCTGTTGATGAAACAAACTTCTGGGGGAGCGCTTACCTAAGCTTTTGGATTGCCCATTGCTCCCACTCATTTATGTATGGAGAGATAGGTTCCTTTTTAAATGATATGCAATTACAAATCCTTCAATTGACAAACAACGTAGGATTGCAAATATTCCATTATGTAGCATATGTCTAATCACCAATCACCTCATTCATACCCACATACAGACCCCCTTCAAAGCATCTTTCTTAAACATTGGTCACTCTTTGAGAGCACACTTAAGTCTGAACATTACACAATCAAAACTAGTGTTCATATCATTACGAGGCACTTACTGCTAAGGGGTCGGTTGACCGCTAGCTTCTCTTGGTAACTTGGGGCATGTCAGCAAAGGCAGTTCATTAGTACCTTTTAACACAGATCATTAACATAACAGCAACAGGGAGAGCCCAGGCTCAGTCAGATCACCAATGTGATTTCAGTGCTGGGGTGGGCGGAGCTTGCAAAGATTCCTTATGGGAATTCAGGATGAACATAGACACCCTTAGCACTTAAGTCTACAGAGTTACACTTTACCTATGATGCTGAACAGATGGGGCATACCATAAATCTCCAATTTCCATTGTCTATTTTAAGAAGTTGTTGTTGTTTGGGGAGATATCAAGATCTATACCGAGTGGCTTTCAATAATTCTTTATATTCTCTCAACCAATTTAAGCTTCAATGCCTACGATATCTGAATGAAATTGGAAGTCATTGTGAGGACTTATTGGTAATACAAATAAAATAAAGCTTAAGATACACTTATATGATCGGACTCAACAATACAATGCACTTTATAAGTAAAGGGTCCATTGCCATTGTAAACATGTAGAAGGGAAATATAACGCTTTAACCCATTACTTGTGCTCATTCCCTGATCAGACTTTAGAATGGTATTTATGTGTTTCCGTTTTAGTATATTATCCACTGTATACATCATGGCCCCCAGCGGAGTCATACAAAACACACAATGGCTAGAAGGTATAGAATTAATCGTAACCTAGGTCAATGCTCTGGGCAACCCTCCAGACCATCGTTCTTCACCTGCCAAGCCATTACATAAGGGGAAAGACCATATGCAAATCAGGCTTTGTCCCACCCCAGAAGGAGCAGTCCCGCCCGAACTGCTAGTTCACATGCCTTTTGCACGAGACCACATCCATCCCCAGACATATTTCGGCCTTGCTGGGCCTCATCAGTGAGGAGCAGCTTGGGTCTCTAGGCCCAGATGGCACAGGACCCACATCTGGGCCTCTTCGTCCCACTCGGGGTGACTATAGCAAAGCACAAGATGGCTGGAAGGTTTAGAATTAATCCTGACCTCTGTCATTGCTCTGGTCAACTCTCCAGAGCATCGTTCTTCACCTGACAAGCCATTACAGAAGGGGAAATACCATATGCAAATCAGGATTGGTCCCACCGCAGAAGGGGCAGCCCAGCCCAAACTTCTTGGTCATATCCTTTCTGCAGGAGAGCACACACATCCCTAGACATGTTTCCGCCTTGTTGGGCCTCATCAGTGAGGAGTAGCTTGGGTCTCTAAGCCCAGATGGCACAGGACCCACCCAAAAGGGGCAGTCATCACATTACAAAATAGGTGCTGTCAGCTATGCAAATACCCTAACTCCAGAGAAACCTGAAGACATCTACTTCGCTGCTGTGAGGCAACGTATTTAATTAGAAGTAGAGCATTTGAGATTTTTGTCCATGAGTTTGAAACTTTTAATACCTCATTGTTTTGGCTGTGACTACTTTTTGGGGAATCAGAATTCCTTGATTTTTTCTCTAAAAAGATTAGAAAAAACTGTTTACGATATCCTGGGAGAACATCTGCATGCTGGATAATGAACATATACAGAGACTCCTCTCATTTAGCTGACACATCACATTCACACATTAGAATGCTGTATATGATTATATTTGTAATATATATTGTCAATGTTATTTTCATAGCCTTGTGGCCTATATAGTTTCGATTTTTGCGGTTCATGTTGACTTATTTTGTGTAAAGTTTTTTATATATAAACTAACTCACAAGAGAAAAAATAAATCTCTTGACTATGGTTTTCCAAAGTTATAGCTTTGTAGCCCCTTAAAGTTATGTCCACAGACGGGACAAAATTGCCCCACCAGGGCTTCTGTCCATAAATCGAGTCAGAAGATTGATTGTTTCAGATTTGGGCAAATCCGCCAGATGCAGTAGAGAAATGTTGAGGAACAGCTGGAATGGGGGGCAGTGATTTTACTGGTTATGATAGGTTATTTATAATGTGCTTCATACCGCGGAACAGAGGAATCGAACCTGTAGTGCTCCGTGTCGTCTTGCTTCCAAGGCGAGCACGTTGCCCCTGAGCTAGCCTCCCAAGACAGAACCGAAGGAACCTACAATATCTTAGTCAAGAGCTTCAGAGACCCATAGACTTTAGCAGAATGACAACAGGGCAAGATAATTGAGGGCCATGAGTTGTGGCTGCTGAGTGGAGAGATAGCAGTACCACCGAGTCCCGGAAGATCTGTGGGACCCTATGTGAAGGTCAACACCACCACAGGAACAATGCTATGTTATGTTAGTGACATTTATATAGCGCAGCATCCACCCAGAGGCAACTTGCACTAAGCAGCAAGTGGATCAGGACGGGGGCCTAAGCGGAGCGATGGGCACGTTGAAACAGCTAGGTTTTAAGAGAGCGCCTAAAAGGCAGACAGTTAGCCATCGAGTAGAACAATAGTCACCCAATCCCAAACCAGAAGATTTGTAAGCATATTTTCTGTGAATGCAAAACCCAACAAATCTACCTAAATCAATAAAGGGCAGTTTTACGTCCTAGAAGGAATGTTATGCCAACGGTCAGTTTTCAGGCCTCCTAGAGAGAGGAAAATGTAAGATTTTTTCGGGGCTCAACATCATCCAAAAGCAGGCTCCTGATTATCACTGAACCATCAACGTTCTGTGTACAGGGTAACCAGATGTGCCCATCCATAGCATTTTGGGGGAAAACTATGTGGACAGCCAAAAGCTGTTATTTATTAGCCATGGAAAAGAAATAAAATAGATCCGTGAAGAACCACAGAAATGTTCTTTCTTTCCATATCACAATTTAGATGAAAGGCAGAGCCACGCCAGCATGAACAAGGGGACATTTGAAGAGACAATTGTAACTTTAAAAATTAAAATTAAATTAAAATTCTCACTGAAGATCATCTGACTCTGGAGTTCGTTCCCAACTTTGAGGTCCAACAAAGACCTGGTATTTCTATAGCTTGGGAATAAGCAACTTAGCTCTAGACAGAATTTCACTCTTCCTCTCAAAATGACCCAGAATAATATGACTTCTAGCTTTCCACTTTGAATATGACCTCTGGATTTTGGGGTCCCACATGATCCTTCTATCTCACTATTTCTTTTAAAGCTCTACCCCTCATTGACCCTGTACATTTATTTGGGTTGACATGTTTCAGCAATGTGGAATCCCAAGCCATTCCCAAAATGTGCACACCATTTCATCTTCAACTCCAGATTAGGCAACCTGTCTCCAGGCGGCTAACACGTACATCTAAAGGGGTCATCGGCCCATGTCTGAATATTTGTTATACTCTCTAATCTTTATTATGGCTCTTCACAACAACACAGTAACAATCTTTTTTTCAGTTCTGTACCCAGGTGGCACTGTTCTGTCCTCTAGTGTTCTTCCCTATAACCCATACAGTCTACAAAACCTTTTACCTTCAAGCTAAGTATTAGTTTGTTCACTTGAAGGTTAATTGCGCTAGTGAGTCATGTTTTTCGACGTCAGGATTCAGACGTTTATGGGAGTACAATAGTCCTTCACCAGGAGGGTTCATTGGGTATCCTTCCAGCTGCTGCTAAGGCATTTAAATATGTGGGTGCTCCTATGGGACTCTCACTGATTTCCACGAATCAATGCAATGATTAAATCCTCGAGACACACATTCGCAGTCCTAACATTTGTACAATAGTGATAAGAGTCATAAACGTGCCTCTACCTTGCTTTGCCTATTTGAACTGCCTCCAGATCACATAGGAACTGATCTTGCAGTAGCCAGACTACAATTCCAACTTGCTATCTTGCATTGCTCATTGGAACGGTCTCCAGAGCACCTAGGAACTGAAGTCAAGTAATAAGACTACAATTACTGCTCCCAGAACCTGTCTAGCCATTACACCTTCTGTTCTGCAATGTGTTATCTTTAGCTGCTGGTCAACCCTTAAGGTATGTATGTAACATCCCATGACATCTGCAAGGAGGGTCCAGATGTCCTTCAATTGAGCAAAATGTCATGAGTTGCACTGTCCAGTGGCAGGTAATACCTCCATGCAGAATGTGGCATCTGGGGCAATAATTTGCTGTTTCCACACTTTCTGAAACACTGCAACCCAATTATAGTCTCACATGCACTCTTCTAACTAACTTGCATTCAGTAATGCCGTCAAGGCCTGACTGTTCCCCACTCGCCGAATCTAAGGAGGTCTGGCCTCAAGCCTCAGCTTCAAGCCCAGATATACCCCCAAAGGTGAAAGCTGCACACAGGATGCACACTGATCAGGCCGTCACAAGTGCACCGAGTTGAAGTCAAGCTGCACATGTATAAAAGACAGACTAAAAGCAGCAGTAGCGACAAGGCATCCATCTAGATAACAATAAGCTCGACGTTTATACGAAAGCATCTGCTGCCAAAGATCAGATGATGACATCTGATGATGGTGTTGCTAGATTAAAGCTTAAAGCTTTTGGAACGTAGTCATGATATTTTAGTTTACGTGTGGTGTGACATGTGGTAGACACTAGCAGCCTGATTCATGGAATTATTTGCGTGAAAAACGTAGATTTGCGCGCCTTTCTGCCCGAAAATCCCTGTTTGAAGTATGGGGATTTTCGGGCAGAAAGGCGCGCAAATCTGCGTTTTTCACGCAAATAATTCCATGAATCAGGCAGTTTGTCTTCTCGTTTTTATTAAAAAAGCGTAAAATTATTAAGCTTTGATTAATCAAACACATATGTAAAAAAGAAAATACTTACGAACACCATCATTAGAAATCATACCAAGAAAAACAAAAAACACACAATCTGGCCACCAGGATCTTGACAACAAATGTCCCTAACAACAGAAAGAGAAGAAAGCATATTTTTTAGTACTAGAGTACAACTCCTTAAGACGTTTTAGGAGTAGGCTAGACGGGTATTAGACACTTTACTGACAATTTGGAGTGTGTGATGTTCTTTCTGTGCATCCTTTCCATGCAAATCAAACGCCATCATCTTTGAGCCTTTTGGAACTCATGTCAGTGGAACGCATACATAGAGAGTGATATTTTGACAGCCTATGAATGTGTAACGGATTCTGGTCAGTTTTGGAGGTCCATACCATGATCTTGGGGTCATTTTAACAATTGTTTTGTGGAATGGTTGTCCAAAAAGGTGGGTTTTCCATGTTTGCTGTGAGTGGAATGGAAAGATGTAGGCTTATTATGGAGTCTGGTTTTCATTACCCTTATGTTGTTGCATTAACACACTTCCAACAGATGTCGTCCAAAGCCTCATAGAATCAGGTGTGCATGTCTCAGTTATCTAATATTGAATATGCACACACTTATATCCTCAAGCAAGGCCCTATTGATTTGGGCCCCTAGAATATAAAGTGAAAGGACGGTCTTATTTTAATTACAACATGACATTGTTTACAGGCACAATAAAGGCATTGCATCTCAGAAGACTGCTTGAAAATAACACTGGTAGCACAGTACCACACAAACCTTGTTGTACTGCAAGATACACTATGCTTAGAACTGATGAGCTCTTCACCCATACATCTGATTTTATGTGTTCTAATTTGATTTTTAAGTAAGAGATGGTCTTAACACGATATGCTTCAGAACGATATTTTAGGATACTGTTAATTGGTCCGTCTTGCTGATATATTGCCATTTACACATATCCTCATATGAATCTGTGATTTGTCTTCTTAGTATACCTGGGGTTCCAAGCAAGCTGATTGTGGACATGCATTGCAATATGTCATGAGTGGGACTGCTAGTGTGCATGTTGATTTGGTGTTGTCATTGTGCTTGTGGTTGAGAGCTAGGCTTGTGGGGCTCCAAGGTGTATTGCAGGGTTCCAACAGGAGCCTGCTACTACACTAGAAATCCTGCTAGCCCAAGGTCAGGTTGTAGAGGAGGAGTCAAGTACCCCCACCAAAGGCTCTGCCCCCATGTTGCCTATATGCTGGGAAACAGCAATTGAGAAAAGTGCAGTACCAGTGAGGATGCCTGTACCGAAAAGAATCCTAGAAACAAGGTATCCATTGAGAAAACCCTATATGCATTCATGAAGAATTAATGGCATTTTGGACAAAGTTCCAGAGGAAGTGTGAAAATTAGTGCAACAGAGGACAGGTGACGTCATGCGGAGCAGAGCTGACGCACCCAGAAAAGATGCATGAAGTAAAAGAACATAGACATTCTATAAGATCTGAAGAGGAGGTGGTAAAGATGAGTAACATTTCGGGCTTGGGTTGAAGATGCTCATGCTACAGAAACATTGAAGAATATGCTAAATCAGTATACACTTGAACAGACACAGTAACGCAAGTAGACAAAGTGATTTTAGGGCTGGCTATGTAGTGAATAGTTGCGGCAATGTGCCAATGTATAATACAAAGGAATGTATAGAACCTGGTTATTCCACAATGCACTTTAAGCAAGGCTTGAAATCCTGTGATTGGAAGGGGTTTTTCAGTGTGGCACAGTTGGAAAATAACTGATGGCAGAGGAGAAATACAAAAAAGGCTTGTCTGACCCAGTACCAAGAAGTGGAAGCCGCCATGAGCCTGCTTCTCCATCCAGTAGTTACATGAACGTTAGACAGAAACAAACTTCTGTTTGAGGTGAAATGGAAAAACACTAAAGGCGTCAAGAGTTCATCATTTAATAATATTAAATGCAGTGAAAGAGGTCTCCAGTCACATGGTCAGATCAAAATAGACATTGGGTCGGGCTACACCGAAACCAAGTAGATACTCCCTTTTATTCTCAGGCACAGAGAGCTTCTGCAAGGCCAAGCTCAAAGCCTTAATTGACTGGCAGACTGCAAGAGTGATGACAGATGTTGGGCTAATCTGGAGGTGAGGCATGATCACGCCGACCCTCCCTGCACCTGGAGTGGTAGTCTGTGTGCTGCTAGCGTGTGGAATATTCCAGAAGGGTACAAAAGTGGCAAACCAATTGTAGAGGGCCACGTATCAAAGAGCCCTATAGTTTGTGTAACCAATGAAGTGTTGAGTATTAGTATGACACAGAAGATGACTTGCATTTGGGATGGGCTTAATTGCCCACCTGACAGTAAAGACCCAATCACTTCCCCTGTCACAATGGAACATATACTTACATGTTCCCTGTAAGCTTATCACATCCCCAAATAGGTTTTTGTAGTTTGCCGCATAGAGTGATGTCACTGATTATGAGTTTTTACTATAAAAGTTACGTTTTTTATGATATTCATTGAGAGAAATCGAGCGAACGTCCGTTGATGTCCGTTGTAACTCCTTGTTTTAGATAAATGCAAATGAAACAGACCAAGTTTTGCCAACCTCCTGAGTCGGTTTAATTATTGATGTTTGAGTAAATTCTGCATCCCCATCTATCTCTAAGTATTGCTATCTCATTTTACAGGGCCCTAGGTCTATGGGTTCAAGGTGCACAGTACTTCTCCAGGCAGGTAAGTGGATATTCAAGGACTCAAGGTGTTATTTTCGCTAGAGCACCGGAACATCTATACAGATGGCTATGTATAAATGCCACCATGTTTGAATCCAATATGCAATATTTGTACTGCAATAACCCAATGGTACAGACAAGAGGACATGCATTGAATGCATCTTTAACATATCTAAAAATTGTGCATTTAATTTGTGACATGTTTTTCAGTGTGCAACAGTACTGCATGTAAAATACAGCAGACACCTCAACTGTAGACAGTTGCCCTATGGTTGATAAAATACTTATCTTACCCATTCCCCTTCTCATGCTGCAATGCAAAGAATACAGCTGGATCCCACGTCCAGCTGTCACATTGTCACTGACAAAGTAGTCATCTATGCAACAGACCATAATGCTCTGCATGCTTTTTATAATCTTTTAAACTAGTCTTCTCTGCTGGTAATGTTATAGCACCTAATTCTACGTACTATGTGCATGCAATGTAATGCTCTTTTTATGTTGATGTTTGCACAGACTATCGTCGACCACCCCACAGTGCTTCAAATCCATAACAATGGCAGTAGGCCGTGAAGGATGAATGTTTGGCATGAGCAGTAACGAAACAATGAGACACACTGAGCCGGGCTGAGAGATAAACAAGTACATTCTTATTAGAGACAAATGGCAGCGGAGAGTTGGAGAGAGTGACAACGACAAGTCCACATGGTGTTGCCGGGACCATCCCTGCATGTTACACAGAAGAGGCAACTTAAATAGAGAGAGATCAATGTTATAAGGTCACATTGGCCCAATTCCAGGTGCGCACTATGAGGCGGTATGCATAAAGGTGACAGTTGCAGCATATGCGTAATAGCGAGGACTTGCAGTTTCTTGCCTTTTCATAACATCGGGTTCAGCTAGCTATTGATTCTGTATCTATTCTGTGGAAAACAACATAACAGTTACGGTATACCAAACAAGGTAATGAGAGAAGAAAGAGAAACAGAGCAGTCAAGTGTGATGTCAGGTCACTGGGCTGTAGCAGAATCTGCCAGCCTGTAGTGTGTGCAGGCCCGGTGGCGAGTATGGAGGCAAACAGTCCATGGGATCTTCCGGTGGGACACTCAGAGGAACCTGATCTGCTCGTGGGGTGCTTTGAGCAACTTCTGTACTAGGGTACACTTTGGTAGTTAGTCTGTGCATGAGATGCACATCTCTAGTGTGCCAATTCTTTTTCAAATTTTGCAGGTGTGTTTTTAAAAGATCTAATTCGAGACGCCCCAAGGCGGTTTTGCTCCTCAACATATCAAAAGAAGTATGCTTCCCATTGGCATTGAAAAACCTTCAATTGTAATTTTTTGAAGGCACCACGCAAATTAAACTGGTCTATAGTGAAAACTTCCTTCCTCAGGAAACTGCTTATCAGTACTGAATCTGGTATGATAATGCCATTTTGATAAATACTTGCGTGTGTGCACCATATTTATGGTACATATAGGAGGATATGCGTGAAAAAATGAAATATATATATATGTGAAATGCAGTGAAAAAAGTTTGTTAAAGGGACGTTATGGTTCCAAGTAAAACCGAAAACCCCCTGAAATTCGCCAGTTATGGTAAGCTAAGCAACTATAACTCGCGCCACCACAGTGCACTGCTAAGACTAACACCTAGGACATCAAAGATGACATCACAAATGTCATTGATGACATCACATGTCTGGCTCACTCTTTTTTCCTTTACTGATATATCTAGGCCAGTAACAGTCAGGAACTCAAAATTCAAAAAGTACTATATTTGTAGACTTATACTTCAAATATGTTCTTACAGTAATTCACTTAGGGTCCACTCACAGCATATGAAACATATACAAAGGGGAACACACAGACTTGGAAGAAAGCAATGCTTTCTATGTATGAAGATGATTAGTAAGGTTATCCACACTGTCTTATAGCGCTGTTGTTTTTTTATTACTGTACTTTCCCTGGATATGCTCATATTTGTACACATTGCACGTACACTACATTCCTTAGGGCCTAGTCACAATATGTGATAGTTATACATAGTGAAGTAGGAGCTTTGAAGCAGAGCAATCATTTCTGTGCATGAAGATAATCAGTTAGGTTACTTCACTACCCCTGTATATGCTCATATTTGTATGTGTAGTTGTCCGTTTGTGTTTTGTGTGCAGTAATGCAATAATGTAGTAAGTGGGTTTTATTAGGTACTTGCTTCACAGTATCCAAAACTCTAATAGGAAAGCATTTATAATTTTAGTATTTAACATGGCAAGATTATTAATATTGCATCTCCATTATGTCTCCTGCAAACTATGCCTATGTTGATACATGTGTACCTTAGTATATTGGAAAAAAAATCATAATACAATGCTATTTGGATTAATTCATTGCTTAATGCACTACGTACCTCATGATATTTATTCCAATGGTCCTTGACACTACTTTTAATAACATTACAATAAGAATCCCATGTACAGACCTTTCATGAAAGGTAAATGCACATGTGATGTCAGTGATGTCATCAATGACATTTGTGATGTCATCTATGATGTCCTGGGTGTTCTTAGCAGTGAACCGTGGTGGCGCGAGTTATGGTTACTTAGCTTACCATAACTGGCAAATTTCAGGGGTCTTTCACTTTTACTTGGAACCATAACGTCCCTTTAACAAAGTTTTTTCACTGAATTTCATAGGTTTTTAGTGGCGCAACTTAACCATAACATCCCCTTAACAAAGTTTTTTCATTGAATTTCATAGGTTTTTATTAGTGCAACTTAATCATAACGTACCCTTAACAAAGTTTTTTCATTGAATTTCATAGTTTTCTTTAGTGCAACTTAACCATAACGTCCCTTTAACAAAGTTGTTTTCAATGAATTTCATGGGTTTTTACCAGTGCATGCTATTTTCCTACAACTTAGTAAAATCATATTTACCCATATTTACCCAATATAGCAATATTTGTGTCCCATTTACAAAGTGTCACCTTAAAACTCTGCCATTTCCCACCTTCTGGAATCATTTTTAACACTTCTATACACTTTTTGCAACTAATTCAACTAGTTTTTCATCCGTAAATGTCTAAGAACATCTGACTTCATAGCGGACCTTCCGGACAGTGCCACATGACCATATACTGGCGCGTGGCATGATGAAGTGTCTGAGAACCCGTCCGCACTTCACGATAAGATCTCTGCTTCGCGGACAGTTCAGAACTGCATTTTCTACTGATCTAGGAACTTTCAACTTCAAAATTTCCCTTGCACAGCTCCAACACCTAAATCCGTTAACAATCAGGTACACAGTACATACTTTTAGTAAAACTGCTATTTATCTTAAAATGGCATCGGCTAATGCCATCCCTCCTCCCCAAAAGCCACCACCACTGCTGTAATCAAGGAGCATGAGAAACACTGCCCCCTAATTTAGAAATAACACACACGCAACATGTTCACTAGTCCACCTACCCCTCCATATTAGTGTTTGGTTCCTCTTCCTTCATTTCCCTCCCCACCTTTCGTTCTCAGCTCTCCTGCCAAAAAAAATACATCCAAAAACAACAAAAGACACATTTCTTTAGGAACCACCTTTCACAGTTACAAAATAGAACTAAAAAAAAACCTGTATAGACTCCATCTACTTTATATTTCTCAGTAAAGTACATAGACTCAATAAGATTTTCCAACATTTCCATTTTGTGTTATGCTAATGGGAATATTGTGGCGTTCATCCTCCGTTCCAGGGACTGGATTGGTGGATACCGGGCCAGCAGCCCAAGTTATCAGCCCAAGCGAATCGAGGGTGGATAACGAGGTCTCTGGACCATTATCCCCCCATTCCAGCCACTGAAATGGGGGATGAAGGCCATTAGCACCCCTGGTTCCCAAAGCGGGAATCCGGGGTGCTAAAAAAAAAGAGGATTTTTCTTCTGTCCACCATAGAAATGGAAGGCGAGGGTTCCATACAAGCCCCTTTTCGCTTTCCATTGCAGCCTGCAGAAGGCAAAAAGAGAACCATATGACCATATTACCACAAGCACATTTTTCTTCCCTTTCAGATCTATCCTAATTTTGAATGACTTTTCCACAAAGCCAGTCCCAGGTGGACCTGGCCACTTGAATCCCCTATGTTCTGTCCCTTGTGGTCATGGCCAGTAGCCAGATTGTCTGGATCATGACCTTATTCCATGACCCGGACAATCTGGCCACTGCCCATGGCCACAGGCTACCCCTCAGTCACTAAAGGTACACCACTATTTTTTGTAGCTACATTATGACACTTGGCAATGGTCCTTGCCAATGCTCCTTACACAAGTTTGCTGGAAATCCACCCATGTTTCATTTGTTCAAACGTATCAAATGTATGCACATACAATCGTCATATAACCTAGCCCCCACTTGACAAAATCCATTTAGACTTTACGAAAACATCTATATCTAGATCTATAATCGTTTTGCAAACCTTTGTGTAGATTTGTCAAATGACACCACATTTAAAAGCCTTTACAATATTTTGGGACCCCCTTCTAGTTTTGCTCCCTCTTGACAGAATCCCACCAAACTTCGCAAAACATGTATTTCTAGATCTATTATCAGTTTGCCAAATGTAGTGTTGAATCGTCAAATGGCACCTCATTTATAAACCTTTATGTTATCTTGGGACCCCCCTCTAATTTTGTCCCCTCTTCACAAAATCCCACCAAACTTTGCAAAACAATCATATCTAAATATATGATCAATTTCCCAAATTAAGTGTAGATTTGTCAAATGTCACCTCAGTTATAAGCCTTTACATTATTTTGGGACCCCCGTCTAATTTTGCCCCCTCATGACAGAATCCCACCAATGTTTGCATACTCACTCAGAATCAGGTCAGGAATATACATGCAAAATTTCATGCAGTTCCATTAAGTGGCGCCAAAGTTATAAGCCATCCAAGAACTGCATTTCAGTAATGCTGAGGTGTCCGCGAACTTTCACAGGACTGTTCGCGAACATCCAAACTGTTCACAGACTTTTGCAGCAAAAAACACCCTTTTTTTGCTTCTTGCAGCCATATCCCATCCCATTCTCATCACCCCTCACCTCCCCAGAGATTATTTCATAAGTTTGACAACTGCAATGTTGTGTTTTTTAACATGTTTTTACCGCAATGTCCGCGGACAGCGGCGAAGTCCGCGAATCCAAGATGACGGGCGTTTCCAAAGGTCGGAGGCACTTCACGCTCTTCACCATCCAATCAGCAATCATGTCACATGTCCACGGACATGACGTAAGCCGATTAGCCAATCAGGACTGTCCGCGGACCGAACAGGGAGGTGTGTCCGCGGACCGAACATAGATATCACTAATTCTTTGTGACCTACTTTTTGGTCATTTTAAAAAAAACTACTGGATAGATTTTCACCAAATTTGCAAAAGGATGCTTTCGGGACCAAGCCGCTGCTCCTGGTCCGAATTTGGTGAAAATCTGTCTAGCGGTTTGGGCTGTAGGCATGAGCAAAGTTTTTTCCCCATTCAGTCTATGGGAAAAAATGACATTTTGGGACCCCCCTATAACTTTGCCCCCCCGAACCAAACCTCAGCAAACTTTGCAAAATAGCGTGGGCTATATACTTTTTTTGCAAAGTTTGGTGAGGATTCGTCCAAGGAGAGCGAAGATATAAGCCGCCCAAAAAGTGCTCTTCCTATGGAAACAGCAACTTAACCATAACTACACAGCCACTAGTGTGGCTGTGTAATATGTGGGTGGAGACCCTCCAGAGCCCCCCACCTTCCACCTATACATTTTTATTAACGTTACCCCCTCACATATACATATGGGAATGAATGGGGGTCAGACTTTTGGTGGTCAAACTTTTCTACCTCAGTAATTTCATCCTATTCCCACATAGGATACGTTTGTGTTTGCGGCTGGAGGGATAAGCTTCAAAGAACCAGAACCCATGGCAAGTCCAAGAAAATAATAGTGCAGGGAGACACAGGGGCTTGGGTGACTGTGAAAAGCACAGTAAACGATATTAAGAACACACCATCTATTTGGAGTTGGTATTCCCAAAAGAGTACAACTAGAACAATACTGGACTTGGGGAACACAAGGAGGGGGACAGTACAAAGCAAGATTTTATAGTGCTGAAAGACAGTGACAAATAGGCAGATACCCACAGAGGCATTGCCTAGTTGACAAACTAATGGAACCTCACAACCAAATATTTTGCAGGGTGACGTCACTTAACTGACATCATTGAGAAGCAGGCCGCGATTCGCGGTTTTAGCATGAAAGAAGGAGACATAAATACAGGGGCTAATGGGTTCTGGTTGTTGGATGTAGAAAATAGTGAAAAAGGAAGGAAAAGAGTGGTCTGATTTTTTTTTCATGTTTCCCTTCCTGCCGGTTCTGGTATGCATGTAACTAACAAATAAAAATAGGCCTGAAATGGCAGTGAGCTACATAAAGGAAGCATTCAAGTGGTGCGCAGCGCCGGCGTGCACAGCTCAGAATGGTAGTTAGGACAGCACACATTAGGACCCGTGACCATGGCATGAGGTTTTGAATTTTGTCTGCATATAGGAATGCATTTATAAGCAATGGCACTGCATCTGGAAATGCATTGGGAAATGATAGCACATTCAATAACACAAGTTAACTGTATGTGTCAGAAAAGAGGAAGTCAGTTCAAGCTGCAGCCACATTACCCGTAAATGGTAGAAATGTGTGGTTGACTCCAAAAGTGACTGTAAATATGTTAACATATATTAGAGAGCTGCGCTTCACTGTTTCAGCAATTATAACATTTTACAAAACAATATGAAACTGTATATCAGTCAGCAGTGCTGATAAGATTTGCTTCCATCATCAGCACTGCTGCAAATCGTCACACAAACTCCCCAAACATCCGCACAGAGAGAAAAGGCGATTTAAAAATAAATAAATTAAAAAAAAAAGGTATGCTTTGGCTTTTAACAGTTCTTACCCTTTAATCAAGAAGCTTGTAGCTTCTGGGGCCCAACTGTAATGTGGTGATGGAGCTGGAGCATGTTTGGCATGTTTGGCATGAGGAGCAATGAGATGATGAGACACGCTGTGGCACAGCTGAGAGATAAACAGGTGGCAGCTGAGAGTTGGAGAGAGTGACGCAAGTCAGGTCTGCATGGAGTTGCCTGGACCATCTCTCAAGGCTACACACAAGAGGCAGCTTAAATAGAGAGATCAATAATATATAGTCCCATGGATTCAATTCCAGGCGCTACCAGAAAGTTCGCAACATCTGCCATAGCAGCGAGGCCCCTCCCTCTCGTATCATAGGCTTCAGCTAGCAATAGCTTCTGTATCTAGTCTAGTCCATGGCAAACGACCTAGCAGTGCTGGTATACCAAACAAGGTAGTGATAGAAGGAAGAGAAAGACAGCAGGGAAGTGTGATGTCAGCTTGCTGGGCTGTAGCAGAATCTGCCAGGTCTGGAGTGTGTGTAACATGTAAAGATGAGTATACATGGTTACACAGAATGGGCCCGGGGAAAGCCTATGATGACACATGGATATTCTACCACAAGGCGCTAGACAAATATAAAATAACTTAACATAACATAACTTATTCTAAGCACTGGTCAACTTGTACAGAAGCCTGTATTTTGGTTGTTTGTTCTTTTATGCCTAAGGCATATTCTGCTTTTAACCCGATTACACTGTGAGAACCCTACCATAGTGTTGATTACATCGCAATTGATAAAGTACCTGCTTTAGCCCATGAAGGCACATGATCATTTAAATGAAGAAGAGCATGGGCTTGATTTGGCTTCCTGCGACAGCTGCTGGCTTGCTATTGAGAGGTAAACGCTAAGGAAAGAACTAGCTCATCATTTGAGGATCTCAGTTATTTCCCTACCTTCAGAGGCTGATGCCCCATATTGGGTGGCAGCGCAAGGATGAGTGGTGCGCAGAGGTGAATTCTGAGCCCTCCAGTAATTATGGTTTTAGATTAGAATTAAAACTAAACAGTCCCCAATACAACATTTGAACTCAAACTTTGGTTAAGGATGTGACAGAGGCATACATTTCAGCTGAAATCTACCGTTTGGTTATAAGACATAGGTGCGAATGAACGTAGCATAACACTCTCACAATATGGGCCAGCGTTCGCGTCACTGCCAAAACAGGTCTTCTATATACAACCCCAGAACTTGAATTGAGCACAGAGAATACTTTGTAGTTTTAAATGACTGTGCGCCTGTGTACAGTCTAATTCTACGCAGGGAAACACTGTATTCTGGTCACATACAGGCATGGTATTAAATCACCTCATGGTGTCATGAAAAACTCTCAGTGAGTGATGCATGTCCCCCTTTGACATTAAGACTATCTCAACAGGCACGTTTTCAATTGCGTACATTCTCTGTCACTGTTCGAAGGCCGCAATTTAATGAATGCACTTCGTGGAATTATTGAAGGTGAACGCTGACACTGTTTCACAAACACATATATTTCATTTACTTCAATTCTACGTTGCCTATAATGTAATTGAAACATCCTGTTTTCAGCTTGGAATAAAATCAGATAAGGGGAGTATATTTTGCCGCCGTGTGATGCATTCCTAGGAACTTCAGTAGCTCTAATATACATGCTTAGTGCTTTTTTAAAATATAGATTTAATGGCTGTGGAACTTTATATAATTCTTTTTTTATTTATTTGCATTTTTAAAGCGCGCACACACAATACCCAGAAGTTCTAAGCGCTGGCACGGGCATCGAACCTGTGTTGCTTCGTGTAGTCTTGTTTCCAAGGCGAGCACGTTGCCACTTGAGCTATCCTCCTGTGATAATGAGAATTCAAAGATGAACGTGTTACTCCAAATCCGTAAGGGATGAGAGCTACATCAACTGGTGGTTCTGGGAACAAGACATTTAACTTGGAAAATGACATTGAGCTAATGTCTCTCACAAACTATTGCTGTGGGGGGGGGCATGGAAAAAGCCCTGTGTTTATGGATGGGGGAACCAGGTTCTCCCAAAGTATTGTCAAATGTCTTCAAGGGCTTCCATGCCCTACTCATACAATACCACTACTGCCTAGAGCAGTTGCAGCTGGTGAATTCATTAAGGGGAGAGGTGTATCGGTGTTCCCTGAACTGACCCAAGCGCGAGCACCGGAACTCATGTGCAGCTAAACTTTCCCAAACATTATAACAATGTAGAATTCACACTCCGTTCTGTAGGGCAACGTGTGACACACTCCAAGAGGTCAGAGGTCACAGACAATACGCTGGAGCCTTTTGCAACACGTGTTGCGGGTGGCTGTCCCCAAAGAACAACACATGAGACCTCTCTCGGAGAGTATATGCCACCAGTGCTGGGCTTTCAAGCTGTCCAAATCAGATCATAAGGTGTGTCCCCCTTAATGATTTTTAGTGTCCAAAGAAGGTAGTGAGGTTGGTCTCGACAATTAGCACCCTAAAACAAGCGTTCATGATGTTAGTTCCCAAAGCAAACCGGAGGCCCACCTTTCATGCTGCAAGTTCCCAAATTAAATCCTGCTATCAATATATGCCCACGCGGCCTCCAGTTCTGCATCCTGACACTTTGCAGTGCCCACAAACTGCAAACACACACACATTCATGAAAACATGCATGCAAAGTATGCATTATGCACACAAAATGTGAACTTCAAACAATCACCTGTAACCAGAGGGTGGACGGGTCTCATGCGTTTGTCTTGGAAGCAAGACAAAGCAGAACACCACAGGTTTGAATCCCAGTCCTGCACTTAGAGTCTGGTGTCTGGCATTAAATGTGTACTAAAATAATAAATAATTAATTCATTGATACGACTTAAAGGAGAGTTCCGGGACTTTTTTTTTATTGTCCCTACGGGTCGGCCATGTGTTTGTAAGCATAAATCGGTAGATCGTAGGAAACTTTCCTATGGACCTTACCCGACTTTTCGCCCATTATCGCACTCGAAATCAGCCTCCATTTTGTGATAATCCTATCATTCCGCCGCATCGACCTGGCTCACCTGCCTTTGCGGCACTAAATCAAATCCCCCGCCCCTGAAACAGACTTTATCAAAACATTCATATTCCCCGCCTCTATCCGTGACGTGACTGAGCTGCGTAGGCAAACGCGCCCAGGCGTCTTCTACGCGACTCCACACAGACCCCGGAAATCAACACAGATCAGCTCACAATACAGCGCGCCACAATTCGGAATATGAAACTGTACTTTGAAATCAAACCGCAAGATTGTAAATGTGGTAAAGTACATTTATTTGACATCAAATGTTTAGAGAATATTCAGCGATTTACATTTTTATTTGCTCACGTTCCAAAAAGTTCGTATTGAGGAACGCGATGGTCCTTTGCTGTACACAGGGTCTTAGAGCATCTCACAATACAGCGCCACAATTCGGAATGTGAAACCGTGGTTTAAAAGCAAACGGCAAGATTGTACATTTGGCAAAGTACGTTTATTGGACATCAAATGTTTAGAGAATATTCAGCGATTTGCATTTTTCTTTGCTCTCGATCCAAATTAGTTCGTCTTGAGGGAAGCGATGTTCGTGTGCAGTACACAGGGTGTTGGTTTACGATAAAAATAAGCTCTTCGGTCGCACTGATAATCGCATGGCTGTTCCAACAACCAGGCACTAGGCCACCACAACGGTAGGTATGTTGCATCTAACCGTTAGTACCGCGTAAGGGCATACTTGTACTTGGCGATCGTCCCATAAAATGGTCAGGGTGGTAACGTTGTTCACGCGGAGAAGCAACTGGCGGCTGTAGAACCCGTCCGCAGGTGTCTGGTACTCGTGACACAGACAGTAGTGAATGATGTACCTAAAAACATAAAAAATGAAATTAGTCTCACCATCAGATCCTTATTAAAATTATTCATTTCATAGCGAGGACAGCGCTACTGGGTGTACACAAGTGTTTAAAGGCGTGGCGAGGCATGGAGGGGGGGGGGAGTGGAGTACAAGGTAAGTAGCATAAAATAATAAATAAATAGGGCCAGCTGGTGGCAAGTGCAAGGTAAGTGCAGAACAAGTGCTGGGAAGGGGGGGCTGTAGGATACTGAGACAGGGAGGCAGTGCAGGTGGAGAGTGGAAGGGCCCAGGACCGAGGTCGCAGACAGTGGACCAGTTGTAGCAGGGGAGAGGGAGAGAGAAAGCAGAAGCAAAGAGGAAGGTTTTGAGGTGCTTCAGTAAAAGCAGATGTTTCTCCTCAAGATAGTGCGCGGTAGAAAACAATATGCCACATAGAACGAACAAGTACAACTGAACCCGTCTTTAAAGCCACTGTATAGTAATGAAATTGCGGTATAAACTCATCAAAAGTTACTTACATTATATTTGCATTTTCCATTGTGTCTCTGTGTAGGGCAGACCCGAAACACCACTCCTTCTTTGCCGACGTTACTTCTTCTAATGAACGTGGCTCATCGTTTCGTTTCTGAATTTTTATTCATTATCTTTTCTTAGTCTTTCAGGATGGTCCCGGCCTGTCAAGGTCAAATCACAATAGAACCTTATATTGGGTCGTGGGCCGTTCCGCCACCCGAGCAAAACATCAAAGCAGCTGACCTTCACTTTGAGCGAGCACACATTTCTAGTTAGCTGCAGTTAGTTTTAGGGACATCTTGTCTGCGTGCCTTTTTTTTTATTGTCCCTATGGGTCGGCCATGTGTTTGCAATACGGAAACATTCTATAATTTTTGTAAAAATGATTTATATTACTGTTTGGTTTAATTGCAATGGGCCTGCAACATGAGGAGACTCGAGAGAACAGACAATCAAATTACAATCATTTAAACCGTGATGTGTATTTCTCAATGAGCTCTGCTTTAGGTGGACATGGAACAGAGGCAATGTTGGGTGGCAATGCAGTTGTCCCCTGCATAGGTTCGTTCACCACTCCATGTATGTGCCTATCGAGGACATCTACGATAAGTCTCTCAATAAACTCATATTGCATATCCTCAAACACTGGTTTGATCACCCATTGTTTACTTCTTTTAGTGAAGGCCTTATTGTAGCGAAGCGTCCCTAAAGTTCCGGTCGTCCTACTTTGTTGACGGCCAACATTATGGTTATGTGCCAAGACCGCTAAAAGAGTCCGATTTATCATGCCTTCCATGCCAAAATGCAATCTTTTGGGCCTGTACTTGAGGCACATATTGTGGAACACCTCCAAATCTCCTGTGTGGCAGAATTCCGTGAGTCCCCTCAAAGCTTTTGTTATAGTTTTATCAAATACAATCTTTTCAATGGCTTTGTGAGTGGGTGATGAAGGAATCAACCACTTCTTCTTCCGTGCCTCCTCTGTGGACAAATGGCCATGTTCACATTTGTGGAAATGCTCATTTGTCGACCATCGATGTACGTTGCTACAGTGCAACATTACTGACCGCCATTTTTCCAGTAGAATTTCCAACGACCCTTCACATGTTTTTGAGCTCCACCAAAGATGGTTGCTGATTGACTTGGACCACTGTGAAATACCTTGCAATTCTTTTTTTTTACCTGCAGCAGACAATTTTTTATTGATTGATTTTGCAAGATGCCAAACGTCAAATTGGTGATTTATATTTTTGTACTGTTCTCTCATTGTCTTGGCAATTGAAACGTGTCTGTCCGTGGCTATCAGGTCGATCACCATTCCCCGCGATTGTAGTTCTTGCAATGATGCTACAAAGCCAACTTTCTCCATGGCCACTGAGGATGTACTTTGTGACACCTGCACGACCACCGAACTCACAATTTTCTTACTTTCCATGTCCTGAAAGTGGTAGGTGCAGTACTTGGCTGAAAATCCTGGGCTGTCGCACTGTCCATCACCGGCTAGCCTGAAGCGTTTGCCCGCGAATGTACTTTCCATTGACATTTTTTCCATTCTCCAAGCTTCGCTGATGGCTGGAAATAGATAATCGGTTTGGTATTTGTAGAACTGACTTTTCGCAATGAAATGGATTCCCACAAACTGAAAGAAATACTGTAACTTTTTAAAACTTGAACCACTAAAAAGTGCGGCCGCTGCACAAAGTAGATTGCCTGCTGGCAGTTGCCCCAGCATGGGTTGTGCAGACCATGCGAACGGATGATATTGTGTACAGGTGGCATGTATTTTAAGGTTAGTGCCTCGAATTGCACGAGTCACATTAATCAATGGCTCCCCACATACTTCCCCACCAACCGAATGCCCACATTTCATCATCATAATAATATCCATCAAACAGCTATCGAATACAATGAATTTGGCCTCTTTCCTTATACTGTCACTCTGCATCCCAGCTGGTTCGGCCTGTAACGTTGAGGACATGTCACTCGCATGAAAGGTACAATCTCTGATATCGTCTTCCGCAATGCTGAGTGATATTGATGGTGTTTCATTGTCGTCCACGTCATTCTCTTCCATTGCAACATCTGTTCCTTGTCCGGAGATGGGAGAAAAAAACAATGTCTTCAACTTTCGCGCGCTCTTATTTTTTGCGGGTGTGGATTCTGTGAATTGATCTCCGACTGCATCCAAACTACCAGGAGGACATTCACTATCAATGGCTGGTGGTGGTATAGCTCCGTTGTCAATCACTTCATATTCTTCCCATTGGCACGATGCATCTCCAGTCTCAAGTCCCTGCCAAAAGGTTTGACAAGCAACATCTCTCGTTCGCTTCACTGTCTGTGTAGATCTAGTTCTTACACCCACTCGCAACTAGAGGACAGATTAGAAAAGGGATGTTCAGTTTAAACACAACTTACAGTATTGAACTATTGACAGTGAAAGACAACATAATATAGTGAACAGGACACTAACCTTCTTTTGCTTTCTTTTCTTTGAAACTTTCTTGCCTCGAACTTCAACATCTGGACGCTGTTGCTCCGACTCGTGTGTGCATGTCTCCACTTCCTCTCGCGCTGCAACGACTATATTTTCATGATAAGCACATCCATCACTCACTGAGGCTCCATCGACTCCCTGAAACATAGAACTTTCATTAGTATGTATAATAATATTGAAAACACAAAATGTACTTGGGGACCAATACCCATACGTACATCTCAATAGCAAAACACGAATGAACGCATTGTGTAGAACATTCAAACGACAATAGTTCACGCATTGTTGATCTAGTTAGATTGAACTGTCAAGATCCATACCTCGGGCTCCGCATAGACTTCCATTGATGATATTATTGAAGATGACGCTTCAGCAACTCCCTGAAACACAGTAATTGCATTAGTATGCTTTTCTATTTTGTTAAAAAGAACATAAACTTTGAGCAGGCGTCAACGGCTCATCTAAATAGACCTGCACAAATGATCAGTTGTCTAAAATAAATAATGGATATGTAAATATGATTCGATTTGCTCGATCGTTGGAAGTGTCACCACCCAGAGATCTGCATCAACTACTAGGGGTGATGTTCTTGTAGAAGAAGCTCCGTCATCTCCCTGAAACATAGTACTTGCGTTAATAAAGAAGGAAGTATAGCGGATGTAATCACGTCATATGATTTCGCTTGATCGAACTGTCAGTATCCATACCTCGAAATGCATAAGAACATCAAGGGACGATGTAACTGCGGTGCACACTTCTGCAAGCTGTTGCGCCGACCCGTAACTGCATGCTCCCCCTTCTACTTGGACTAATGCTCCATCGACTCCCTGAAACATAGGACTTTCATTAGTAATGAACACAATATTGAAAAAAGAAGACAAATAGGAGGGCGACGACAGAAGGACATATCAATGGCTAAAAACGAAAGAAACATTGTGTGTAACAATCACGCTACAAGAATGCAAGATCTGATGATCTCCATCGATGGAACTGTCCGGAAACGTACCTCGAGCATCTGAGTGACATCTACGGTTGTCGTCAATGCGTTGGACTCCTCAGCATCTCCCTGAAAGACAGTACTTGCATTATTTTGGATAACAATAATTATAACTGAAAACAAAGACTAGAGGACGAGTACAAGGGTGTACCATTAGGTAAAATAATTACACGATCAATTAAAACTATTGATTTACATGCCTAAAACAAGTCAGTGTCAGAATAGCTAAGTAAGATTACCCGATAGGCGCTTGAAGTGGCTGATGACTGCAATAACGACACGGATGGAGAATCTTCCGCCTTCATATTGAGTGGATACATAAATGGGGAAATTATTGTTAGCTAATGCTACACACTACCGCAAGGCCGAGAGATAAATACGTAAACTTGACTCACCAGTGGAGGGATGTGGACGAATAGAGTGGGAATAGCGGTTGAGAGCAATTTTCGCCTCGCTCGCGGTGTTTTCTTCTTTATTAGCAATGATGTGGAGTACATGTCTGGGCTAAAGTGCCTGCTGCAGATGCGGTATCGATCACCCCTCTTGTCCGCAAAGACTTCTAGGACTCTACTTTCTAGCTCAGAGGCTGGATATCCGCAATATCGGACCCATTCTCTTATCTGATCTATTGTCTTAGGGAAAACATGCATTATAGTACCTTCAGATTTGTTATGGGTCTTCGAAGGGCAACCGCCAATGGAACAGGCAGGCATTATGGAAAGTTCTGAAAAGTAAAGATCAACAATTCTCTATGAATACCAATGTGTTAAAACAGTAAATGACACATAAAAGGTTCAATGCAAGGTCCGTTTTGGTTCTTGGAACTATACACGTTATTCACATGCGGATAAGTATTTCAATAACTTTCAAAAAATAGAAAAAGTAATTTGACTAAACTCAGAACATGTGACTAGTTCCTTGCATGTACTGTCGTGAACGAAAAGAAAACATGGATGCAATTTGATGACTACTAGCAAATAGATATAAATTAAAAAATTGGACGCAAAATGATTATGGTACATGGACTTACCTTGACGAACAAACAGTTAGATGCAGGGATCAGAGTAGTTTCTTGTCGTAGAACAGGGAGCAGTTCACAGGTTGCAAACTGACGAGTTTGCTCAAAGTGGTCACGGAAGTTCACAGAGACGAAGAGCAGATAACCAGCACCTTCACGGGTTGACTAGCAAAGCGCAAAGAAGTTCTCATTAGAAATATGAAGTGGGTTATAAAGAATTCGAACCAGGGGTGTGTTTGTGAATGAATGACGTGTATATGTCGTGGCATTATGTGGATTGCAGGGGGCCGTCCAGCGTGAGGGGGATGCTTGGCAGGAGACACGGGGTCTGGAGGTAGACATGGGAACAACAAACCCATGCTCTATAGACCACTTTGAAGTGTACATGGTCTTTGGCACCTCTTGGCCTTTATCGCTCCCTGACAGCTCCACTTGCCAGCAGCGCAAGTACCCCGGTGCGAACTGCCTTTGATAGGGCGGGGGGGGTGGATCGGGGCGGTGGTCGTGCAGACAAGACACAGGAAGACTCGTGAATGGAGACACACTTATGTGGATTGCAGGGGGCCGTCCAGCGTGAGGGGGATGCTTGGCAGGAGACACGGGGTCTGGAGGTAGACATGGGAACAACAAACCCATGCTCTATAGACCACTTTGAAGTGTACATGGTCTTTGGCACCTCTTGGCCTTTATCGCTCCCTGACAGCTCCACTTGCCAGCAGCGCAAGTACCCCGGTGCGAACTGCCTTTGATAGGGCGGGGGGTGGATCGGGGCGGTGGTCGTGCAGACAAGACACAGGAAGACTCGTGAATGGAGACACACTTATGTGGATTGCAGGGGGCCGTCCAGCGTGAGGGGGATGCTTGGCAGGAGACACGGGGTCTGGAGGTAGACATGGGAACAACAAACCCATGCTCTATAGACCACTTTGAAGTGTACATGGTCTTTGGCACCTCTTGGCCTTTATCGCTCCCTGACAGCTCCACTTGCCAGCAGCGCAAGTACCCCGGTGCGAACTGCC
Source organism: Ambystoma mexicanum (assembly GCF_040938575.1). Lineage (NCBI taxonomy): Eukaryota > Metazoa > Chordata > Amphibia > Caudata > Ambystomatidae > Ambystoma > Ambystoma mexicanum. Next base: position 828,733,343 of record NC_090935.1, read on the forward strand.
TTTGATAGGGCGGGGGGGGTGGATCGGGGCGGTGGTCGTGCAGACAAGACACAGGAAGACTCGTGAATGGAGACACACTTATGTGGATTGCAGGGGGCCGTCCAGCGTGAGGGGGATGCTTGGCAGGAGACACGGGGTCTGGAGGTAGACATGGGAACAACAAACCCATGCTCTATAGACCACTTTGAAGTGTACATGGTCTTTGGCACCTCTTGGCCTTTATCGCTCCCTGACAGCTCCACTTGCCAGCAGCTCAAGTACCCCGGTGCGAACTGCCTTTGATAGGGCGGGGGGTGGATCGGGGCGGTGGTCGTGCAGACAAGACCCGTTTGCCGCAGGGCCTCACCAAGGAGAGGCCATCTAACTGAATGTAAGAGGATGGCTGCAGGATCTACTACATGGAAGGCAGGGGGGTGAGTTTATAAATACCTCACCCTCCCAGGAGAATATACACTAGATTCATTTAAAAAATCAAAACAACCATTGTTAAAATATATGTTGGGCTTTATTTTAGATTTTAATTAAACATAAATAATAAACATTACACATTGTAAAGTTGAGGTTGCAGCACATCGAGGGAAAATCCGCGGTATTGTCCACTGTCACTGGGGAAATGTTGTCTAATGGCAAGTACCGCACAGGCAGGTATTACTCTCCGAACGCGGTGTCCGAGCCTCCCGTGAAGCCACCAAGTGAAGCAACGATAGGCCACCAGCCTGTACCACCTGTGAAAAAAAAAGATGCAAACTGTATTAAACTGACCAAACTTTCTTATCAATGTCGATTCAGGTAACACATGAAAATGCACTATATGGAACCAATTTACATGCGTTCGAATGATATGTAAATGTAATTTTATATGTGGGAGACGACCATGAAATAGTGGTGGCATCACTGACATCACAAACAGAGTATACTTACTCGTTACTCGGATTACGCGGACGAACAGTGCCACGAAGTTCGTGCATAAGCACCATCATCATCCTCAACACTGTCCGTGAGAGGCAGGCTTCCCTGAACTCTGGCAGCTCGGTGATGCATTGCGGACTTTGCTCGCCTTCCTGCTGACTTTGCTCGCTTTCCGAAATGTAGGCCAAGCACCCGGAATTTTCACGGCAGCAGCAGTTCTCCTCCTCAGTTGGCATTAGCTCGCACCGATTGCACGTGCACCAGGTGGAGACGCCGTCCATGCGACATGGTCCAGGCTCTTCATCCGTTGACTGGTCCTCCCAACTGCCGTCCGAATCCCCATCGTTTTCGCGTGCTTGCCTTTCCAGTAGTTCTTCCTCGGTGTACTCGGGCTCGTACATATACGGCATTATTGTGGCCATTGTGCGGTAAAGATAGTAAAATAATTTATAGCGGTGGTACTGGTATCTGTTCACACGGGCTACAAGCGGCGAAGGTAGCTGACCAGAGCACTGAAACGAGTCACAGAATACTCAAAGTAACACAGAGAGAGGAATGGAATCGAAAATCTGCTGCTGTATGTTGTGAAACGGTCTGTTTATACTTATTGGGGAAAGAGGCGTCCTGCCATTTCCATGGCAACACGTCAATAGCTGAGGCGCAGCGATTGTTGACACGAGACGTGCTTGAAATGGGCAGTACGCGTCTGCTGATGTCAGGCTCAGGGGCGGGGGATTTGATTTAGTGCCGCAAAGGCAGGTGAGCCAGGTCGATGCGGCGGAATGATAGGATTATCACAAAATGGAGGCTGATTTCGAGTGCGATAATGGGCGAAAAGTCGGGTAAGGTCCATAGGAAAGTTTCCTACGATCTACCGATTTATGCTTACAAACACATGGCCGACCCGTAGGGACAATAAAAAAAAAGTCCCGGAACTCTCCTTTAAGGAGAGCCGACAGTTCTGAATGAAAGGGGCTTCACTTACATGCTTTGCCATGACTGCTGCCAGGGTCGCAACTAGTGACAGAGGGGCTATCTATAGAGACTTTGTATGGGCAGGACAGGGAAAACTTAGTTGAATGGGTCCTCTTTGCCACTCTCACCAAGAAATGCTGAGGAACCAGTGCCAAATTTTCTTTAAATGGTGCAATTAAAAGCACATTGGGCCAGTGACATTGCACACATACTTGATGCCATTTAAATACAATAGGCACTTTTGAAATGTATTTGTCCGCGTGGTAATGCTGTGGTTGTAATGCGCAGCATGGTTGGCTTCGTCAGTTATTAGTTCACGGTGCGTGACCATCTGCAATGTAATCACATGCAAGACTGAGCTGGGCTCCAGTCAGAGGGGAGGGGAGTTCCTAGGAAACTGACTAGAAACTGTTGGTTCTGAACATGTGCAGTGACATAGTGCAACCTAAGGAAGCATCACTTAGCCTAATATTGGATGATACGGTATAAAAGGGCAAACAAGCTTGAGAAAAATGTTGCATGGATATAAACAAATATATGTGACCCACTGTGATATTTGCAAAGTAAGAAAGATTGTCCCACATTATAGCGCAGACCGTTGGGCAAGGCATGGTAACAATAACTACCTCAACATCATTCTACCTTCCACGGTAGCCGACAACACATCTCAACACACCACTCCAGCAGTAAAACAATAAAAGTTACAAAAGAGAACAAATAGCATCAGAAAACACATGTCTGCACTAAATTTCCCCGTAAACCATACAAACCCACAACAGATAGACAAACACAACTCTCGTTACGCACCACTCTGATGGACACCACAGACAACCACACAAACAATTTAAATTAGCAACCTGGCAAACACAATACCCATTGCTCCACAAAGCTCAGAATGTCTAGAAGTCTATTTATATCTGCACACATCAACATTGCAACAAAGCATCCTTGCCCAGCTCCACCTGCTTCTACACTAGTCCCATAGCCCCATTCCTGCAGGACATAAACATTAGAGAACCCATGTAAAAGCATATGGTGTGCTATACACAACTTAATTACATAGCATGACAGGGTCTATCAAAGAGTTTCACTCCTTCTCTTGTGGGGCACTACTCTGGATGACCCAAACACCTGTGGTGATCGACAGCAACAGGGAAGACAATGAATGAAGTTTCTGCAGCAGCCACCCCACTATATTTGAATCTCTAGTGCATAGACTCACTGGTCAGACTGTATATCTGTGTATCAAAGCAGCTAATAAGGGAGGGAGCGTCGGCTCAACAATGACTCAATTCTAGGTGACAAACTCAGGGCCACTAACAGAGAAACACAAAAGCACACCATGTTGTACCTAAAATCATTCGATCTTCCCCATTGCAAGGGAGTCTTTTTTCTAATAGTATGGACTTAATCACTTCTAAGGTCTCAGTTATTTTTGTAAAGTCACAGTGAGATTACATTATTTGCCTAGATTACACATTTTGGTTAAGCAGTAAAGCTAGAACGTTTGCCTACTCTGCAGTTTCGGAACTTCCAACATTTACATGGTATGTTTATTTAAGTTTTGACTTTCCAGCACTCTAGTATTACTGTCCCATAGTGTTCAGTTTCAAAATACACAAATCACATAGCAGGGCAACCTGACAGAATAGCTGGTGGCAATTATGACTATACATGAATTGTTTATTGTATTACTCACTTAATTGACTTGGAAGCACAGACCGATTTGGCAGTCAACTTGATCTCTGTGGGGTCCTTCAGTTACAAATGTCCCATCACATTGACAATTGACTAGACATTCACACTCTTTATCATATGCATTTGGTCCTGCTCATGATGGAATTTCATGGGTGAGGGGTAGCTGAAGTCATTCATTGAAATGCTGCCCATTAGCAGGGCATTGCTAGACACAAAGGGCCTCATTCCGAGTATGGCGGTAAGGGATAGCGGCCACCGCTAACGAGAGCGGTGGCGGTAATCCCTTACCGCCATACTCCGAGTTCCCTTTGCGCCATGGAGGTTTTAACACCTGCTTTTAGCAGGTGTTAAAAACCATGGCGCTAAGGGACCTTGATGTTAATTACGCCACCGTAATTTACGGTGGCGTAATTGACGCCTTCCCCACTCCCATTATGCCCTATGGGGCAAGAATGGGAATGGGGAAGGGTAAATGGGGATTGGGGAATTACCGCCCCGCCAACCTTGGAATGGGGCGGTAATTCCGCCATCCACCAAGGCGCTGCCGGTCCGGGTACGGCGTCAACCAAGGCGTTAATAGCACCATTGGTTAGCGCCGTACTCGGAATGAGGCCCAAAGACTCAGCTCTGAAGGTAATCATGTTGCTTCAGCAACAAGCAGAATTTCCTGGGAGAAAGTGGCTGCAGCCATTGATTAAACTATTGTCCATCATGAAGGCATTGCTAGAAACAAAGACACGTGTAACCATTTTGGTGTCCAAGGCAGTCGCCAGGATAGCCAAAGGGCCCTCCTGATTAGAAGCAGCTTGGGAAAACAGACTTTCCCTAAATGTCCTGTTTTTCTGCGCTGTTGAGCTCTGTGCGGAGGGCAGGTGTCTCTCCATGCCCCAGAGATATGTACACTACTGATGGCATGAAGAGGCAGACATATTCAGTCAATTCGAGAACAATCCATTTATGGATAATTTCAATTTCTGGATTTGGGCTAAGATATTCAAGGACATTCCTAGTAAAATGGTATACAGTTTGAATTCTTGGAAAGTCTTGTAGTCAGAGGCAAGTGCAGGAGATTTCTGGAGCAACTAATGGATAGGAAGACAATTAAGATTTTCATTTGAGGGGGAGATGTAACTTAATTAGATGTAAAAATGTAATGCAGCCTGGTATAGTACTCTTCTCCCACTATTGGTGGCTCCCTTCATGTGGCAAAAAAGAAGTAGCAGGTCATGTGGGACAGTGGGAGAGGCACATGTGAAGACTACAGGGTGTGCTGGGTGAAGGTCGGAGAGAGAAACTTCAGATTATGATTCAGAGCTTGTGTTGATGTGCTAATGGCTATGCCTTCGGTGGCCATCTGAAGGGGGTTTGCAGCTGTTTTGTAAGGTGGTAGGAGATCTTTGAGGGGAGGTGGTTTGTTGTGGAAGCGGGGAGTAGGCCTTATAAGACAAAGCGATCTGCAACCCTACACTCCTCACCCTGGCATTTTGCAGATAGGACCCATGTTTCGACTGCACAATGCCACCTTATAGTTGCCTCTCTCTCTTGCTCTCCTATTAACCATCTCTTTACCACTGTATTTAATCCAATGTTGGTTGTGCTTGAGAACTAGATGTGGACTTATTACACACAAGCCTATCTCAACGCGTCTGCAGCCATAAACCTTTAAGGCCTACATGTTTCATTAAGGCTAACACTAACTTGGAGGTTCCCCATCTACTTGAAACTGAACATTGCCAACTTGAGCTGTGGCTACTGTTGATACTCGAGAACGTAAGATACGAAATTTAGAGCAATTGCATTCATGTCTAATTAAAGTGTAATCTGCCATGAACCTTTATCTCACTCGTTCTTCTCTCAGACTAATAGAAACATGGATGTCCACAACTACCCCAAACTGAACACTACCTAAAACAAGCATGTTCTCATTAACAACGATGTCACAGACCCACACATTTCGTTTGGGCCCTCTCTGTCACCCATTTTGAGAAATCTCTGGGCTTTTCCAAAACTGATCTGTGACAAATAGATCAAACGCTCATTTTCAGCATGCAACATCTCATCAAATTTTTCATGCGCTGACGTGGGAAACATGATCCTTACAGGTCCATCAAAGGCATCTCTGCGCCTGACCATAGGTCAAATGAAATTTCATTAGATTACACCCACCTTGAAAGAACCACACTGACTCTGCTTTAAAACATGTACTCATTTCAAAATATGTTTGTTCATCTAGAAGGCAGAGACTCTAAGGTTCCTGAGTTCCTTGGTGAAACTTTTTCATTTAAGGGCAGAATCACATGGAGCCAACCTATAATACTGGCACTTGAGAGACGAAAGCACCCAAGGGAAAACAATTCAGAACACACTATTGTCACAACTCTGGTAGTTCAGGAGGCAAAGACAGTTTTTGAGGAGGAGGAGATTGTAGTTCAGGAGAACGAGATGGAGATTGAGGAGGGAAACTGTGTTTGAGGAGGAGACAGACTTTGGCTGTGTAGGATATGGCTACCAATTCAGAACTGGTTGTGGTGTCTACAGAGCGGCTCGTGGAGTATCTGCAGAAGGTCAGCAACTACCTCGGCTTTGGAGTTGGCTGGAAGGTGGAGGAGGTACTCTTGTAGCATTAATCAGAGGTAGCCATAGAGGGTTGCAGGTAGACTAAGAGCAGAGGGGCAAGGAGGAGGAAGTGTTTGTGCTTCAAGAGATTAAAGTGCACCAGCTAGAGGAACCAGAGATGTTCCCCCGGCAGATGGCTCAGGCCGTGGAGACTGGGGCCACTGCACTGTTGCCTTCCTGTGTGGAGGGGGCAAGAGGCGGCAAGGTAAAAACAGGCCTTCCTCAAGAGTATGAAGTCAGGCCTGAAGGCATCCAAGCCCATAAAATCACTGCTTATCTGTTTGTGGGTGTTGGACTACATCAGGGGACTGCAGGGTGCTACTTCTGGGGGCAGGCAGTGTATTATGCACCCTCTGCCAGAAGACAGTTCATTAGGGTTACCCAAATCAGACTGATGTGGGCACCTGCAAGATGTGCAATCACTTTAGGCTGTGGTACAACCACATTCCCATGGAGTCCAGTGACACCATAGACTACCTTGACCACTTTATCACCACTAGCAGTGAATCCTCCTGTTGAGGGTGGTAGATTTGGTTCTATTTGGCAAAACAGGTGACACAGAGTGATGAAGAAGGCAGGCACGACCTCTGTCACTTGGTGTGAGCTGGATGAGCAAGTGCTGGATGCAATAGAAAACAAGCACATGCTTCTGCGCCTCCCTACCATCTTTGATATGAGTGGGCAAGAGGGTAGTAAAAGGGAGGACACGATGCACTGGGAGCGTGCACAAAAAAGGTATACGTTTATCCGCCCAAATACATTGAAGATGAACCTCCAGTTTGTGAACATGGCTCTATGACTTGGGGAGTTGTTTTGATGGTAGAGCCAAATAAATGTAGGATGATGGATAAATTAAAGATGTACTTTTGCAATGGACTCGGCCACTACTGTCAGAATCCAAGCCTCCACAGACTTTCCCCGTAGAGCTCCATCCGTGTGACTGTAGCTGGCACATGATATATATGAATGGTAGTACGCACACATTTTTCCTGATATGTATGTGTACGTTTTTACGTAACCCCAAATGGCACAATTTTGTTGAAAGCAAATGCAAAAGAAATTCGAAAGTATTTAACTCTGCTGCTGTGTGCTCACTGAATGTCTATAAATAACCAATCAAATTTGAATGGCATTTTTGACAAAAGTATAATCCACTTGGAACATTTGGTACTGAGTCTTTAATAGTGCAAAGATTCCATGTGCTCTGATACAGAAGCAGACATATCAGATTGGCCAATGCATTTCGGAATGAAAGTCTTCATCAGGGCACACAATCTGTTGAAGATAAATGATACAAATACAAACGTTGGTGATTTCCCTGATATTTGAGAAGTAACAGTCAACAAGAAAAAGTACATATCACAAAAATAGGTAAATGTTGAATCATACCGGCCCTCCAGGAATGGAGGACAGACTGTATCTGTGCAAGCAAATGTGAAAATCCAAATAGTGATAAAGAAAACAAAATAAAAGAAACGACACAACAGGGTAATGTATAAGTATCTTGTAAAACAAAATTCCTGTACACACACACACACACACACACACACTCCCCCCCCCTTCTGAGGAATCTGTTATGTGGTCTTCCAAGTGATGGAACTGATGTTTTCTCCCACCTGTGTCTTTGGCAATATGATGCTAATTTATTGGTATGAAAGTAAGCTCACTCATGTGTTTGTTATTGTGGCATCTTCTGTGGTCTGAGACAACATCCCCAGTGGCACTGAACACCTGTTAACACTTCACAATAGCTAGTGGCCGCTTGGCTTTCCAACAGATAACTGAGCAAGTACACGTGTCCACATTGACTATCTGCCAAGCCATAATTGCAGCAGACCATCATCACTATTCAGTTGGCTTCTGTTGCATAAATACATACATAAATAGACATTTAGCATCTGGGGTGCAGCAGGCCCACCAAATTATTGGGGAACCCAGATGTGTACAGGAAGCCAGAGTGGTGGAGGACTCACTCCAACATCCTCTTACAGTTCTCCATTCTCTAAAAGCTTTCCTTGCTGCAACCTGAACTAGTGTCAGGAGTGATGAATAATGCATGTGTACTTTCAAATGAACTCCTTTGCAGTTATGGAGTCCCGCAATGAAATGTTGATTTCTGACCTATGACTCTCTATTCTTGTTGCAGCCGAGCTTTTAAAAGTGTCTTTAATTAATTATTACTCATGGCTATCACATCAGCTTGCAGCATTTTCCTCATTCTCATGCACATGCTGTTCGAAAATTGTCATCTTGACTTGAAACAGTGGGACAAGAAAGTGTGCTGTGGGGAATTCATATTCCCCTTGACACCAACAATGCATGATGCTCAATAAAGAGTGACATGATTCATAGCCAGCTGCCCTGCCAGACAGTTCATGTATTGTGTTGGATAGTTCTAGTTCCAAAGGATACACCAGCGGTTGCACCTTGCTGAATTATATATTGTACAGGCTAACCCACCGGGTGCCTTCTTCAAATAGCTTCAGCAAAGACCAAACATTGCCCAACAATTGCCACTTTGGCAGTGTTAAGTAGGCCCAACAAGATGTAGACTCTTACTATTGCAATAGCTGGTCACTGCTTTGCACTGTACTTGAAAACGATCCAAAATATTAAGAAAGCAGGTTTATATTATAGAGAATGCAAAATCAATAAAAATAGTTATTAAAATAAATTTACTATAGGGATCAGTTATATTTCCCCGAGTATAAAACAACTTGCAAATGCATAGCATTGCAGTACAACCCATCTAATCAATACCCATTTAAGCGAAATCAGCTAGGATGAGTAGCTGCACTAGGCATGCTTGTCATACCTTGAGTGTGCCCCAGCTCTAGAGGATTTTCAGAGGTACATCGACTCTGATGAACTCCCTATATTGCAAGGACATAGCTATCATTGTTCCTCAATTGACCAAACTCTGAAAAATAAAATTCAGACGTAGGAATGCGAGAAAGATAATTGACTGTACAGGTATGCCACGAACTCTCATGTTGATTTTCCCAACTTCAGAAACATGAAAGGCTCAGTGGTTCCTACTTTGACTCAAACATGTGCTCTGACAGTTAGATACTGTTTTCTGCAGGAGGTCCATTTACATGTTCTTATATTAATGTGATGCATATCTAAATTACATTCACTTGTTCACACAACTATCTTTTCTCTAGCTAACCCTCATACATGTTCACCCACCACCGTTTCCTTTCCATTCAACCCTTTATCTCTTCTGGTTGCCTTTGATATACTATTCCCATGACTAACTCTACCCTTGACCTTCCCAATCTATTCTAGAGATGTATGTCATTTAAAGAAGATTAGAGATTATTCGGGATGCAAAGGATATATGTGGGAACATGCAAACTTCAAACACTACTTGGCGATTATGCTGATGCGGGGCCATGTTGATTTGTGGTCTGCTGTGGGGCTATGCTAAGATTTCCAAGCTGTGTGACTATGCCTTGTGGTAATGGATACCAACGTGGGATTTCCACATGTTGCAGGTTATTCTCTGGGAGGTTCATAATCTATCTTCTGGTTGTTATTTGGGATTGGTAGACTGTGTGTGTTGGTTGTTGGTGTGAGACGTTAAATATAATAGCATGACAATATAACTAGTCTAGTATTATTGGGTACTGGCAGATAACTGTGCTTAGGTCTAAGATAACTAGAGACTGGGTTGGCTTTGGAGTTCATTGTGATCAAATGTAAAGTGTGTTCTAAAAAGATGTGGCACCCTTGGAAAGCCTCTTTTGTAGTTGTTTTTGTATAATCTTTTAGAGCACTGAAGGCCCCTAGTTGAGGCAGAATGTGATAGAGGGTTCAGGGAAAGGTGATATCCATGCTGAAGGGTCATCAAAGACATTGGTGAATGCAGATGTGACTGTTCTACATTTCCAACATGTTTTATGGATGCTTGCAAGGACACAACCAGTTTTCTGCATGCAGAGATATTAAAAGAGAGTGTAGTCTTCACAGGTGAGTTTGTTAATATTGAAAGAGGAAGTGGGAGCAATACTTTCATAATGATTAACAGGGCATCCACCTTGTTGTTGCTGATTCATATCTTATTGCAAAGTGGCAATAGTTCTTCAAGTGGATATTGTTGGCGGATGCTGGAGTGTGTGTGTCTTTGTGTTTATGTTTCTCTGTCTGTCCATGCTTGAATGTGTGGAATCCCGTGACTGAGGTAAGATGATGCTGAGGGACAATCAGATGCATGATGGCTTATCTCAAGAACCAAGAAAAATGTGCCCAACTGTTAAACCTTTCCAGGCTTTTTCCAAGAACATCATCAAGTTTTCCTTAATTCCAGTCAATTAAGAAAATAGAAATAACCATACCTCATGTTTTCTTATTTTAAAATATGCAAATAAACATCAAGGAAGTGACACATGGTCAGCCTTTCTAATTTTAGAGGAGATTTTGCAATAGATTTGGAAAATTAGAGTGAGCAATTGAGCATTTCTGGGCAAGCAATAGACAAGGATTAAAACTGCACAATTCATGAAACTATAAGACAACAACATTCTTTCGTATTCCACTGGAAAAAGAAAATGTGGCAGTGGACAAACAGTGTTGAAGGGAGGAATGCAAAATCCTGTAGTAAAATGACTTGGAAAAATAGAATTGTTCAGCAAATACCTTGGGCCTCATTACGACCCTGGCGGTAAGTAGCCGACATTACCGCCATGGCGTAATGAACGTTTACGCCGTGGACCGATGGCGGAAAGAGCGCCACATTCCGACCCATCGCGCACGAGCATTACGCCATGGCGGTAATGTAAATAACGCCATGGCGGAAAGGGCCCCTACCGGCATCGTAGGCCGCGCAAGGTGCACTACCGCCACCCATCTCAGCGGCCACCGTAATTAGCGGCCACAGTAATCAGCGGTGGCCGCAATTAGCGGTCACCGTAAAAAGCGGAACCGGAAATAGCGTCATCGCGGCGGAACAGGAAACAGCACGGCGGCCATCTTTAAAAACACAATCCATTGCCATCCTTCCCAACAACACCAGATCCAACCCTGACACCTGTCCCAACCCATCACCCACCCACTTAACCACACAAAAATGCCCAAAGTTGTCAAGAAGGCATGCGACCGCCAGCGCCAAGACAGATTCTCCCGGGAGGAACTGAGCATGCTCGCGGAAAACCTACAAGACAATGCAGCCGTTGTTTTTTCGCCGCAAATGACCAGGCCGGCGATAGCCAAAAAGAAGGCCATATGGGCCCTGGTGGCAGAGCGTGTCAGCGCGGTGGGGACCGTACCCCGCACGACACAGCAGTGCAGGAAGCGGTGGGATGACCTTAGGCTACGTGTAAGAAGCATCATCTCTGCCAACCGCAACCTTGCCCTGGATACCGGTGGAGGTTCTGAATCCCCACTGAAACTCTAACCGTGGGAGGAAATATGTGCCAGCACGATTGGCATGGAAGGCATTGAAGGCGTCGGAGGGATGGACAGAGGAGTACCGACATCAGGCGCTGAAGGTAGGTGCCTCAAATCAAGACATGCCATAGTCACTGAAGTCCATTCATGTGTAGCACAATGTTGCCCTTGAGTGTAAATGCAACACATTAGCTGGACACTGCCCACAGCCACATGCAAGCTCCACCCTGTATACATGTAGCATGCACACCCTAACTGCCGGCACCCACATACCTCCATCCTCATTCCACGCAAAAAGGAGACAACCTGCATGCCCCTGCCTCAAATGTGCCTCATCTACTGACCAAAATCATGTCAATCATTGTCATTACAATGTCCACAGACCCATCAATAACGCTCTGCCTCCTTTGCTCCACCACAGGCTCAGAATCACACCCCGAGGACGAGGACACCCCTGCGACAAAAAGAGCCAAGAAGGCCAAGACAACCATTCACGCACCCTCAACCTCAGCTGCAGTGAGCCAGACCCCACAGCAAGCACAATCCACTGCCAGCAAACAGGACGGCCCACCGGCAAGCACCCCAGTAGGCAGCAGGCCAGCAGCAGCACCACCTGTTCCAACATTGCCTGCCACAGAAGGTACCGGTTCTGCAGCCAGCAGCACCATTGGAGAATCAGCTGCCATTGCAGCATGCTCAGACTCCGACATTGAGGAGCACGACGTCAGACGCCCCACTGACCTTCCACATTCCCCCTGTTTGTCCCATGCCAGCCCCCATGAGGATCCCACACAGGGGCACACAGAGGAAGAGGAGTGGCCATCTACCCCATGCCCAGCTCTAAGTCCACAGGAGGGGAGCAGCCCCTCCATCACACCACCGACAATGGGCATGGCCCAGCAGGGGCAACAGTCCCTTGAGGACATCATTCAACGGCAGCAACAGCTGTCCACGCTACTCACCGAGCATGCTGCGGAATGTGTGGGGGCTAGGGCAGCCATTGAACAGGCTACGGAGACCCTAAGGGCCGAAATTGCGCGGAGCACTGACACCCTGAGGGATGCAATGCAGTCCATGTCAAGGGACATTTGTGGCGAACTTGCCGGGGTGCGCCGTGTGCTCTCAGAGCTCTCCCACACCCTACAGGACATGCATGCACGGGAGCAGGCAGGGACATCCTCCGCTGCCAGTTCTGCCCAGAGCAGCCCCGTCCGACGTTCAGGACGGAACCTGCGCTCCACAGGCAGGGGTGCCCCGGGGGCCGGGAGAGGGGCCTTGTAATAGCCTGTGCCCACTGTTACAGGCATCTGTAGACACTCACAGGGGGTGTGTTGGGGTGTACAGTGGGGAGGGTGGAGAGGGGCGGGGTGTGTTGGGGTGTGCAGGGGGAGGGGGAGGGGGTGTGTTGGGGTGTGCAGGGGGAGGGGGGAGGGGGTGTGTTGGTTTGTGCAGGGGGGAGGGGGTGTGTTGGGGTGTGCAGGGGGGAGGGAGTAGGGGGTGTGTTGGGGTGTGCAGGGGGAGGGGGAGGGGGAGGGTGTGTGTCTCGACAATTTATGATTAAAATACACTTTTTCCTTTTTCCGAAATGAAATGTGTGGACATTTTCATTGCATATGTGTGCTTTATTGGTGTACAGTCCACAGTGTGCATGTCCCAGAGACACACAGTGCCCCAAGTGCCGTCTCCATGTGATACACACCAGCCGTGTATGCTAGAAGCATAGGTAGATGATATTTTGATGCATTTCACGCCCCTCCTGTGCATCGCCTCCTCCATGAGGTGCAGCCCCATCTGCACCCTTCTCATCCTCATCGTCAGGTGGTTGCAGTTCTGCGTCAGGGGGCAGGGGCACATTTCGTCTGACGCACATATTGTGTAGCATGACACATGCCATGACCATCTTTGCCACCTTCTCATGGCGGTACAGGAGTGCCCCACCAGACCTGCTGAGGCATCGGAACCGTGCCTTCAATAGGCCGAATGTCTGCTCAATGACCACACGGGTACGTGTATGTGCACGGTTGAAGTCCTCCTCGTGCTGGTTCTGCGGGTTCCGGACTGGTGTAAGGAGCCACCTCTTCAGGGGGTAGCCTGCATCACCTGTATGTAGGCGAGAATGTATGTGTCAGTCATGACGTCTGATCAAGAACATGATGTGCCACCATGGCTTGCATCCAACTGTTACTTTGGACCACTTCTAAATGCACTAATTGATTCACACAATGCAACCAGTATATGCTCATGGCTCTCATGGCCTGTTTTGCATGCCATCACCCAATGTATGCAGAGGGGTGGAGTGCATTGTGAGTGCCCATCCACTGTGTCCGTTCATGCCGTTTGTTTTGTTGGCCTGGCACGTGTCCTGTGATGTCAATGCGCACATCATTGCAACATTGCTGTGGGCCTCATCATGACCCCAGTGAGCAATGCTGATGTTGATAGGGACATTTTGGGGGCCCTGCTGTCTGTGTAATGGTGTGCTGATGTTTCTGTCCGTCATGTGCCTCCTTCGTGGGCAGTTATGGGGGACAGGCCTTTCGGTTGATGGTGTTTGGTGACGTGCTTGTAGGTGCATTTCATTGTTGACAATGTGGTCTGAATTGGTAGAATGCACTTGCAGATGGTTGTGTCATGGTTGGGACACAACCTCATTCACATGGTAGGGCTGCATACATTGGGTATTGGCTTTACTGGTGTTAGGTGGAGTTTGGGTTGCTTTAGGGTATCATCTGTCTCCGTTCTCTCTGCTACTCACAGCCAGGTGGAGTATGCATCATTCCCCCCCCTTTCAGCCAGGTGGAGTATGCATCATTCCCCCCCTTTCAGCCAGGTGGAGTATGCATCATTCCCCCCCTTTCAGCCAGGTGGAGTATGCATCATTCCCCCCCCTTTCAGCCAGGTGGAGTATGCATCATTCCCTCCCCCTTTCAGCCAGGTGGAGTATGCATTGGTACGTCGTTCACCTACCCACTTCACATTTCCATGGTCATGACATTAGACTCACCGAGTAGCCAGGATCTTGGGCCTGCATGTCGTTCCATGTAGCGTGGTATTGTGGAGTTCCTCAGGACCATTGAATCATGGGTTGATCCGGGGAATCGGGCACAACAATGTGTGATGATCTTGTTGGAGTCACAGACCATTTGCACGTTGATTGAGTGGAATTGTTTCCGGTTGCGGTACTGTACCTCCATGGCACGTGGAACCACCAATTCCACATGGGTGCAGTCGATGGCACCAATGCAACCAGGTATGCCGGCTAGTGCATGGAAACCCACTTTAGTGTTTGCAATCTCCTGGGCAGTCCGTGGTAATGAGATGTGGTCGTCTGTGTGCTTGAGGAGGGCATCGAGCACTTGGATAAGTGTACGTGAGAATAATGGTTGTGAAATGCCATGCAAGTGCCCCACTGTGTGCTGGTAGGTGCCTGTGGCCAGGAAGTGGGGTACAGACACTACCGTTCAGTAGAGGTGGGATGACTTTCTATCATGCTGACGATGTTGTTGTGTGTCATGTCTATGATGGCGTTGATGGTGTCCCTGTCCAAACGGTACAGGGTGTGGATCTGCTCAGCAGTGAGGTTGAATGGACTGGCTCTGATGCGTGGGATTGGGGGCTGCCTGCATGGTGGCACTGGCTGTGCTGGTGGGGCTTGCTAGCCCTGCCTTGCCCTCCTTCTCCTCCTGCGTCTCCTCTGTGCTGCCTGTTGTTGTTGTTGTTGTAGTAGCACTTGCATTGCTATCGGGTCCTCCAGCCCCAACATTGCAAGTCGTATTGGTATCATTGTGGAGTGTGACTGGGTGTGGGAAGGGGTGGGGTGTGCTCTTTTTGTACTTCCTGAGTCTGTATTGCCTCCACCTGTGCTGTTTCTGTGCACCTGTGGCAGCTGGATTCACTTTACATGGCCATTTACGGTTGGTTCGCGATGGCGTACTTAGCGCCATGGCGGTAAGGTACTTAACGGGCTGGGTGATGGCGTTAGGTGCATGTCCGCTTGGGTCGGCATTCGCGTACCTTTCCGCCATGGCGCTAAGTACGGTTTGGGAGGTCGCGTGCACGCATCCTTGGCGCAGATAGCAGCAGCGTTGACTACGATGCCGCTAATGGCATCGTAGTTAACGGTCAAGGGTCATAATCGGACCTAGCGGAAAACGATGGCGGTAATCATTTACCGCCATCGTTTTTCGCTTAGCGCCAGGGTCGTAATGAGACCCCTTGTCTAGTATTTGCAACATATATACATCATGAAGGGGACACAGAAGTGCTGTTGGACAGCCAATTGATATTATATAGGTATAGATGCAGTTCCGAAATTAGTTCTGCAGGAGCTTTAAATTGCTTGGGCGATATGGGCAAGGGCATGTGGAATATTCCGTAGAATTCCAAATTAGCTAACAAAGATCGTGTTCACACCACTTATGCTTGCTGGAATCAGTGGCATTTCTTGAGGACTGAAGACAAGTCTGATGAAATGGATGTAACCTCTGGCTAACAAATATGATAGATAAGTGCTCTTGAAAGATTACTAACTTACATAGCAGCAGATTAGAGAGTTTCGCCATGCTTTCATGATGCCAACATGATGCTGTATGAGGTTCATCCTCAGAAGATTCTTTTTATGAATCTTTATAAAGGTTGGAGGAGCAGTTTATGAAGTGGAAGCTCTTTTTCAAATCAACCAAAATTAACTTTCTGTACTTTTAGATCAAAAACTGAAATTTGGAGGAAGAGCCCAGGATGCATGGCATGTGAGGATTTTCATTAAGGCTCGGATTACAAGCACCTGAACATCTGGAGGTCTCCCGAGACCATGTGAGATGTCCTGGCAGGCAGCCAATAATGATGCCTGAACTCGTCACGCAGGGTCAGGTGGATGGGATTCTGTTGGGGGTAAAAATCATAAACTCTGAATAATGCAGTGACTTTCAGTGTGTTGCAATGGGTTCATGAGCCCAGCCAAATCACATTCACTTTCTCATTTTCGGTTTTGTTAGGCTGTAGGAGCAGGAGATTAGAGGGAATATCTACAATTTGTGATTTACTGAGGCTTTATAACTCTTGGAGGAGTCTTGCTTCGTGGGACAATGTTATTCTTAAGTGGGTTTTTGGTCTCTATTTGTATTCATTTTGTCATTTCTGTATGTGTATAATGCTCCCTTTGTCATGTTCCCGTTTTACGCTTACTTAGCATCATTCCAAAACATTTTCACTGCCCTTTACTAATTCATTTTCCCTTCTGTGGCACACCAAAAAGTTTAAAAAAGAAAGAAAATCCTTTCCCTTATGTGTTTGTAATCCCATGTTGATGTGTGTTTATCTTACTAAGCCTTTTGTTACATGTTCAAACTGTTCCCCTTAATTTGCCCTTCTCACCAAAAAATGAAAACTACAATAACAAAAAACGATTTTGTAGTTATGCTTTTCTGTGAAAGCTAAAACAATCCTGTTTTGTGTGAACTAGAGACTCCTTCACGTTTTAATCATCTTCTTTATGTGTCTAAGAGCCCTATGTAAATCCATTTGTTTGCATTAGGCAGTCACTTGTCTGACTTTTGTTATTGTGCGTTAGTTCTTAAAAATGCAGAAATTAATATGATGAAGTGAGGCAGAGATTTGGAGAAGGAAGAGGAAACTGATATCTCAGTAGATGAATATGTTGATTGTGAGTTGGAGATCATGGAGGAGAAGGGTGTGCCTCTCTGTGTTGTGGGACATAGAGGAGCCAGGTGCCGAAAACCAGAGTAGATGTTGCCTGAGGTGGGGGACTCATTAGGGGGTGATTAGGAGTCAGGAATGATGGAGGATTCCCTGCTGCCAGAGGTGGGGGAGATGGAAAAGGAGAAGTCGGTGCTGACCAAGGGTTTGCCAATTCCATAGAGGGCAAAAAAAATGAAGGAGGAGGAAGGAGGCACTGACCAAGAAGGGAAGTTTGCCACTGCCACAGGAATAGACAGTGGAAATGAGGGCGAGAAGGCAGGGCCAATGTAGGGAGTTCTTATGCCAGAGATGTTAAATATGATTAGGGAGGAACAGCAGGCAATATTTGCTTGAAGCAGGATAGGGGCATTGTAGTTGCAGATAATTTAGAGTCATTTCTTGGCAATGTCTTAGTAAACATTTTGACTTGTAGAGAAGATGAGAGCAGGGGAGGCAGTGGTGTTGGGATGCCCCAAGACATTTGAGGAGCTGACATGGGAGGTGCAGCAGAATTATATGGAGAAGCAAGAAGTGGAGTTGAAGAGGTGGTTACCAGCATGTGTCACGTGAGAAGGAAGCTATTGGGGCATGAACACCTCTGCCTGTTCTTGCAAAGAAGGCACAGTCATGCCTTGTCAAGTGTCAGGTGGGACATGACAAATTCCAAGCTGAGACAATGGCCATCTTATCATGTGCCTAGGAGTACTTCAGGTTGCTCAAGAGGAAGAGCGTGAATAGGCAGGCAGGAAGGCAATGTCTTACACAACATCTGCAACACACCAGTTAAGTGGGATGCACAAATAAACTGCTGGCACTTAGGGACCACTGTAATGCACAATCACATAAAATTGAATCATCGCCTGACTAGTCCTGGACATAGACCAACCCCCATTTACACCATTCCCACCACACCATGCAATGCTTGGGGCAGCAGTTGGGCACATCTATCCATTGACAGTCCCCAACACACCGCACAAGCAGCCAGCAATGCTCCATCCTTTCAACCGGTCCAACATCAATGCTCCCCTGCACCCTTTGCCAGCATCACCATCCACCAAGTGGCCTTCTTCTCACCACACACATCATCATAGCCACCACTAAACCAGCTTGTTGTAAGCCTTGAATGTGATCCACTAATTGGATGCCACAGTGGGACGTGAAGTGGCCAGAATTGGTGGCTGTGGCAAAGCATTTTTTTTATTGCGTCTGTTGAAGGAGGAGCCACTGCCTGGACTCTACTGGAACTGCTATATCTACACCAGTCCGGTGCAGAGCATGGCGCGGACGTGAAGTGGACAGAAGTGGTTGCTGTGGCGAAGTATTTCTTCTATTGCCACTGTTGAAGGAAGAGCTACTGCCTGGACTCTACTGGAACTGCTCTATATACATCAGGTCCCGCGCAGAGTGTGGCACCAACGTGAAGTGCCCAGAAGTGGTTGCTGTGGTCGCTGGAAGCACAGGAGGAGTTTGTGGGACTGTAATAAACTGGCAGACTTGATGTCTGATTATCTGTGAGTACACCTCTGCAACGAAATTGTAACTTATCATGCCTTGAAAATCTTGCTCCTACCCGTTGCCGACTGCTGGAGAAATCATTATTAGTTACTGCCTGGATACCAGCGTGTGGCTCGGGGGTGACTACGAGTCCTAGGACCTTTGAACCCCTCTGCCGCACGTCTGGGCTGGGGAGAGGCGATTGAGGCATGGAGCTGTGCAAAGACCTGCGTTCCTGTGGCAAGTAAGTGCAGAGAAGGTGAGGTGCCAGTGGCTCTCCTACCTGCCTGACACTTCTTAATTTATTACATTTTTTCACGCGAACTTGCCTGATTACTGGAGGTCTGCATGGACTGGCTTCACGCTCTGCAGTGAGAATTTGTCATCCCTCCTTTTTTTAGTACATTGAAAGTCTTATCCGCAAGGACAACTTTCAGAAGCCAGGTGCCGCCCAGGCCCTCCTAAGCATGAAACTGAAACTGATTATAACTTAAGTTTGGTCAAAAGATTTGACGAATTGTTGGGCGGAACTTTACATGTGTTTTTTACAAAGATGGCCATCTTGAGAAGTATGGGGTCTGTTGCAGAGCCTCCACCTACGGTGCCCAATATGGAAGCAGGCCTGTGAAACCTGAAGGGGCGATGACATGATTCAACCCATGACTTCTACTTCTGACTCATGTCTGGGTCCTGCTGAATCCCCCCCAGTTCTGGTGGATGGGGTGGTTGCAGGGATAATGGTCAGCTCTAGCCTGGCAGTCTTAGGGGAGAGACAATTGGACGTGTTAACCCACGAATCTGGGAACTCACTTATGGTAACTACAGGAAATCTTAACCAATCCGTGTCTAGAATTGAGGAATACTTAGTGGGACAGGGGAAGGGCATGGTTTCTGATGTGTCAATATTGGCACAACGGTTGTCTTGCATGAACTGGGGACGCATGTAAGACTTTCTTTAGATTTTAGGACAAATCAATGGGCTTTGCTTGAGTCTCCAGCCTGTGCGCAGGGTCTGACAGAAATGATGCTTTATCAGCCAGATGTCATGAATGCAACTAGATCAGAGGCCACTTGTTTGCCTCTGCCGATGATTTGTACATGTGGAGGGTTGAATAACCAGGCAGGGGGGTTTCAAAAGGTGGAGGATACCTGGTCCCCTCCTGGGTGCTTACCTGCTTAACTATCCAAGAGCGGAGGGGTGGCACAACAATAGTTGTTGACAAATTGTCTTTCCCAATCTTGACACAGCGCCTAAATTCTATGGATAGGGGTATGATTTCCTCAACTTTGAATTGTGGTTGGACAGACCCTTAAGGAACTCTCGGAGAAAGTTAGTTTCCTGGAGGGGTATGTTATCGCCTCAACTAGGATCCATGGTCACCAGTTGAGTTGTGGGGATCTCAAGTTGCTGCTTAAGGTTCATGTGGAAAAGGCAGAATTGCCTGGGAAAACTGTGAAAGTGACTCAGGTCCTGAGTCCGAAATAGGAGCCCTTGCTGCCAGTATCGACTCTGGGGATGGGTATTGAGGATCATCAGTCAATTTTGTTTAGTATCCTTATTGAGGTATTGCTGCAGCTAGAGGCCCACAACCAAAAGAAAAGTGTCTGGTTCAAAACAAGCCTAAAAACTGTAAGCTCCCTTTTAAACAGAATAATCAGGGGATCACAGAAGTTTTTATCTAAATTGGAGATGGAGGTTGATAGGGGTATGGCCCTCACAAGAGTAGATCATGAGCAGAAAAAGGATTTCTTTAACAGCAGGAAGGCACATGGTTCCCGAGGGTCTGGGAGTGGTCCTTTTCAAGGCAAGGGCCAAGGGATGGAATTGAGTGCTCCACAAAATGTTAAACAAATTGAAGAGAGCCCCTCCTTTGACCTAAGTAACATCTCAGTTTATCTGTGCGACGAGGAAATTGCATACACGGATGAAGGCAGTGATGTTCAAGAACTTCCTATCAAGGCTGTACCAGTTGTGGGCCTGGTGGTGGGGAAAGTCTGTAATGAGGAATTAAATAGTGAAACCTCTGCTTAGAATAAAACAGATAATGTCAGTGGCGGTGGACCTCAATGAGGGGACCTTACCACCTTTGCTGACAACACAGAAACTTTATTCAATTTTCTCTGGACTGGTGGTTGTCACTGAACCAGTGCCCCCACCCGAGCTCCCACTGGGTGCCACCAGTAAAGTCCCTGTGCCCTTGACCCCTACCATAGATGAGAAGAGGTCAAGTTTGCCAAAAAGAAAGTAACTCCCACAAGGAACGGCCCCTTTTGTCCATTTTGCAGATGGGGGGTAGTCAGGTGAATAGTGAGCTCAGGGTACCAATAGGGCAAGGAAGATGGTGTGATTTGTCTATACTTTAGTCAGCTTTTTGAAAGTTCAAATAGAATACCCCTAAACAGACACTATATACTACTTTTTGAAATTCCCAGTCTTAGGTTGATAACCACTGGTGACATTAGTATTGTGGAATGCGAACATGAGGATTGCCTAGACATCGTAAACTTACACCTGCGTTCACAAATCATCAAGAAAGAAAATTAATATTTTCTCTTTAGGCTTTGTGTAGCAGACGTGGGGATCTCGGTTATCTCCAGACTTACTGCCCCTACAGAAGGATATGGGGCAACATAACGCCATGCAAGTGGACTTGGATGAGCCATTGTGGCATTCTGTGCAAAGTCCACAAAGAAAGCCTATCCATTGGGGGGGATCCCTGGGCAGATTATAGGTCTGATGGGGTAAACAGAGCTGGAAAGGAAGCTTGAAACTTGGAATTGGTATTTGTATCCTGGATCTCCAGAGGTTTTTCAAGCATAGTGAGTCACAAAGACTGGTTTGCCTCGTATGCCATTATTTGCCTGCAGGAAACCCCGATGATGGATACGCCGATCATAGAGGGATTTGATGTAGTGTTACTGAAGCAGAGCGAGGCATAAGGGGTCATCCATTTGGTGGTATCTTAACATCCATCATACGCAATCAGGGCCTTGCTCTGCGAAAAAAGAGACTCGGGCAGAAAGGACATGCTTGCAACCCTGCTAGAATGCTCCAGGGGGAGGGGGCAACTAGCAAGTGTTTGCTGGTCAATGTATACCTTAACCCAGTGGCCTCTCGGATGGAGGAAGCTTTGACTGCTCTGCCCTTACTCCTGGGGGAAATTCCTGAGGAGGGGGCATCAGTTATAGTTTTGGGGGACTTTAATGCTGAATGCCTGAATGACTCCTGGTATCAAGAACTAAACAGGAAGAATACATCCAGGGCAGCTTCTGACAGGGGCCAGAGGGTTTGACAGGAGCTAGAGGCATGGGATTTGTCGCCTCTGAATGGAAACATCAATGGTGAGGTACCACCAAGTTTTAATTGGCATAATGGTCCTTGTGTTGCTTCGGTTCTGGGGGGGTTACTGCCTGCTAAGCATCTGGAAAAAAGGTCAAGGCTGGTGAGGTCCAATCATGGTTTTGATGCACTGGTACAGGTGCATAAAATGCAGATGGGCTCGGAAATTAGATTGATACAGAGGGAGAGGCCGCTGGGAGAATTCACAGAAATTCTCAAAGTGAAACAGGGTTATAAAAACTGGTTAAAGGGTCATAGGTTTCATATGGGATTCAATGATGCTGAAAAAATGTTGGGTTGCATGTTGGGAAATACCACTAGGTTTTGGGAATTAATAAGGCCAAGGGGGATTGATCAGTTCTTGCAGACCCAGGCAGTAATGGAAGAAGAGTGGGTGAAGCAGGTCACGGATATCTACGTACAGACAGGACTGAATGGCTGTAGTCTCTTTTCGCATGTTAGCTGGGGGGCGGCACTCCGTTGGGACCTGGATGACATTGATCTCTTAATAAAGTAAAAAATACATTGCTCCAGGTCCTGATGGTTTTTCAAACTTAACTCGCAAGTCAAATGTCCACTTGTGGGCACAATTACCTATTCGCTTGAAAACATTTTGGTAGAAAGAGAGCTTCCGGTGACCTGGAGTGCAGCATTGTTTTGATTTTTAAGGATGGAGACAGATTATCTCCTCTGCGCTACAGGTCAATTTCATTATTGGACGCCTCAAACAAGATTTTTGCCAAGATGATTTTGAAAGAACTACATACTTGGGTGGGGCGTGGTAACTGTCTGAACATATGTCAAGCAGGCTTCAAGAAGGAAGTGTGGACATACTTAAACAGATTTGTTTTGGCTCTTTTATCAGGGCAAGCTAAACAACAGGGGAGACCGATTTATCTGGCCTTCCTTGATGTAAGCAACGCCTTTGATCATGTTAACAGGGCAATTTTGTGGAAGTGCTTGAACGACAATGGATGCCCCTTACCCTTAATTGGGATCTTGGAGGCCCTCCACTCGGGGACTAAAATTAAGGTGAGATTGGATTCTGATGGTCGACTGGATAGATACAAACCGGGGGGCTGCGCAAAGCCTGCGTACTCGCGCCTTTCCTGTGTGCGTTTCTATATTAAGGATATAGCTGCCTATTGGAATTTAGTGAGTACTAACCGGCCAAAACTGGAGGAGGTGAAATTGAAACATTTAAGCTATGCGTATGACATTGTCATCTGTAACATGACCCCCATTGGCCTGCAGAGAGCTCTACAGGCTGTCGATGAATTCCTGAGTAATTTGGACCTCTCGTTAAACATCACTAAATCCAAAATGTTGGTGCTGAATGGGCAGAGGTCTAAATGGAAATAATTTGGTTGGTTTGTGAATGACCAATCCTTGGAGGTTGTCAAAGAAGTACAAGTACTTGGCTCCCTTCATGTATGATGGGAAGGAAAGGAGTGGACTGGATGGAGATCTAAAGTTCACATTTCCCTCAGCCACAAGTCGGCTAATCCAATTTGATTTTAAGTTCGGTAGATTCACGTTATTGCCTGTGATGAAGCTATTCAGACAGCAAATTGTCCCAAA
The DNA here is from genome assembly GCF_040938575.1 of Ambystoma mexicanum. Taxonomy (NCBI): domain Eukaryota; kingdom Metazoa; phylum Chordata; class Amphibia; order Caudata; family Ambystomatidae; genus Ambystoma; species Ambystoma mexicanum. The sequence goes on from NC_090935.1 coordinate 828,757,044, forward strand.
ATGGATTTTTGGGCCCAGACTAGGTAAAATGATGCACCCTGGTCGAAGTTGGAGGCAAAAATATGGAGAAAGGTCTTGCGTCTCCCAGCAACAGTCCCTGCAGTTGGGATTTTGTAAGAATTGGGACAACTTCCAATTCAGACATTAATCGACTGCAGCAAATTGCATATCTATTCTAGTATAGTCTCTAGTATAGTCTCTCACTCGAAGGCTTCCTTTTTTACATACCTTAATGTGATGTGGGTAACTGGCAACTGTTAGGTTCTTTTGAACTGGGTGAAATGATGCATGCACATTCTCTTGAAAATTGAATCCTCAGAGGAATTGTCCTTGAACCCTAACAAGGTGAAACAAAAACTATACAGATATGCTTGGATACATTTGAGGGCTGACTTGCTGGAATACTGTTGCTTTAATGATCACTTTGTTTGGTTGATAAAACATTATAACATTCTGGCCCCCTACTTGAAGAAGCATCCATCCAGTGACTTTAGGTTCCAAATGTTGCGGCTGAAGTTAGATCTGCTCCCTACTATGGAGGTGAAGGGGATATGGAGAAAGGTCCCAAGAATAATGAGACTATTTCAACACTGTGTCCTAGAGGACAAGGCCTTGAAACATCTTTGTGTGAGTTGCCCTGAGTTGCGTTCTTTGTGGAGGGAAAAAAATAGAAGGGCTTTTTTTTTTTTTTTAAAAGAAAGAACTGTTTTTAATTGTATTATTTGAAGATTTTGTAATTCGATGTGGAGTTCAGCTTTGTACTAAAACGCACAATGAAATAAATAAATAAATGAGAATTCATGCTGATAGGTAATGCCTGAATTGCCATATGACCAACTGTTGGTTGGAGCTGAATGACATCACAGTGGTGGCTGTCATGGCATGGAACATACTCCTGAACCACCCTACCCTCTTGTAGTTGATTGGGTAATTGGCAAAAGGGAAAGAAAAGGATGGAGTGACTTCCTGTGGAAGCTGAAAGAGGGTCCCTAAATTATGCAGTAGTGGCTCTCCAAGTGTGTAAGTGGGTCACAACGACTAGCAGAAGTCACTTACTTGCACCACTGTCTGAAGAGTTGAAAAGGGAGTAACACAAGTTGAGAAGAAAGTTAAGGAGTTAATTGTAGTTAAAGGAGCTCATCCAGATAGAAAATAAATTAATGAATCAAATGTTTTCCCCACATGGGTGCAATCTTAAAACTTAGGTTGCAGGGACACTTCCTCACATTTCATTTGATAGAAAGCCAGTGAATTCTGTTTAAACTGTTCACACTGCACATATGTTCCTTTTTAATCTGCATCATGCAAAATGGTGCCAGTTAGAAATTGTCCCTTGCATTGTTAAACCTTTTGTTAACAATGGAAGAAAGTATTTGATTTGGGGGAGGAGGCTGCATGGGAAAATCATCAAGTCTCCATGCAATTCGATGTCAGTGTTACTGGGTAAAATAAAAAAGAGGTAAACATGGTAGACCGTGCTACGGTTCTGATGTCATATTACATAACTAACTAGTTAGCCAGTATCGTTTCTAAACATTCTACTTGGTGCACTTAGCACATTTGCCATCCTGTTGTAATTGAGGTTCTGAGGCTGATGATGTGTTTCCTAGAGCAGCTGTGAAGAAAAACAAAAGTTTAATCTGTTTTTTATAACGCACTAAATGCCAGACTCCAATATATCGCAATACCGGGACTGCGTACTAAACCTGTGCTGCTCAACTAGTCTTGTTCACAAGACCATAGTGTTGCCCCTGAGATATCCTTTCCAGTCAATTAGATGTTTACAATTTTGGGAAAGTACAAGTTAATGTCCTTCAAAGAACATGAACATGCATAACAATATATTTTTGCTGTGGAAACTTATGCCATGTGTTTCAAGTCACTTTGCTCCCCCCATGAGGTGCAGGGAACAGTAAAGCCAAAAAAATGCTGATTTTGTCAGCTCTCAATTCACAATGAGGTTACAAACTACCGGGGGTAGGACCTAACGTCATAACATTACTGGCAAAAAATGCTACAGCTATTTATAATTAGTTAGTCAGCACCATGCTTTGTGATATATTTCTCTGTTTGTTTTTGCTCCACTCTGCAAAAAATATTATAATGTTTCTCAGGGCAGAATTGTAGAAACTGTGTGTGGCTTATTATTGTGAAATTTGTTTATTTGGTGTTCAGTATCACCAATGTGAAAACCTAGTGTGCCTGGCATTATACCAAGTCTGGTAACTTCCCTGGCCAAGTGTCCCATATTTTAAAAAAAATGTATAATCGTGGGCTTGTTGCCCATACTTTAACAAATGAAAATGAGGGAAGCACATATCCCTGCACAAAGTAAGAGTGTTCTAGGATTATTTCCCTAGATATTTTGGTGGAGAATGCGGGCATAGTTTGGCTAGGTACAGTTGCTGGGCATGACCCCTTTGTTGCATGGTCATACTTTGTTGTCCTGGGTGCACTTTGAATGTGTTTTTCTTGTTCAACTGCTTCAGTGACATTGTATGAAAGTGACATTGATACATTGCAGATGTAACAGAAATGGAAACAGCTGATCTTTGCGCCTCTGTGTTGTTTGCTTTAGGCACCTTTACATCCGAAAATACTTCAAGCTGGAAAGAGCGAATATTGTCAGAGAATAGTGAAGAATGCCCTGAGAAATTGTTCGTAGAAGGGACTGTTTCACAGACATGTTTATTGAGACTTTTTTATTCCGAGGACCGGAAGACACAAACTGATTGTGTAATACGCCATGATGCGAAAGCATGGTTTACTTAACATAGGCTAATTGAACTGAGAATGTAGGATAATGAGATCATTGCAGGATTGCAATGTGACTTGGCAGCTATGCATGAGGAAATGTTACAATTTAAAGAGAATTCAGAACAGGGTGAGCTCAGGGTACAATTACAGACCAGATATGACCATTTAAATGTGCAGTGCACACAGAATTAGAGGCAGTTGTTGGAATGTGAAGGGGAAATTGATTATCTAAAGACTATTGTGGAAGGTATTCAAAAAGATAGAGATCTTGTCTTAACATAGGGGCAGGCACTACGCAAACATAGTTCTCAATACTCTAAAGACATACAGTCGTTGGAAGATGTGGTATTCAAGTTGATGAAGTCTGAAGATGATAGAAAATTGGAAGCAATCCATGATTATAAAATGAAAGTCACAGAAATTAATGAGTTAATAGTTAACCTCAGAAAAGAGAACTCTGCATTTTATGAGGAAATGCAAGAAATACATGTGCAGTTTAGATAGATAAAACGGCAAAATGTTGGCATCGGAAGCACAGAGCTGTTCTCAAATCCCTGTGAGCAGTACAGCATTACTATCACTGAGGATGGATGCAGCCACAGTCTGGGAAATGTGTCAGCTGATGTTCACTCGGCAAGAGATGGCTACTCTCCAATGCTTTTGTTACTTTATCTCAGACTCTGGACATGCCTAAGGCCCAATATGGCAGATATCCTTATCTCACGATGGAACCAAGCTCTGCTGGCTTCCTATGAAGTTTGAATGAACAAGAAATTTATCATGAGATGAATTTGACAAAGGTTTAGGAAACAATTCTCTCCATATCGCTCTTTCCAAGATGAAAAAAAGCAGTGTATAACATGACAGCACTGTTAGATGAATCGCCACACCATTTCTTGCAAAACCTAAAATAAATTGTTCACATTTTGACACTAGCTGTGACACATATTCAGTAGAATTCAAAACGACGTTTTCCTATGACATACAAAAATAAATGTTCTCCCAGCTGGCTACTGAATTCACTAGAGACCAGAGTTTTAAATGGATTCTCAAGAAGGCGACCAAAGTCTATGAGGTAAGAGGTAGAAATAAAAAGTCAAACCCACAACAAATGAAAGAATATGCCCCTACATTGTTAGAAATCAAGTCAGGAAAAAACTGCAATTAGAGACTGCTCAAATAAAGAATGACACACCACATAACCAGAAGGGTCTGGATATACAAGGAAAAACAGCACTGTCTCAGGCTACTGTGTTTCAATCTATAGATCCCAGTCAGCGAGACACTTACATTAGTAATAGGTATATTGGCAGTTCTCAAAAGGTGGGGTTTTACTATGATATGGTGGGGCCTAATAACAGACAAAATCATATTTATAATGGGCCCTAACAGTCGTTGGGTGCCCAGAGTAGGTTTAAACCTGCTACAATGGTATATGGCAATCAGACAGGTTCAAGATATGTAGATAGGATTATTGAAATAGAAATCAGCAAAGCGAACAGTATCAACCAAATGAGAGAAAAAAGGTAACCTATATGTTTAGCAATTTTGTTCACTCCTCTCCACAGGTAGAACATGAACAGTGGAAAGTCAGCCCACTGTCTCCGCCTCCTTAGAGGCACAAGTGAACATGTTGGCTGAGCAGATAGGGAACTGTGTGCAGAGCAGAAACAGCAGTTGAGTGACAGTGCAGAATGTCACAAAGTGACATTTCACAGAACAACAAATGACTACTCATCCAGGCACTGCAAAATGGGAGCACAAATTACAATGATCCACCATTAAATGAACAAACCAAATTGCATAGCGATTGAAAACTAAGAAAACCATCAAATAATGATGTCAAAGGGAGTAAAAACACACACGAGAAGGGAGTGTGGTGTAATTTAGAGTTGAACCAAACGATTCATGTATGTGAAGATGGGAGAGAAGAAAAGAGAATACACCGGAAGAACCCCAAGAGCAAATGGTCAGAAAACAATAAAAAAAGAACATGCAACATGAAATTAATGAAATAGTACGTGAACATCGAAAAACAAATTGACTGCAAATTATAATAGTTATCATATCTCTGCACAAATAAAAATGTTGCAATGGACAGGTGTAAATGAATCCCCATAGGAGTTTTTCTAGCCACAGATATTACATGAGGCCGAGCTGACAGGTATGGTACGAGAGACAAGTAAGCTTCAAACAAGATGCTGATGTCCTGCCACATGATGCTAATGAAAATACGAAATAATTGTGCTCTGGGGAGAGGAGGTAAGTCAATGAGATTCAAATGATGGGAACAAGCAGAAAACGAATGGCATGAGAACACAAGTGGCCTGACAAAAAAGGGGGTCAATCAGTGGCAAAGCTCCAAATGATTTCTCAGGACAGAAAAATAAAAAGAGAAATTGAAAAAGAGATGGACAAAAAGGGGGTAAAATGTCACTCAATATCAATACAATTCCATATGCCCCTTTGCTTGGCTAGAATCCAGGCAGGCCTAAATACAATAAGCCCTGATATTAGTAATAATTCACACATCCTTTGAATACTTGAAGAATGTAAAGACCGGTATTATGCCCTGCTACCATTAAAGAGAAATTCAATGTTTTTGCAATGGTGGTCAAAGGCGCACAGGCAACCGTGTTGTCAAGGAAAATATTGGACAGCATAAATGAAGGGGCACCCCCACAAGACATGTTGCAATTGAGACGGATTGATCAAGCCATGCACAATTTCAATGGGGAAGAAATACTGGTCGAAGGTGCCACTGAAGTTGATATCAAGGTAGGAAATCAGACGGTATTAGGACAAGAGACCTTTTAATAAAAAATGTATTATTTTGATTTTTGTAGGCCACCTAAAACCATCTGAAAATGATTTGGTTGGGCGACCTTCAAAAATCAAAATAATGACATAGAACCACAGACTGAGACAAAAGGTGGTGGTCACATCCATTGGGGAAACCCGTTCCTATTAGGACCAAATTGGCTTAAGAGACTGTCACCCCTCATTGATGCAGTAAATGGGGTATTATGGTCTTTGGCCAAAAGCCCCTGAAACCTAACACAGTGATGAACCAAGTTAGCAATGCAAAAGAGTGTCACACCGTTGCAAGATCAGAGAGAGCAGTGGAAGTGTATCTTCAGAACCATGTGCCAGGGAGAAATGCAAGGTGAAGAAGAAAAACAATCATTAGAGATTCACTTAGATCCCAAGAAGAAGTGGAAAACACAGATGGATGAAAACACACTGCGGTTTTATGTAAGTGATGAAGACTGTGAACAAACTGACATTTCAGAGTCAGTTCAGGAAAAGTATATTTCAAAAATTGCAGAAATATATATGACAGAAGGTCAGGCCTGGATTCCTGTGCATGTGACTGGGAATCGAGAAATGATGGAGGCAGTTCTGGCCCTAGCACAGGAAAGGAGTTTTATTAATGAGAACATATTCAACCAAATTCTTGACAGTGAAGAAATACCAACTTTTAAATTAAAACTCAGCACATTTTTGGTTTAGATGGCCCTTATTTGGAACAAAGAATTGTAGGCAGATGCATGTTGAAAATCACAATATGGTCCAGAATCATTCATCACAATGGGCCTCATTACGAGTCCGGCGGTAACCCACTGGTGCTACCGGCAGGTTGCGGCCAGACTCGTAACACCTTTTCCCTTGCCTGAGATCCCTGTGCCTGTGAGGAACTTGGTGAGGCAGCAGCAGGCCAAACGAATGCTGAAATCTTTGGGCAGCTTGTTACAAGAGGCCCGAAGCAAAACAGTGCTAATAACGTCTTGGCGACTAATGTCCCTGATCACCTTCTGGTTAAACATTCCTCGTCACTATTTTGTGTAACCTATGACGAATCAGAAGATGTAGTCGGACGACTTACTGACATGTAAAAAGAAAACTCATAACTTGCCCTATCAGGGGAGTTCCCTACCTATCCAAACAAAAAACTAAGGGTGCTCATTAAAGTCCAAAAGTAAAGGTTCTCTGGCGTACAACAGTTCAAATATTTCTTGCAGACGTTGTTCAAAAGAAAAAATCCTCACTACGTTTCCTCTTACCACAAGTCTACAACAGTTCACATACTTCTGGCAGACGTTGATATTCAAAAGGAAAGAAAATGCTTTCAATGGGTGTCTCTTGCACTCCCTGAAGTCCTTTGGTGCTTTAGCAGACTTGCTTACTGAGCAGTAGCACAAGTTACACAAAGGACTCGCAAATACAGTGATTCAAATGTACACTTACCCAAGGTTTCTTGGTAAAATAATATACATTTATTTACACAGTTAGTTTCAAAACATTACACTAGCAAAAACAGCTCAATATCACACACTTAATATACTACAAATACACAACCAATAAGTTACTGAACAAGTTCAGCTCCCCTGAAGTAGGAGCAAAATATAGGGGTAAAAAGACAAGGTTATAAGAATCAATAGCACAAATACTTGAATAGGCAGGGCAAAGGGTTTCAGTAAACTACAACCTGCAATTCAGTTCATAGGCCTGGGAAAGTCAATGGTTCAGAGTCTTTGTATAGGATAGCACAGTTCTGGTAGTAAATGGTTAAGTGTTTGCCACAGAGTTTAGAAGAATTTGGCTAGGCGAAAAGTTTGACAAATGTTTAGGGAAAGACAAGCCTTCGAAGTTGAGGAAAGTTCCACAAACTTTCTCGATGGACGAAAAGATTTCCAGACCGCGTTTGCACAGTACCTGTAGCTGAGGCAGTTGTTCCTGGCAGTTCAAGCAGATTTCGCTGTTCCTGAGTTTCAGCCGTGGTGACAAGAAGGAGGAAATCCTGAGGTCCTTGCACTGCCCAGGAATGAGGCCACAAGCTTAGCAAAACGTCAGTTTAAGGTGTGAGTGCCCTAAAGTCCACAAGCTTGTTTCTTTTCCTCTGGCTATCCGGTGTCCAGGTGGCTTGCTAGTTGGTTGTTCCCACCAAACTCAAGGGAAGAAGTTAACCTTGAAGGGTTTCTCTGTCGATGGAGTTTCAGGCAATTCGGACCTGCAGCAGCGCTTCACCAGTCGTCCAAAAATTACAGCAGTCCTCTTCCTTCAGCTCGTCTTCGGTTCTTTCGGTCCAGTGGCCGACTCTGCTTTCCACGTCCTGGAGATCTGCTTTTAAACAGTTTTCCCCCATTCATTCTAGCCTGGCTGTCACTCGCACAGCAGGGTGGCTGTCCTTGTCGGACAGCTAGCCGGCCAATCACGCTAGAGTGCATTCAGGTCTGCTAGGAGACTAAACACAGGGAGCTCGGGCACCTCCCTCACATCCTGTCCACCCCAGACACCATGGCGTTAGAAGTGGGCTTCATCACTGAAGCCCGCCAAAGGCCAACGGATAGAGGGACCAAACCTGGTTTGGCGCGCAGAGACAAACACAAGAAGGACCTTTCCGAAAAGAAATGGTGAAAAAAGTTCAGAGTCTCTTTTTACAGATAGGTCTTGGGCCCCATATTGAAAAACATGGCTTACCCGATTTTATGCAACCCTTGTTCGCGGTCAGGAAAAATCATGGTAGTTTGATGTAAACCACTGCCATCAGCCATGAGTGTTTTGACTCAATGGAAGCTAGGCAACCCTAGAGTACTGAATATGATACTTAACTGGAAACAAGGGTGGAACATGTGTTAAATTAACGTTAATCTGGGAAATGTTTACCAGCCCACCCAAAACAAGAAATGTAGTAGATGATCCATCACATAAGAAGTAATGTTCAATATCAATCTAGAACGCTTGTGGATCCTCAATTGTTATCTATACCAGAATACCATATCTGTAATAGTCCATTTATGATTGATTAACACCAAGGGAGCGTTAGCCAGTAATCACTGTTCATCACTAGTCCTACTTTTATGTATATTACCTTTACTCTTTTCCCCCTCCCCTGTTTCTGATTCAGTATGTATGAATCATTGCCGTTGTTGCATCAGTAATTAGCTACATTGGAATTTTGAAATCATACACGAAGACAGTGAGCCATATTATGTATAGGCTCACTAGAACGCGCAAGATGGCACCCAAGTTGTGCTCAGCCTGACCGTGCTTCAGGTCATTGATGACATCACGTGAATTTAAACTGAATCCCTCTTCACTTTCCATAGTGCACACTCCGTATAGGGGGGAATTTTCTGGCGTCCTGCGAGGTTTCCTTGATTTCACAGAAACCCACCAGGGAGCGCGCGAGGGTCGCTGCTCCCTCTCACCAGAACACACGCATCTCCTGCTCAGCGCGAATCGAGAATAGTGAACCGCAGACGCTGCATCCTTTAACAGAGACATTCAGCCCAACCGGTGAGAGTGTATGCGGCACATATATTGACCTAAGGAGAGGTGAACAACACAGATTTTATGACCATATATTAAATATTTCTTTTTACACTTATCACGGATGCACTGCATTCGGCGCCACTAGAGAGATTTAGATTCTGGAATGAAGACCACAGCCGTGAGCAGTCCTCAATAAAGGCACCTTGGGCAATAGAAAACTGCACCTATTGAAACCGGTGAGACCAATTATGTTGATTCCAGAGGACTTATGAATGCCAATTATAGATAAGAACTCCCCTCTATGACATACTCTACCGTGCTCTATGCTTAGGAGGTTCAACGCTCCAAGGCAGGATTGCATTCCATGCTTATAAGCACAGCACCTAGAAACACAGACTTTGAAGACCCCCACCAGAAGTCTCACAGACACCCATATCAAGGTACGCTTCATTTACATAGGAATTGGGCTCTGGGCAGTCTAGACAGAGGGCAGTAATACTAAACCAAGGATAATGAAACTGGAAACTGAGTAATGGGACCAGGGCAACATATGAGGATGTAAATCTTGTGTACTGAATGCAGCCCGATTACTACAATGTGAGTAAATAGTTTCCATCAAGTGAGAACATTAGCCAATACCCGAAGTACAAGGCCTAGCCAGATGTTAGCTGATACTAACCGGAATTCGTGATGCAACAATCGTCATGAACCTGCATACACCTTCAAACCAGTGTACCCCCCTGTATAATGTTTCAGTCACATTGATGTCAAATATGCTAGACCATCTTAAATGTGTTTTACCTTTTATTTTGCTCCTTAAGCAGGTTGCCCTTAGACTTATTTGTGCCTTTGTAAGATAATTGTTCAAATAGATTTCTTCTCTATCTTTTCTATATTGTCATCTTACAGTTCAACTGTGGCTCAAGAAGAAGAGTTGGTTAACTCGAAACGCGTCAGCCGTCTAATTTGAACTTAACACAGGCAATGTTGGAATTGCTAACCTAAGCTGTTTGTTTGGGACTTTGACTCTGCATTACATAAGAATAATAACTTTTTGTTCACATTAAATTGTCACCTGATGGATGAATTGTCACACACGGATAGAGTGAATGAAACAGACAGAGCAGATGGATCAGATGGAGCGGATGGATCAGATGTAGCGGATGGATCAGATGGAGTGGACAGAACAGGTAGAGTGGATGGGACAAGTAGAGCGGGTGAAATCAGGTAGAGTGATGGAACAGGTAGAGTGGATGGAACAGATGGAACAAATGGAGTGGATGGAACAAAGGGAGTGGATGGAACAGGTAGAGTGGATGAAACATATGGAGGCTACTTAACGGATGGAGTGGATGGAGTGGATGGAATGGAGGGTGTAGATGGAACAGATGGAATAGACTGAACAGGTGGAGTGGATGGAACAAATAGAGCAGATGGAATCAGGTAGAGTGATGGAACAGGTAGAGTGGATGGAAAAGGTAGAGTGATTGAAACCTATGGACTTCCGAGGGCGTTCAACCTACCAGAGCTTTGAGATCATACCAATGACACATAAGGCGCTATGTACATGCCAAGTAATAACTTTTATTAAATGAATATTCAGTGTTGTATTGAAATTGATAATAGTTGAAATCTGAAATACAGATCATGTTTTTGAATTACTAAAACATTGGTAACCGTCCATTGATGGGATAACGATAGTGGGCAGGGGAAGGGAGGGTTCCAACCTTGGATCCTCTTTTCTTGTGTGCATATATGTGTAAGGGGGCTTGTGCTACATCCACTTTTCCTCCCCTGCACCTTAAACATCAGTTAAATAACGACAAAAATCTAGATTGAAAACGTTTATACATAAACCCAGGAGAGCTCCAACAACCCCCCTCCACATTAAGCTAGGCAACCCCTCCAGCACTCTATAGGAAAATAGTGTGTGCTGGGTCAGCAAATTTAAAGAGACTAGTAAAGTCAATTTAACTTTACATGCTCTGGGAGACAGTAGTCAGTCCCAGAGAAGGTATTTAAACCTTGGGAAGTCTGAAAGACATCCCTGTGCCACTGCACTGAAGGTGCTGTGTGACACACAGACAAAGATGATGGGCCTCATTCCGAGTTTGGAGGTAACCACGCTGCTATTTGCGGCATGGCTGCCTCCAAACTCGTTCCGATTCCGCCCTGGTGAATGGAGCAATTACCGGTCCATTCAAGGTTGGCGGGACCGGTAATTCCCCATTCACCAGGGCCCTTCCCCATTCCCATTGAGCCCACGTAGGGCTCAATGGGAATGGGGAAGGCGCTAATAACGGTACCGTAAATTAGGTGCCGTTATTAGCTCTAAAGTCCCTTTGCGGGTCCCGTGCTTAACGCCTGCTAAAAGCAGGCGTTAAGGAAGGACCCGCAAAGGGAACTCGCAGTAGGGCGGTAAGGGTTTAACGGCACCGGTCTCGTTACCGGTGACCGTTAACCCTTACCGCCCTACTTGTAATGAGGCCCGATGCCTATGAAGTTGTTTTAAAACTCCATACCTAAAGAACACAAAAGTAAAACACACATCAAAATACATGGAAGAGTGGGAAAAAATGCTCTCAATCTTCCCAGGTAGAAAAAATCAAATCCTAGAAATCCAGCAAAGTTTCTGGGGTTCTCAAAAGGTAAGGGAAATTAGCACATTTTGAGAATTCTCCCTAACACTCGTCCCCCCCAGACTAAGGGACAGGAGGATTTAATCCACTCCTGGATGAATCTCCTTACTTCAGTCGGTCAAATATCCTAGAGAGACCATCAGCATTTTTGTGGTGACACCCAGACCTGTGTTCAATGGTAAAATCAAACCCTTGCAGGCTGATTGACCATCTCAGTAGTTTAGGGTTTTCCCCTTTCATTTGCATCAACCATCTCAAGGGTTGGTGGTCAGTCGGAATCACAAAAGTAGATCCATACAAGTATGGTCTAAACTTCTTCAGTGACCACACAATAGCAAAACATTCTCTTTCAATGGTTGCCCACCTTGTCTGAGGTTCCTTCAGCTTCCTGCTGATGAAGCAAATGGGGTGCTCCTGTATTTGAAGCATCTGTCTGCACAATGAAGGAAGGTTTGGTGATAGTCAGGAGCTCTTAGGACTGGAGCTTGACAAAGGGCTTTCTTTAGGCCTTCAAATGCTTGAGTGCACTTCTCATTCCACCTGACCTTTTTAGGGAATTTGGGAGAGGAGACCACATCAAGGGAGAAGCTATGGTCCCATAGTTCTCTATGAAGTTCCTATAGTAACCAGTGAGGCCTAGGAAGACTGTCAACCGGGATTGAGTAGTAGGGGGTGGCCCAGTTTTGTACAGCTTGTACTTTTCTAGGCAATGGCCTGATTTCACCTCCTCTTACCTCATGTCCAAGGTAGACCACTTTACTCTGACCATTTTGACATTTACTAGCCTTTATGGTCAGATGGGCCTGCTCAAAAGCCTGCAAAACATATCCTAAGTGGTCAACATGTTCTTTCCAAGTAGGGCTGAACACTGCAACGTCATCCAAGTAAGCCATGCAGAAGTCCTCTGTTAGGGAGAATTCTCCAGAATGGCTAATTTCCGTTACCTACCGAGTCCATCAGCAGCTTTGCTGGATTTCTAGGATTTATTTTTTTCACCTGGTAAGAGTGTGAACCTTTTGTTTCCTACTCTTAAATGTGTTTTGCTGTGTGTTTAAAATGTTTGTGTTCATAGACTGGAGCCTCACCTACTCCATAGACATCATCTTTTTACTGTGTGTCACACAGCACCTTTAATACAGTGACTCAGGGTTGTCTTTTTTAGACTTCCCACTTTGAACTCCATTTTCTGGGACTGACTACAGTCTCCCAGAACCCGGAAAGTTGCCATTGACTTTATTAGTCTTTTTAAATTCACAGACACAGAGCAAACTATCTTACATAGAGTACTGAAAAGGGTTAATAGTTATCCCTTTTTGTCTGTCTCTCATGGAACATTATTTCGTTCCCCTTTAAGATTTGGCTGGTGGCAGTGGTATCTACCATATTTTTCCTACCGCAATCTATGTAAATAGCCGTGGTAATGTTTTAGGCTATTTTAGTAGCCTCAAACTTTAATCCGCTGGGCCCCATTCACTTTTATTTGGTTCTGGCTGGGTTTATTTGCCATTTCTTTTTGTAAAGGTCTTTCTCGTGTTTTACTCTGCGCGCCAAACCAGGTTTGATTCCTTTGTTCGCTGTCCTTTGGCGGGTTTCTGCACAGAAGCTCTCCTTAGGTGCCTGAGAGTCTAGGTAGATAGGATGTGAGGGAGGGGTTTCAGGCCCCCCTGCAAGGGTCAACCCAAGGCGCACTCTTGTTTGATTGGCTAGGTGACTGTCCAGCCATGACAGCCACCCTGCTGTGTGATTGACAGCCAGGCTGTATGAATGGGGGAAAACTGCATAAAAAGCAGGTCTCTTGGACTTGGAAGGCAGAGTCGCCACTGGATTGAGAGAACCGAAAAGAAGCTGAAGGAAGAGGACGGCTGCAACTACTGAACCTCCCGGAGAAGCCCTGCTGCGGATCCGAATCTCCTACACTTCAACAACAGAGAAGATCTGCAAGGAATCTTCCTTCTTCTTCCCTTGAGCTGGTGGGACCAACCAGTTCACCAAACACCAAGCACGGCCTCCCCCCCCTGGTCGAATTTGCTGTGAACCGCTGCAGTGAACCGGATAGCCAGAAGGATCGAACCCTGTTTGGGTTTTAAGGAGTGCACCTTTTATTTGTTGCTTTGCACTGTAGCTGGTTTCTTCCCTAGGCAGTGCAGGACCCTCCAGTCTTCCTTCTTCATGTCAGTCCAACAGTCGCTTCAGGAACCGTGAGCCTGCAGGATCTGCCAGGAACTTCTGCCTCAGCTACAGCATTCTTCTTCTTCTAAGGTACTGTTCAAACCCGGTTGTTCTTTCCGTCCAACCGCAGTGAAAGTGTTTTAAATCTTTCGCCAATCCACGGGCTTGTCCTTCTCTACTCTTTTAAGTAACTTTTCTTCTGACCAACTTAGTTTTGAACTCTTGGTAAAGACTTAACCGTGAACTACTCTGAACTGTGTGATCCTCTGCAAAGACTCTGCACCATTAACATTAGCCCAGGCCTATTGATTTGAATCCTCATTGTAGTAAGCCTTTTCTAGATTGCCCTGCCTGCCTACTTGTTGGTGCTGCTTAATTTTGTAGAACCTTGTCTTTCCCTCCCTTTTTAAATTGCTGGAGTGCATTTTGCTCACACTTAATTTTGAGCTTAACTTGTCCAGAATTGATTGGGTGTTGCGTAGTATATTAAGATTGTGATTTTTGTGCTGCTTGATAATAGTGAGTTGTTTTATAACTGATGGTGTAAATAAATGTATATTCTTTTACTCAGAAACCTTGAGTCAGTGTTTGTTTGAACCATAGCAATTGCTGTCTTTTGCGTAGGTTCTGATACTGCTCACTTTACTATTGAGATAAGTCTGGCTGCTCAGCCATCGCTACCACTTTACTGTGTAGTACAGGCTTGTACCAAAGGTGAATTTGTACTTTCACTTGTAGTCTTAATTGTGTTTGGTGTTCCCAAAGGGTATTGCATATGATTCTGCCTAAAACCTTCCATCCCATTAAGAACCTGATTAACCATCCTTTGGAATGTAGCAGGTGCATTCTTTAGTACAAAGGGCATTACTTAAAATGGTAGAGGCCTGCTGGGGTTGAAAATGCAGTTTTCTCCTTGGCATGGTCTGTCAGTGCTATTTGCCAATAGCCTGAAGTGAGATCAAATGTACTGAGGTACTTGGCTGAACCAAGTTTGTCCACCAGTTCATCTGTTCTTGGTAAAGGGTGGGCATCAGTCTTGGTGACTACATTAAGAGCTCTACAGTCCACACAGAATCTCAACTCCTTGGATCCTGCCTTGGGTACTAGAACAACTGGACTAGACCATGGACTAGTAGAGGGCTCTATTACCCCGAGATCAAGCATCTTGTTGACCTCCTGCTTTATGTGGGATCTTACATGATCTGACATCCTGTAACCTCTACTTTTAACAGGTAAATAGTCACCAGTTTGAATATCATCTTGGCTCCAAGGGGTCAAGCCTGGTGATAGTGAAAACAGGGAGGCAAACTGATTTAACAGAAACTTGCACTCCTCCTATTGTTCAGGTGTCAAATTAGAAGATAGATTAACTCCTATTTTCTCATCTAAAGGATGGCATCTGAGTAGGGTAGAGGTTCACTCTCCTCCTTCTCTTGAGCTGTAGCTAGAAGCAAAGCTCCAACTTCTGGTCGTGAGAAATAAGCCTTTAGGCGGTTGGTGTGAAAGACTCTGGGAGCCTCCTTAGGATTGCCCAAGTCCACCAGATAGTTGAACTCTCCAAGTTTACCCACAACCTTGAAGGGCCCTATCCATTTGTCCTGTAAGGCGCTCTGCCTTGTAGGTACCATAACTAGAACTAGATGGTCTTGAGAACACTCAACCATGTTGGCCTTCTGGTCATGCCTATGCTTCACCAGAGCCTGACCTGCTTTCAAGTTATCTGTTGCTTTTGGCATCATGTGTGACATTCTCCTCCGGAGACCTATCACATAGTCAGTGACTCTCACTGGCTTGGGGGAAGGAGCACTCTCCAACCCCTCCTTAATTAGGGCCAAGGGGCCTCTAACTGGATGGCCATAAAGAAGTTCAAAGGGACTAAATCTAACTCCCTCCTGAGGGACTTCTCTATAAGCAAATAGAAGTCATGGAAGTAGAAGGTCCCACTTTCTTTTACGGGGCACCTATCATGCTCTTCATCGTATGGTTGAACCTCTCTACCAATCCATTTGTCTGAGTATGGTAGGCAGTTGAGAACTTGTAAGTTACTCCAGTTTTTCCACATGGCCTGAATGTAGTGGGACATCAAATTGGATCCCCTGTCAGAGATAACTTCCTTAGGAAAACCTACCCTGATAAAAATACCAAGTAGGGCCTTAGCCACAGCCTTAGCTGTAACCGTTCTCATAGGTATGGCTTCAGGATACCTAGTAGCATGGTCTACTACAACCAGGATAACCCTGTTTCCTGAAGATGTTGGAGGGTCTAAGGGAGCAACAATGTCGATTCCAACCGTCACAAAAGGTACTCCCAGCACTGGGAAAGGCACCAAGGGTGCCACATTCTTGGCTCCACTCTTGCCAGAGGTTTGGCAAGTGTGACAGCTCCTACAGTACTTATCTACATCAGACCCCAACTTAGGCTGGTAGAAATATAAAGATAGCCTTCCCTTGGTCTTATTAAAACTTAAGTGACCAGCCAACGATATCTCATGGGCTAACTCTAGGAAATGGAGTCTGCTTTCAGGAGGCACTACAAGTCTTGAGTAGTCTCCTGGGATAGACTCAGTCGGTTCAATTTAGAAGAAGCCATCTTCCCAGTACAACCTATGCTTCCCTGGCTCTTGCCCCTCCAGCTGGGAAGCTGCCTGTTGGTGAAGACCTTCAAGAGTAGGACACTCTATTTGACCTCTGCTGAAGTCTGCCCTACAGGGGCCACCTTCTGCCAGTAAAGACTGCAGCTCAGGATGATCTGCAGGATCCAGATCTCCAACAGGAGCAAGGTCCTCTTCCAGCTCTGATTCCTCAGCAGCAGCTGATTCAACCACACAAGGTTGTTCCACACACTCAGCCTCAGCTGGTGAGGAGTCACAGGTGTGACTTTGGACAGTCCTCTCGTAGATCTCCTTGTTGGTAGCACAGGACTGCTGGCTGGTTTCTTCCTGGAGGTTTTAGGCTTCTCCCTTTCCTCCTTCTTCTTAGACATTACAGTCAGTAAGTCCTGTGGACTGGGAGTTCTAGTTTCCTCTATAATCTCCTCTTGAGAGCCCCTTAAGCTACTCTTTCTTGCCTTCCTAGTCTGCTCCGGTTTCCTTTTGCTGGGAGGCCTGTGGGTGTTTGATACAACTCCAAGAGTTGTTAAGTCATTCACTAACAGGATTCTCCCAGGTACTTCACTCTGCACACTTACAGGTATCTTGACAGTCATGTCATTGCACTGGATAAGAGCTGGTAACTGTGGAAGCATTTGGACAGGGTCTCCAGCAAGCTTAGTTAGGAATTTGGGTGCCTTAGCAACATCCTCAACCTTGAAAAATGATTCATCAACCACAGTTATGCTGGCCCCAGTGTCTCTCATGGCAGGGGTCTCCTGACCATTCACAAGAACACTGTCTTTGTAATACACTTTAGTATTGTCTGGAATGGAATTATAGACATCTAAGTCCTGTTGTTCCCAGGGATACTAAAGAAACACTGGCTGAGACGTTCATGGGTTCCTCAGCCAGTTAGTTAAAGTTTCCACTTGCCATTGATACTTCATCCTCTGGGGAGAAGGTTAAGGAGACAGTGTGGATCCCTGAAGGTTTACCCTTACATCTGGGATCCCCTTTCACATAGTCAGTTGACCCACAAGCATAACATTTTCCAAATGTCTTTATAAATGGGGGTTTGTTCTGACCTCCTTCTGGTTTGGCAGCAGGAGGTACACTAGCCTGATTTGGTTTCCCTCGTGGCTTACCCTTGTTGTGTTTGGGGCCCTCTTTTGGAGTGGAAGTATTAGAATTCTCTTTGTTGTCTTTCTTGTGCTGCTTTCCCTCCTCCTCCTTCTGAGTTACCCCAGAATCCTTGTGAGTAGCCCTGTTGACAACCCACAAGTCAGCAGCCATTGCTAACTTCTTTGGATCAATTTCCTTAGAGTCAGCCAAGTGCTGTATCAGCTCAGGAGAGCAGGCATCATAAATAGACACTAACATAAACAGATTTCTCATACATTCATAAGTGTTAACTATGTAACCCTTAACCCATCCATCTACGTTTTTCAAACATTCAGTCACCCAGGTAGCCCAAGGAGTACCATCATGCTTTTTGAGGGTTCTAAACCTCTTAAGATACTGAGAAGGGGTATTTCCAAATCTAGCTATCAAAGCTAGCTTCACAGTTTCATACTCCTTTCTGTCTACATCCCCCAACTCCATTACCACATCAGTTGCAACAAGCGGTAGCCTACAAAAAAGCCAAGGAATCAATTGATTCCCTGTAATGTCTTGAATCCCATGGTTATATTCAAAAGCAGTCAACCAATCCACAATATCAAGCTAAACCTCATACATACTTACTGAATCTTTGGGGATGCAAGGTCTCTTAGGACTGGAAGACCTAGAGGACTCTGGGAGAGAACCAGTTTCACGAGACAACTATTTTATTTCAAGTGCATGATTCAACTCCATTTCTCTGAGTTTAAGTTCTTGATGTTTGCTTTCAGTTTGATATTGGATTCTTTTAAACTCTAACTCAAGTCTCAGTTTTTCTAAAGAGACAAATTCAGGACTTAGTATTGGACCTGATGGGGTCCCTGTGGTCAAAGGTTGAGGCCTATGAGCAGGGGGAGGGCCTACAGGGCCTACATTCTGAGACTCTTCTGCCTCATCTAACTCATCCACAATATTAGAGCTGGGCTCTGACATATCATCATCATCAACATTTTCCACATTTGCTGCAGGTGTGGGGGTTTCAGACCCACTCCTCAGACTTCGTATTCTAACAACTTTTCTATCAATTCAACCTTTTGGACTTTTACAGTGAGATTCCTAGCTTTACACATATCTCTCAATTGATCAACTGTTAAAGTGACTACGGTCTCCTGTCTGTAGCTTTGCATATTAGTCATAATAAAACAACAGCTTTTGTAGTGTTGCTTAGCCTTGTGGGAGTTATTTGAACAAAGGTAAAAGTAGCCCTCTAAATGTAACAAGTATACTTTATCCCACCGCTGTCCGCCAGTATTAGGCAGGATTACATGCAGTACCCTTTGGAAACACTACATGCAATTAAGACTACACGTGTCAGTACAATTGCACCCTTGGTACAAGCCTGTACTACACAGTTATGTGATAGCAGTGGCTGAGCAGCCAGACTTATCTCAAGAGTTTAGTGAGCAGTAGAACAAGTTACACAAAGGACCCACAAATCCAGTGATCCAAATATACACTTACTCAAGTTTTCTTGGTAAAAGAATATACATTTATTTACACAGTTAGTTTGAAAACATTACACTAGAAAGAGCAGCTCAATATCACACACTTAATATACTACAAATACACAACCAATAAGTTACTGAACAAGTTCAGCTCCCCTGCACTTCAGATACTTAATATAGGGGTAAAAAGACAAGGTTATAAGAATCAATAACACACATACTTGAATAGGCAGGGCAAAGGGTTTCAGTAAACTACATTCTAACAAAAAGGGAGGTAGGGAAACATATTTATACTGCTCGACCAAACTCGCCCCCTGACTTTAGGCAACCTAAAAACAACATACATCAGGTTTGGTGAAAAGTGAGTTGTCACAGGTGAGAAATCTATCTCCTCTTGCAGTAGGCCAAAATAGAGGGTTACAACAGGCCTCAATGGCGATTGCTGAGCGTGTTAAGGGTTTAGGCAGTTTAAGTTTACCACTAAACCATATGCAATAAACGGAATATTAGCACATACATTTTATTTTTTGCAATTCACAATACTTCAGAATCACTAGTTAAAAAAAACACACGACAGCACCTCCGAACAATCTTACAATTCATCAAGAAATTACGATGAAAATTGCAAACAGAAGGAAAAAGAAAAAGAAAAAGAAAAAGCACAAAGGGATAGAAGGTGTAAATAAACTGAAACAACACAGGTTTATGAACAAAGGCAGATGAGAAATCACTGTTTAGGGTCAATGCTAAAATTAATAAAGTTGACCAATTCTAGACCATACAGTACTCAATTCACCACTTAATCTCACACTACTACATACCCATTCAACCCAACATGTTTCATTCGTCACTCATTCAAAACACACACAGTAACGGGAAATTCATCAGGGGCATGCACTTATATCTAAAACACAATCCACACAAATATAATATACACTTTGAAGGGCTATAAAAGCTGCAACAACAGTTTTCTAGTCAAAGAGTTTTTTGACTCTAGACAGTATACAACCTAACCAGACACTGTTATTGTCGAATGGGGGTTAAATACTGGAGGATTGCAAGCAACTATGTCCTGCTCGGGCAATCAGCTTGGTTTATACTCCAGCAGGAGGTAGACAGGTCACACCTGTGAACAAACAGAGTAAAAAGACTGGTAAATAGTCTTTCTAAATATACAGAATTTATACTTAGATAGTCTGTAGTGCTCAGAGTAAGTCAAGATTCACGCATCACAATGGCTCACTGGTCCAGTTAGCTCATATTTAAATAAAAGTTTAGATTAATCAAAGAGATTCATGTGGTGGAACACCATTGCTCATCCCACTCGTTCAAAGAGCCATCTACATGGGATTTTCACTTCCACAGAGAGCACCCAATCATGTGGACCTGACCAGATGGCATATTTTAGCTAAACACTTGCACCACCTGGGCATGGAAAAGTAAAAAGTCCTTTGGAGGCACCTCACTCGAGACAGAGAACAGCAGTGGAGGGGTAAATCCCTGTGGAGTTCCTCTCTCTCTAGTCAGTCAATGTCGAGGATCACAATGGCCAGCTATGTGGAAAGAAGTCGATTGTGCAGCCTGTTGTAAACAAAGAGCGTAAATTGTTACTAGCACTCAGGACATACAGAGGCTAAGGCGTGTACAGTGACTCATTATACACCCTTCCCCAAGCCAACAAAGTTTACTTCATGGTGAATACCTCACTCTGGATATGCAACGGGAAATCTCTATAAATCCTCCACAAAAGGGGTCGCCTGCAGATGTCAGTCACTATGTTTTCAGCAGAGGACCGTCAGGGTTCACTAATGAGGCGATAGAAACACTAATTAGTCCTATCCTAGTGAGACTGGACACACTTAAGTGTACCTAGTTTGAAATTAAACCAAAAAAACAGGGTTTATTAAATATCTGTAGATGCAAGTGTTGCCAGTCTGCATCTTGCTGCACCAAGCAGTTCACAATGTTGATTATGGGGACGCGCTCTTAGCCTGTTCCATCCATAGCTAACCGGCTTACCCGTAGGTGATCAGGTCGTAGTACCTATTACATCATATTGCCCCTGAGCTATCATTCACCGGGAGGATAGCTCAGGGGCAACGTGCTCGCCTTGGAAGCAAGACGACATGGAGCAACACAGGTTCGATCCCCGGGTCCGCGCTTACAAACCTCTGGGTATTAAGCGAGTCATAAATAACCTATCATATCATATCATAAACGTACACATGCTAAATTAGCATTATCTTGACTAAACAATGCCGGCCGATACGCCTTCCAATAAAGGTTGGCACATTATGTTCCTCGCTAAGGTGACTCGAACAGGTGAATGTTAAAAAAATGCAAAAAAATGCCCCGAGCTAGTGAAGCGCTGCTTACCGAAAAAAATAATTTGGATAAATCCGGCGAAGTGCTGGGTGTCTGTGTCTCCTCCTCTCGTACGTATCAACTGAGCGTACTCTCCACTGCTCTCACAGTGTTAGAAGGATGGAGTGTGGCTTGCTACCAGCCTCCAAGAAGATAAAGGCTAGCCTCTCCAATACGTGACCACAAAGAGGGTGGCAGCCCGAGGCTAACGATATTGTAGACAGGTGTTCTTGGTAGCACTAGTGCTCACGGTGGTTGTAGTCCACAGTCGTCGGCCGAAAGAACGTGATGTTCATTAAGCGTTCCGACAGCTCACGGTACTAAAGACTCTAAGGCTAACAAATGTCTACACAAACGGAAAACATATATATGCTGGTTGGTTATCTAGTAATCAACTCACACCTGGTACCCGCAAACTACAACCAGCAATTCAGTTGATAGGCCTCGGCCATAGCTGCATCCGGTGAGCGGCAGGGGAGCAGGAGTTCCCTGTCACTGCCGGAGCAGTGCAGCGCGCCACTGAGTCTTAGGGATCCAGAGGCAAGCCATCGGGCTACACCTCACCCAGCTCCCACCTCCAGAGTGCCACAATTTCACCCAATATTGTGCTAGCAGCTGTAAGCTACAATTGCTCTCCTCCAGCGTGTTATCTGTTAGCAGCACAGAGCAACGAATATCCGCCATTATTCAACACAAGGTTCCCTGTGTAAAGCTGGCTGCCACAGTTGCATGACCAGAGCAAGACACATTGCCTTGCATCACTATACTGGATTGGCTGACCAATCGTATACTCCTGCCAATCGATAGCCGGTAGGTGTAGTAGGACTCTCGGCCAAAGGACCTCGCAACAAGGACAACACCTGTCCCGTTCCTGCCCGTGCCGCCAGTTTGCCTTCGCGAGTCACTCTGCCCAGACAACCTTGTTCCTGACAGAGGACTCTGGAGTAAGTACATTGCCAATATCCCCATAATTAAACTGTCTGACACAACAGTAACTTCACGTTCATACGTTTGTAAAGCGAGCTGCTTTCAGTGACACTATGAGGCAGCACCGGTCATCCTCTCAGTAACAATTGCAGTACGAAATCACCCTGCAATATTTGTGATCTAATGCTTAAGTGGAACATCCAAATGTGTATACCCGTGTCGATATCGGTGAGTGCACTGAATTGCAACCACCTCCCCTTCTTGCCCTCTGCAATGCATTTTAGGCATGAACAACTATTCTCTGTACTAGTATTCTACCGCTGATTTCAAGAAGTCGATTTTATACACTGTTTGCACATTTTATTGCTCATGCATAATCAAGCTGACACATCTAGTATCCACCAATGTACGAGTACTAAAGTAGTGATGATGCACAGCAATTACCGGTATAGCTGACGTCATCTCCTATCAGCCCAGCTTTATGCCTATGGGCTGTTTTCACACAGTGATACACCTAGCTTAGCCCCACGCTACAGATATTAGGACACGTACACTTTTTGTTTTACTCACACATTGTGGTTGCACTGCTTAATTAACCCAAGCACTGCAAAACCTATCTCACTCCAGACTTTGGACCCAAGCAAGCCGTATTTAGCACTACCCAAAGCTAAGAACGGTCAGCTATAAGCACACTCATACCCAATTCGCCTAACCATGATATTCACCAGCCAAGGTATATTGCATTACATATCTCCCATACTTTCCTTTGCTATAGCATGCATATTATTGGGAGCAGACCAAACATCAACACGATACAATCAACAGTATACCCACTACAGCAATAAATTGGCAACAATGCCCCACTCCACCAATCTCTCAACACTCTGCACCCAAGGGACATTTATGCAGTTAGGAGGCGGTCTAGCACATTTACTATGCCCTAGACATCACCACCTATCTTTTCCCACTCCATTTCTACCTAGGACACCATCATTTACCAGAATAGCACTCACCCCCCACATTACACCCACATCCAAGCCTATATTGGGCAAAGCCCGTTGCCTCCGGCTCACTAAAAGGACCCATACCCTTATCCCACATGCTAAACCTATTTTAGGTAAACAATGAACAAACAGACTATCCTCCCGCACCATGACTACCACATCTCCTAAAGACAGTATTATATGCCACCAGATTAAAAGCCAAGTCACTATCATACCTATCGCTCCGATGCAGGATAAGCCATCACCCAAACCCAAGCACAAATACCCCTAACCAACCCTCTCACTGCCTCCCATCACAGACTACTGCTAAGAAAGGCTCACCACAACCATTTACTATCAACAGTTTATCAACTAAGGCCAATCCACTAAAAGGTGCCCTTCTCAACGTCAGATCTCTAGGCGCACACGCCATAGATACCCACCATTTGATCCTTGAACATGACTTAGATTTAATCGCCATAACTGAGACTTGGCTTCAAGCAGCCTCAGGCCCAATGCTCTCCCTAGCCTTACCATCTGACTACTCAACACTCAGATCAGATCGACAACAAACCACAGGAGGTGGAGTCGCCATAATCTTTAAAACAATTCTCAAGTTTAGAGAATGTAAAATAGAAATACTACCAGGCTATGAACTTTTATCACTCAAAATTGCTACAGACCCCAACACTACTATCAAATCCCTAATAGTGTATAGAACACCCAGTATCACTAACAACCCAGACATAGAATTACCATTACTTATTACCCCTTTCATTAAACCAAATACCAAATTCATCCTTCTAGGAGACATCAATCTGGGACATGATGACCCCAGCGACCATAGAGCCACTGCATTCCACAACGCCTTTCTAGAAATGCAATTCAAACAAAATGTAAAGGCTCCAACACACAGAAAAGGACACACTCTCAACTGGATCCTAACACTATACACCACGATACATATAGAAGACATTCTAGAGATATCCTGGGCGGATCACGCCCTCATTAGATTTGACATCATCAGAACAAGAGACGCCACCACACACACTCCTCCCCCCATACCCACCATGATGAGAAATTCTAGGAAACCAGGAAACTCACCCCAGAAAACCTGAAAACCTATCTCCTCTGCTCAACAAACTACTAACTACACAACCATCCCCTTTGCACAACCAAGCTAAAATCTCATCACACTACCATTCCTGCCTCAAGCAAGCCATTGATGAAATAGCTCCACTTAGACACAAACAACCAAAACGAAAGCCCAGCAACCCCTAGTTCAACGATGACCTCATTAAACTAAGAAGAAAAAAAGAGCACTTGAACACCTATGCAGAAAGAACCTGACAGTGGAAAACAAAAAAGAATTACATCTCATCTCCAATTCTTATAAGACGCAAGTATACACATAGAAGGCTAACCCCCTCAGACCCTGCATAGCAAATGCCTCCTCTAACAGTAAGGAATTATTCGCCATCATAAAGGACTAGAAACACCCTCCCAACCTCCCAGCACAGTAGTAGTAAATAAAACCTGGTGCACTACCATCCAAGACGTACTAGCTGCAAAAATTAATACTCTGCAAAACAAAATTGAATCGCAGAGAAAAATACTAGATACCGCCAACAAGACAATACCATTAGTAGGTACTACTCCCACCAACAATATACCAGAATTCCACTTTACTGCAGTAACCACTGAGCAAGTATCTAAAATGATAGCATCGCTGAAACCCTCTAATTGTAAAGTAGATAATTTCCCTGCTAAACTAGTAATAAATTGTGCCCTTACACTAGCTCCCATCATAACTAATTTTGTCAATGCCTCTTTCCAAGCCAACTCCATAGCCCCCAATATCAAAGAAGCATGTGTCACACCATTACTTAAAAAGCCCACATTAGACCCCACCATACCAACCAATTATAAGCCTATCACCACAGTGCCTTCCTCCTCAAAATTATAGACAAAATAGCTTACACACAAGTCCAAGCCCACCTTGAAAACAACCATCTCTTAGGAGAGAGACAATCAGGCTTTCGCCCGAGTCACAGCACCGAAACAGCACTGTTGGATCTGAAAAATCAAATGGATGCAGTCAGGGACAGAGGTAAATTCTGCATTCTATTATTGCTGGACCCGTCTGCTGCATTTGATTTAGTCGATCACAGTAAAATGTGCCAAACCCTAACAGATAACTTCCACTTCTGCAAGGAAGCATCCACATGGATCAACTCCCTCCTCGCCTACCGCACCTCCAGAGTAGCCATAGGCGATATAGCAGCTGACCCTATACCAGTACCAATAGGAGTCCCCCAAGGACACTGCCTCGCACTAACGCTCGACAATGCGTACACTAAATTACTCTTCACAGCTTTAGATGCTATGGGAGTAATTTACACCAATTTTGCTGATGATACACAAATACTTATTCCTATCTCAGGCAATTTAGAACAAGACACCATCATAGTAAAAAAAATATACACCATCATCCAAATCTGGATGGCAGCCAACACACTCTGCCTAAATGGAGAGAAAACCGAGATCCTCGTAGTAGGATCTCCCACCCGACTAGCCCATCTCCACCCACTCTACAAAAGTAGTATCATCGATAATACCCCTATATCCATCTCAAATCAAGTAAAAACTCTAGGAGTTTACATTGATTCGAGTCTCACCGTGAACAAACACATCAGCACCCTGGCATCTTTCACAGCATACACCATCAAACTTATTTCACTAAGCAGGCCCTTCCTCACGCAGCAAAATTGCTTAACACTAGCAAGAGCTTTGATACTAACCAAATTAGAGTATCGTAATATACTCTTACTAGGCACCTCCAAAAAAAAAAAGTCAACTACTGCAGAACAAAGCCCTAATATCAGCATTAGGCATAAAAAAAAGGGAGCACATAACTCATTTTAGGAGAGAATCACACTGGCTTCCCATCCAAGCGAGGATACACCACAAAACGCTTACACTCACACACAAATGTGTAAAAAGTCACACCCCCAGCTACCTTAACAATTGCCTTAGTCGCAAAGAATATATCAGGGCCCTGAGATGCACTGCCAACTTACAGCTGCACATACCGCGTTTAAAAAATACCAGAACTGGCAGCGCTAGCTTCCCTGTAGCAGCCCCAAGACTCTGGAACTCTCTGCCAGCCAACATAATCAATGAGCCCTCCTTAGTCAACTTCAAGAAACTCCTTAAAACATGGCTCTTTAATGAATTCTAAATTCCTGCCACAATTGTCCCTGTAAACACACAGAACAAATGGAAATCATGTAAATGCAACTACCAAGCATGTTTTGTGTACAAAGCGACCTGTACTATTGAGCGTGTACAGACTAACATCTGTACTGAGATCACCCAAATGTAATAATTTTTGCAAACTGTCATGTAACCTTAAGCACGATTAATCTTGTAAAGATGCTGTGATACCCATGGGTTTGGGTGTACAACAAATGTTATAAATAAATTTAAAAAAAAGAATGGTTCCAAGTCTTTGTATAGGAATAGGATAGCACAGTTATGGTAGTAAACGGTTAAGTCTTTGCCACAGAGTTTAGAAGAATTTGGCTAGGAGAAAAGTTTGACAAATGTTTAGCAAAGGACAAGCCTTTGAAGTTGAGGAAAGTTCCACGAACTTTCGCGATGGCCAAAAGATTTCTGGACCGCGTTTGCACAGTACCTTGTCCGTGAAGAAGAGCTGTAGCTGAGGCAGTTGTTCCTGGCAGTTCGAGCAGATCTCTCTGTTCCTGAGCTTCAGTCTTGGGGACAAGAAGGAGGACATCAGGAGGTTCCTGCACTGCCCAGGGATGAGGCCACAAGCTTAGCAAACGTCAGTTTAAGGTGTGAGTGCCTTAAAGTCCACAAGCTGGTTTCCTTCCCTCTGGCTATCGGTTTTTAACAGCACTCTGTAGAAGAGTCGACCAGATGGGGACGGTTTGCAGGTGGCTTGCGAGTTGGTTGTTCCCACCAAACTCAAGGGAAGAAGTTAACCTTGAAGGGCTTCTCGGTCGATGGAGTTTCAGGCAATTTGGACCTGCAGCAGGGCTTCACCGGTCGTCCAGGAGTTGCAGCAGTCCTCTTCCTTCAGCTCGTCTTCGGTTCTTTCGTTCCAGGGGTCGACTCTGCTTTCCAAGTCCCAGAGACCTGCTTTTAAACAGTTTTCCCCCATGCATTCCAGCCTGGCTGTCACTCACACAGCAGGGTGGCTGTCCTTGCCGGAAAGCCAGCCAGCCAATCATGCCAGAGTGCATTCAGGTCTCCTAGGAGACTAAGCACAGGGAGGTTCGGACACCTCCCTCACATCCTGTCCACCCCAGACACCCTGGCGCCAGAGGAGGGCTTCAGAACTGAAACCCACCAACAAACAAAGGGACCAAACTTGGTTTGGCACGCAGAGACAAACACAAGAAGGACCTTTCCTAAAAGTAATGGCGAAAAAAGATGACCACAGTCTCTTTTTACAGATAGGTCTTGGCTGCAATATTAAAAAACATGGCTTACCCAATTTTTTGCTACCGTTGTTCGCGGTCAGAAAAAATCATGGTAGTTTGATCCAAACCACTGCCACCAGCCATTTAAAGTAGGAAAGGGTAACATTTGACTGTAACATGAGTGTTTTGACTCAGGGGAAGCTAGGCAACCCCTCCAGCACTCTATAGGAAGATAGTGTGTGCTGGGTCAGTAAATTTAAAGAGACTAGTAAAGTCAATTTAACTTTACATACTCTGGGAGACAATAGTCAGTCCCAGAGAAGGTATTTAAACCTTAGGACGTCTGAAAGACATCCCTCCGCCACTGCACTGAAGGTGCTATGTGACACACAGAAAAAGATTATGCCTATGGAGTTGTTTTAAAACTCCATAACCAAAGAACACAAAAGTAAAACACACATCAAAATACATGGAAGAGTGGGAGAAAGGCTTTCACTCTTCCCAGGTAGAAAAATCAAATCCTTGACATCCAGCAAAGTTGCTCGGGGTCTCAAAAGGTAAGGGAAATTAGCACATTTTGAGAACTCTCCTTAACACTGCAGACCTTAAACGTACACTTGATAGCGTATCACTAACTCTATTTGTAAATGGAATCAATATACATGACCTTCATGGACCTGAGCACTGCCTTTGACAAAATGAATAGAACCAAGTTGTGGGGCATGCTCAGGTCTTTAAACTGCCCTCTAGATTTACTGAAGATAACAAAGCCTGTGTAAAAAGTGGCTTTAAGTGCCACTGTACTGAGTTTTTCCAAGTGAGTTCTGGAGTGTGGAAGGGGTGCATATTGCCCCCCTACTGTTCTGATTGTACATTAATGGACTGCATGAAGCTTTACTCTAGACCTGTGCAAGTTTTCCCAAAATAGGGAAGGTTTTCCTCCATGTGCTTGCATATGCCGACAACACAGTTTTGATCGTTCACACTCTGCGAGAACTTCTAATAAAATAAACTAACCTAAGCAGCTTTTCATGAATAATTTAGATTGGGAAGTTGGCAATTATGGATTGTCACTGAGGTAATATGCTCTTTTTTCTCCAAACAATGATAAGTGACGAGAACATAATCCCATGGGTGTGGGAATTCGATTATCGTGGCATTCGATTTTCATCTAATCTATCTGGGGGAAACAGATTGCCAAACAGTAAATCAGAATGAATCAAGCATTGTGGGCAGTATGATGATTCATGAGGAACTTAGAGCCCAACTGCTGAACATGGTTTTCAAGGTTTACAATTGCAAAGGTAACGCACTTGCCAGATCCCCCTTTTGTCGCAACTCCATGCCAAAAACATAGTGAACTTGTACCCTACTGCATCAGTAACCTGACCCGCATCACCAACTCTGTTTGTGGTGCAGGTCACAAGATGCCCAATCGACCGCCACAGTGACAGCAAAGTCCCTGCAGTAGAGCAGTGACATTTAAGATATGTCCCCTGTACCCAAACTACGATGATCACGAGTACCCCATGCTGGTGGCAGGGCAATCTCTAAGAATAAGCTATGCCTGCGTTTAGACACAGTGCATGGCAATACTTATGATCATGTCTGCCACATCCCAATTGATATTGCACATGTGTCAGCTCAGGTGAGTCAACAAAGCTGTGGAAAGGAATGTGTATTCGGGTCAGACGGGCTGATAATGCCACACGGCAGGACAGAAACCCAGAGGATCCACTGTGAGGAATCTGGAGGGCACCCTCTCTTCTTTCCCTGACATATCCTCCTCCCAGGTGGCCAGGGAAAGTCTTTCACTATCGGATCCTGACCCTGGGGTTGGATATGAAAGGGACGACTACCTGGGTGGAAGAGACTTGGGGAGCAGAGGGGAGGCGGCTTTGGGTGAGACAGAGTATCCGCCACTTCCCTTTCATAATTAGTCTGCCATCTCCCACACCTTTATAGGCTATTGCCAGCCCCTTCCCTATTTCTTCAGTAAATCATTCCCAATAGACACCAGTTAGGTACTGAGATGAGGAAGAGACACAGCATGGTAATACATCCTCTCTTTATTGACAAACACCTACACACACCAGTAGAGTACTGGGATTAGGAGGAGCCAAGCAACAGCAATGCAGAACTCCCAAGTCAGTAATGATAGGTCTAGTCCTTTTTTCACCAATCAACCTGGCAGGAGTTTTAAAAGCATCATGGAAGCATATCTACGGACTGCTGGAGGAGCGCAGACCACTCCTGCAAAGTGGAGTGGCGGATGGAGTGCTTGAGAGCCCGGTTAGATGCAGAGTGTATGCTTCAGGAAGCAATACTAAAGGAAGCTGAGGCAGACTATGAAAAGGGAACCGGCATGACCAGGCAATGCTTCAGAGTGAGGCCTGAGCTGCGAGAGATGCATCAGTGGCAGGAGTGAAGCCACGGAGAGCCACTGTGGAGACAGAGTGAGGTGCTGCACCAGAGAGAGAGAGAGCTTGTTGTGGCCTTAAGCCATGCTGGAGCACCGTAAGCACCGACCGGTGAGTTAACCTATGCAGGGGGACACAGGGACGGCAGGTGATCAGATCAGACCTATGAGAACTTTAATGAATGCCAATTGAAATGAAAGCAAGCACTTTTGAATACTGATCTGACTGAAAGCAAGTATTGTTCAACACTGTTCTGAGTGACAGCAGTGTTGTGGAATATCATTCTATAAAGGAACTGTGTAACTTGTGAGAAATAGCATTGGCAAGAGCCATAGGACCATATGAAAGTGTAACAAGTGAATAGTGGCAAAGCAAGAAATGGTAAAGCATCATGAGGACGTGAAATGAGAATAACTCAAGCACCACTGTAGAGCTGAAACACTGGCAAGGTGCATACAAGGAAGAAGAGGCAAGTCAGGTGTTTTGGTTGGAATACCGTGTGGTCCGACAACTGCACCTAGACCGAGGACAGCTATCTATGAAAACGCCACTTAAAATACCTGCAAAGAAGCTTGTGATTGAATCTAAAGGAAATTTGGTGTGAACTGAAATTAAGGAACTGTTCTTTGTGAAATTGTTGAAAGGTAACCAAAGCAGAAGAGCTGGAAAGCATCACAAATAATTGTGCTTTGGAAAAGCTGAAAGACTTGAAATGTTATGTTATTTGACATTTATATAGCGCTCTATATATCATTGCTATGACCTCAAAGTGCTGTTAGGTTGAACGCCCTTGGGAACCGTAGTTCTGGTCAGTAGAGAGAGAATAGTGTCGAAGAGTGCGTGGGTGCGCCAGATAAGTGTACAGCTGGTGTGATTGCCGAGTGGTAGCTGCGTGCTAGCATTTAGTGTGCTGGAGAAGTCAGTTGGATGTGTGCAGTCTGGTGGGTGGACATCCAGACTGCGCTTTGGCTGCGTTAGGCTTGAAGGACGCTTTTGTGAGCAGCTATGCCGGAATGTGCTCAGCTAGCTGCATTTTGTTAGGGTGATGAGGTCATGATGAGGTCGTATTCGTATGTGGACAGCTAGGCCAAATTATTCAGGGGTATAGCTGTGTTCTATTTGACTGATGATGTATAGTAGAGAGTAAGAGTAGTGATGTGATATGGTGGTTGTTTTTTGGAGTGCCCAAGACCAGGCACAAGAGAAGGAAGATGGGAACATAGCAACAGACAGACATTTAGAGGCTGGGGGATATGGGTATATAGAGGATACAGATATATAGCAACAGCATGGGGAAAGGGGGTGAGTGCGTAGTGATACACGTGTGGGGTGAATGCCATCAAATTCTATTTGTTCCGTCTGGCCCATTCATTCCGTCCGTACTGTTCATTCCATTTACTTCCTGTACTCCATCTATTCCATCCATTATATCCATACCATCTGTTCTACCTATTCGATCCACTGTATCCATTCCATCAACTCGATGCATTCCATCCATTCTACCTATTCAATCCACTCTTTCCATTCATTCATCCATTCTATCTATTACATCCACTCCATCCATTCCTCTTACCGTCTACTCCATCCAATCCAATTGTTCCATCTTCTCTATCCATTCCATCCACCCTGTCCAATTCACCCACCCTATCTAGTTCATCTACCCTATTGAATGCATCCACCCTATTTAATTTGTCCACCCCATCTAATTGGTCCACTCTATATAGTTCATTCACCCTAACTAATTCCTTTGTTCTATCCGCTTCATTCACTGTATCTGCCTCATCCCCTTATCTGTTTCTTCCATTCTGTCTGCTTCGTCCATTCTACCCGCTTCGTCCATTCTACCTGCTTCGTCCATTCAGTTCGATTCATCCATTCTATCTGCTTCATCATTCTGTCTGCTTCATGTATTCTTACCGCTTCGTCCTTTTTATCTGCTTTATCCATTCCATCTATTCCACTCCTTCCACACCGTCCACTCTATCTACGCCGTCCACTCTATCCACGCCGTCCACTGTACCCCATCCACTTTACTTGTTCAATGTATCATATTCACTCTACTCATTCGGTCTATCTCATTCAACCTATCCATTTAGTTTGTCCTACCCACTCTACCCATTGTATTAGTTCCATCCACTCTGTTCATTCTATCCGATCCATCCGTTCCATCCACTCTGCCCGATCCATCCACTCTGGCCGATCTATCCATCCACTCTATCCATTCAATCCCATCTAGTTCCATCCATGTTATCCGCCCCATCCGCTCGGTCCGTCCCATCTGCTCCAACCGCTCGGTCTACTGCAACTGATCAGTCCACTACATCTACTCCATCCACTCTATTCCATCCTATCCTGTGGGTAGGATCGGATGTCTTTGATGGTTACACCAGGTAGATAGTCTCAATGTGAGTTTCGTCATTGGGTTGTTGGGGCATTCAGACTTATCTTTGGGTGGTTGTTCGTTTACGGGAAGAGCCACGTTTTTAGTATTTTGCGGAATGACAAATAGTCTTGGGTGTGTCGGATGTGAGGTAGAAGCGAGTTCCACAGGGTAGGGGCCAAGGCTGAGAAGGAGGATCCTCCAATCCGGATGGAGCTGGAGGTTGGGATCACTAAAAGGAGAGCAGTGCTTGATCTTAGGGTGCAGGGTGGGAGGCAAGGTTGTAGCTTGTCTTGTAGGTATGGAGGGCCGGTCTTGTGCACTGCACGGTCAGTGATGCACAGGATCTTGAAAGTGGCCCTTCGTCCAACCGGCAGCCAGTTGAGGGTTATGATAGCTGGAGATGTGTGGTCTCTTGAGCCTAGGGCTAGTAGCATTTTGGCAGCAGCGTAGGCCGGGAATCCAAGGTAGAGGGAGTTAGCATAGTCCAGTCGTGATATTACAATAGACATAACAGTGGCAAGTCTGTTCGGGAAGGAGAGGTAGGGAAAAATGCATCTAAGAATTTTGAGATGGTAATGACAAGACTTAGATACGTTGTTGATTTGATGAGAGAGGGTTAGGTCAGAGTCCATAGTACATCCAAGGTTTTTTACTGTGGCTGAGGGGGTGGGCAGTTGGCCCATGGATGGGGGCCATGGCCCCCATAGTTGGGGGCCATGGCAGTGGATGGGGAAGCTTGGGGAAGGGCACCCCTTAGCATTGTGAACTATCTTGAACCTTGGGGAAGGGAACCCCTTTACAAACGAAGAGATGGAAGAAGCTCTGAACTTTTATTTGAACACTTCTCATTGCTGACGCTGACATCCCTACACATTGGATACAAATTGATGTGAGGGCAAGCATAGGTTTTGGACACAAACCTACCTTTATTTTGGACTTCCTGGTGCAGACTATCTATCGTTTTATTTAGGTAGGGAAATCCTACCTTAGCATAGAGCAAGCAAGTCATTTTTCCAACCCTTCTTTCTGTTTTAATAAAGGTTTGTAGCCCAAAATTCAATAAATGTTTATCTGTCTACTTCATGATGCCTTCACACCAGTTTCTTTTATTCTCTTTGGGAGGGTAGGTAACACACTCCCTCAGAGACAGCCCCACAACAGGGAGCTCTCCTGGACCCAGGTATAAATGCAGCATACCCATGCAGGAGGAGTAGCCTCACACAAGGGTGCTGAACATTCTCACTTGGACTTCCTTTGGGCCAGTTTCACTGATCAAAGCCCCTGTGGAGGTGAAGAAGGAGCCATCCAAGACAGAAGGAAGATCTGTCCCCTAACCACTCCAAGGGAATATTGGGAGTGATCAGTGCTGTGGACCAGGACCAACATCTCTGCAACTTTGTGCCAGAAGAGCAGACTCTGAACTGGAACATCCTGGCCTCAAGTCTTTTACGAGGGCCTCACAGCACCCTGAGAGCCAGAATTGATGAAATTGCCTGTTCTCTTGCACCGCGCCAGTTGCTCACTGTTTCCTGCATCCTGAACAATAGGGAAGGTGCTGGTTCTGGTGTCTGCGTTTCCTCCAACCAGCCAAACTATTGCACTTCATCTGAATGAGCGTGACACTTCATTGTGTCCTAGTGAAGCACATCACCTGGTAGACCCAAAGTATCTGCTCAACACCAGATCCTGAACCGAATCTCTGGAGGGTCACTCGCAGACTATAACCATGGGTTCCAAACACAGCTTGGCCAGCTAGCCCAAGAACTGTCACCTCATTCTCTGCACATCGACAAACCCTCCATCACCACTTTGAACAACCTTCGCCCACCTCCCTGACCTCTCCCAGAGGCTAAAGCCCGACTTGGCCTGGCCTATTGCTAAATGTTCTTGAGACCACCCCGAGCTGCATCACTTGAACCACTGTCCTTCAACCACACAGAGCACTCACATTCATCCCTACTCTATGCCTGATTGCTGCCAGGGCCTCCATGATCCTACGTGCCTGAACTGAGCTCGATCAGCTCGCATCACTGTTCGACACTGTGTCTGTTGTGTCGGTCCACCAATAACTGAATCCAGGTACTTTTGACAGTGAACTACCACTACCATCCACTTGGACCCTAGAGTCTGGTTAGGTCACAATCATTCCTGTGTTCAACCCAATATCCTTTTTATGGTAGTACCTTATCTACCACCCCTCGAACTACACTCAAAGTTCTACTTTCTCTAGTCTGTTGCATCTTCACTGTTCTTTTACTTTAGGGTGGGTTTTTGTATAGTAATCTCTTTTCATTTCATGTGCAGAGGGTGTGTTTTAAAGTCTTTATATCTTTATACAAACTTGATTGATATTCCCTTTATTTTGGACTGCGATACTGTCTTTTTTGAGTCACTATTCATTCTCCTTCACACTACTCTTAGGAGTAGTGTATTCCGTCGGCCTGCCTCCCCACAAAAGGCAAAAGATGCATATCTCTTGATTGTCCCTGTTTAGAATGTATGATTGTGTTGTGTTTTGGTTTGTAGATGTGTGAGGGCTGAGTGGGCCATTTTACCCCTTCTCATCCTTGTACTCTTGTGCAGCAGAATCCAATTCATCCCACTGGTGGCAGCTGTGGGATTTGAAACAGACTATACCTACAGTCCAGCCAACCAAAATAAGTGTGCACAGTGAGAGAAACCTGAGGGCATCCTCATATCTACTCTGCTTGGATTCCCTTCTCAGGTGACCAGGGAGAGGCCATCGCTCTTGAATCCCAACCCTGGGGGTGGAGAAGCAAGGCAGGCTCACCTTAGTGAAGGGTCCTTGGGGGGTTGGTGAGAAGATGACCCTGAGGGAGGCACAATATGTCCCCTTCCCATTCCATAAAGAACCCATCGTCCCAGAAGCCTTTGTCCAGCATTTTTACCCCATTTCTGTTGTTTGGGGTAGCATCAGGAGGAATGATAAGTCTCGAAGAAGCAGAAGGAGAGTGAGAAAGGGCGGGATACACCCAGGCGAGAGAGGTGGTATCCTACTTTCCATATGAATGTCCAACCTAACCTTTCCCTGAACTTTTTGAGTTATTATTAGTTTGCCCCACTCATTTCCCTTCATGTGACACTTGACAGTACTGATACAAGGAAAAGGCAACTAGGAATGATGAACACTATACCCTTGGACCCATGACAGTAGAAGCTGAAGAATGTGTGCTCCGGGCTGCATAGAAAGCTACTAAAGAGACCAGTGAGTTTCTATTACAGCGTTTATCCCCCGTTCCAAGGGCTGGAATGTGGGGTTAATGGCCCGGGAGCCCAAGTGATCGGCCTGAGTCAAGCCTGGGTGCTAGTAGATGAGAAACCTGGTGCACAATTGATTGAATATTTCCATTGTTGCAAAATACTTTGTATCGGAGTGGTCGCATGTCTCAGAAGAGAACATTTTCGAAGGTCTCCAGTTTCAGATAATTTCCATTGTTGAATGTTAAAGCGCAAGAATGCTTTGTATTGGAGTGGTTGTTCACTTAAAGTAAAATGCATGAATATTAAATATCGGGCTGAATGAAAACTAAACCCTAAGTCAAATGAATGCCCACTGCATACCGAACTGAACAAAAACAACAATTAAGAAAAACTACTGCATGTTGAATTCAGCAATGAATGGAACTTTATAATTAAATAAAAATACTGCAGGTTGAATTTCAAAGTGAATGGAACTTTCAAGTTAAGCAAAGCCACTGCATGTTGACTTCTGAATTGACTGAAAGCTACAAATGGCATACATATACAGAAGAAAGGAGAATCAAATGAAATCCTGAAGTTAACCCTATTATGTGAAGAAAGTGAATACAACTTTATGGGCCAAGAGAATAAAGAGAACAGCCAAGATGAAATGCCAGTCTTGGGGAAGAGAACCCTGGGACTTGATGAACTACCATTGTTGTCTTGAGGACGGAGGGTTGTTTAAAGCTGTATTACCTTGAACCTAAGAAAGGTACCTTTGAGACGTTTTGTGGAAGTGTTTTACACTTGAGGAAGGGAGCTGAAAGAAAGCTGCGAACTGAAAGAAGCACAAAACTTTATTTAGACCACTGTTTCTTTGGTTACTGACATCCCTACACATTGTATAGATTAGTTGTGAGGGCATGTATAGGTTTTGGGCACAGATTTTTAAGTTGAACTCTTTTACTCAGACTTTCCTTAGTTTTGTTCAGGTAGGGAAATCCCACCTTAGCATAGGGCAAGTTAGGCCTTCAACCATCCTAACATTTAAGTTAATAAAGTTACTTTGTTTGGACTTTGAATCTGTCATCTGTGTCTTGCTTCTTGATGCATTCACAGCAGTTAACATTAGTTTTTACTGCCAACGTATAATTACAACCATGGAACTCGACATGAGCATGGTGCAGACCTTGACAGCAAGGGTCTTGCACATCCTCTCTCAAGAGCGGGGTCTCCCTCATGTTGTTATGATTAAGAAGGGCGAACTGCTGAAGGGCATCCTTTTTTGAGGAAGCTACGAGGCTGTCAGGGACCATCAGCAAACTGGATCCCCTAGCAATATTATCTGCGAGGCATGCAAACTGCTGAGGAGAGCGATAGTGATAGCGCTTCTCAGAATTCCTACTACTGCACGAGCACAGAGGTCTTCCAAATGTCCCAAGCCTTCCACATGTCGCACAAATCCAGGGTGTACCGAGCTTCAGCCAGACACCCACGGCATCTTGCTGTAATCAACCCTGACAGACTCTACTTCCAGGAAGAAAGGAGGGCACCTGGAGGAGAAAATGCAAAAGGACTTTGTGATGCTGCGCTAAATGGAGCTTGAGGCCTGTAAAGAGGCTGACAAAACTTCCATTGGAGAAGGAAGTGTCTCCAGCGCTGGCTCCCAAGGAATGCCTAGGCGCCAACTCTTGACAAACTGACTGAAAGTCCTTTCAAACACATCCAACGCAACGCCATCCATAATTCACTGTGGTGTCCCACAAGGCTCTTGTACAGAACCTATGCTGTACAACCTCTTTACAAAGCCTCTTTTCGATAAACGGGATGCACTTGGGATCGCCTACACCAACTACGCAGACGACACCCAAGTGCTCCTCCCCCTAACTGGCTCATACCACACAGACGCCCTGGCCCTAAAGCATATATACGCCACTATTCAAGCCTGGATGGCTACTAACGGCCTATGTCTTAACAGGGATATGTCTGAAATCCTGATCCTTGGCCAAAAGTATACACTTGCCAGGCTAGATAGTCTCCATGTCAATTTTAACATTGACAACTGCACTATCCCAGTCCCATCTTCTGTGAAAACGCTAAGGGTCTTCATTGATGCAACCCTGTCAATGGATAAACAAGTCAGTGCCATTGTCTCTACATCATCACTAAGCACCAAATTCATCCACGCATCAACCATTCCTCACCAAATAAAACTACATATCAATAGCACGAGCTACCATAGGCGCTAAACTTGACTATTGTAACGCACTCCTAGCTGGCACTGTAACAGACCTTCTAGAGTTTGAAAAGGCTGCCGATCGGTTTGTGGCTACTCGCGACCAGAAAAAGATTGTGGTTAGTGTTTCCAAGCCCTATGACAAGGGATTCGAGAAACATAACTGGAAAGAGGGTAGGGACAAATGTTTGCACCCTCTTGCCAAAAAAGGGCCCCAAAGGTCTGAGGGGAGAACCCTGTCACCTGTGTCATCCGCTCCGGCAGGAAGGAGGCATGAGGGCACCCATAGGACTCGGGTGTCTGCACTCACATCCTCTCATGGCTGCTTTACCTGTGGAGACTGGAAACATATGAAGGGATATTCCACCTGCAAGTGTAGTCCCAAGCCGGCCGACATAATGCTATGCCCATGGAGGAAGAAGAAGAGGAGGAACTGTTAGGCAGAATCATATGCAGTACCCTTTCGGAACACCACACACAATTAACACTACAAATGCAAGTTCAATTTCACCTTTGGTACAACCCTGTACTACACAGTAAAGTGGTGGCGATGGCTGAGCAGCAAGACTTATCTCAAGAGTAAAGTGAGCAGTACAAGAGTTTACACAAAGGACAACATTTACTATGATTCAAGCAAAGATTGATTCAAGATTTCTGAGTAAAAGAATATACATTTATTTACACCATCATTTATAAAACAGTTCACTATCATAAAGCAGCAACAAATCATAGTCTGAATATACTACAACAACCCCCAATCACTTCTGGAAAAGTTAGGCTCAAAATGAAGTGTGAGCAAAATGGCACTCCAGCAATTTAAAAGGGAGAAAAGACAAGGTTATTCAAAATCAACAACACCAATAAGTTATAGGCCGGGCAATCTAGAAAAGGCTACTACAACTAGGATTCACTTCAATAGGCCTGGGCCAATGTTAATGGTTCAGAGTCTTTTCAGAGGATCACACAGTTCAAAGTAGTTTCCGGTTCAGTCTTTGCCAAGAGTTCAAAACGAAGTTGGTCAGAGGAAAAGTTATTTAAAGGTGAAGTGAAGGACAAGCCTTCGGAGAGGTGAAAGATTTCAAGCACTTTCACTGCGGTCAGAATGACCGAGTTTGCACAGTACCTTAAAAGAAGAAGAAAGCTGTAGCTGAGGCAGTTTTTCCTGGCAGTTCCTGCAGGCTCATGGTTCCTGAAGCTTCAGTCATGGTGAAAAGAAGGAGGACGGCTGGCGGGTTCTGCACTGCCCAGGGATGAAGCCAACAGCGGAGCAAAACGTCGAATAAAAGGTGCGCTCCTTAAAACTAAAACTGGTTCTCTTCCCACTGGCTATCCGAGCTACTGAAGCAATGCACTGCAAATTGGACCAGGAGGAGGACCGGTGTCTGGCGTTTGGCGAGCTGTTTGTTCCCACCAGGCTCAAGGGAAGAAGATTCTTTGCAGATCTCCTCTGTCGTCTTCCTTCAGCTTCTTATTGGTTCTCTCGTTCCATTGGCGACTCTGCCTTCCAGTCCCAGAGACTGGCTTTTTATGCACCAAATCCCCCAATCACACAGCAGGGTGACTGTCCTGGTAGGATAGCCACCTAGCCAATCAAACAATAGTGCGACTTGGGTCTCCAAGGAGACACTGTGCAGGGGGCTTCAAACCCCTCCCTCACATTCTGCCCACCCAGACACTCAGGCGCCTAAGGTGGGCTTCTGTGCAGAAGCCCACCAAAGGACGGCGAACAAAGGAACCAACCCTGGGTTGGCGCGCAGAGTAAAACACGAGAAAGATCTTCACAAAAAGATATGGTGAAACAACTTGCCTGGAACCAAATTAAAATAAAAGTGGATTACCGGGTTTGAGTTTGAGGCTACCACCATAGCATAACTGTACCGGGACTATTTTCATACTCCGCGGATGAATAAAAATGGTAGATACCACTGCCGCCAGCCAAATCTTAGAGAAAGGGGAACATAACAATGTTCCATGAGAATCAGACAAAAGGAGATAACTATTAACCCCTCCAGTACTCTATTGTAAGATAGGGTGTACTGGGTCTGTATATTTAAAAAGACTAGTAAAGTCAATGGCAACTTTACATGTCCTGGGAAACAGTAGTCAGTCCCAGAAAATGGAGTTCAAAGTGGGAAGTCTGAGAAGACAACCCTGTGTCACTGCACTGAATGTGCTGTGTGACACACAGTAAAAAGATGATGCCTATGGGGTGGGTGAGGCTCCATAGCCAATGAGCAAAACATTTACAACACACAGCAAAACACATGTAAGAGTGGGGAAAAAAGGCTCACACTCTTACCAGGTGAAGAAATGAAACCCTAGAAATCCAGCACAGCTGCTGAGGGACTCAACAGGTAAGGGAAATTAACAATTCTGGAGAATTCTCCCTAACAGGAACAGATAGTCAACATGAGCATCTTAGATGATGAATTCCCACTCGGCCTGGGGTTGGCCGAATGGACCCTAGTATCCCTGAGTGGAAAAGGTACTGGGTCCCCCCACTGAGGCCCCAGTTCCAGCTAACCCAGAGATCTTTTTGGACCACATGTTCAATAATGGGAGAAAAACCTCAGCACTTTGTGATACTGCTGCGCATATCACTGCTGTCCGACGACAGTGGGTGCGAGAGGACCAGATCCTCCCTGGTCCTCCCAGATTAGTCAGGGATTCAATGGTCTCTCCCGATGCCCACAGTTGGAGTGGGGAAACCTCTCAGCTCTGCCTGCCTGTACAAGATGCCATTCCAGCAGATTGTCTGTTCGGATACG
Source organism: Ambystoma mexicanum (assembly GCF_040938575.1). Classification (NCBI taxonomy): domain Eukaryota; kingdom Metazoa; phylum Chordata; class Amphibia; order Caudata; family Ambystomatidae; genus Ambystoma; species Ambystoma mexicanum. The sequence goes on from NC_090935.1 coordinate 828,797,808, forward strand.
ATAGACCTGATGCCGAAATTATTGCTGCGGTCACACAATCAATGGCCAATGAAGCCGCTCGGTAGTAGCCCTGGAAGTCATGGGTCCAGGGGCTGTTACTGCAGATGATGGCATGAGACCGGCTCTGCCGGTACTACCTAGTCGAGATCCATAGTCCACAGAGATGCCTTTTTCTGTCGTAGAGGGTTTAGTGAACACTGAAGTGCCTGCTGAGTTGGCATCCAATGCAGTGACCTCAGGGTTGTCAACAAGAGTAGAACCCACATCTGAGGTAGAGGACACATTAGCTTCAGACCTCACGGGTCTCCCCGAGCTAAATGACTTGTACTTAGCTAGGAGCCGGAGCCAGGCTAACATTTGCCAGGTGCAGCGCAACTGTCCCAACTTTGGCATTTCTGTATGAGCAGGCACAGAAGTAAGCCCCAGGATGTTCGAGGTGTATTGGGAGAATGGTCTACTGTACAGTGATCCCAAGACTTCTGAGGCCGGGGCCAGCCAGCATTTGGTTGTTCGCCAGTGTTAGGAAAGACTCCTCTTTAAGGCAACTTTCCCTCCATAGTCTATGGACCCTCAAATATTTTGCTTTTATTTTTTATCCAGTCCCTTTTTAGAGGGAAGTGAAGTCTTCAGCTTCACTCCCTTCTCCTTTTTCTTACTTGTCATGGAGAAACTGATCAGTCCTTCAGACTATGTTTGCCCTTTGTCTTTTTACGTGTTTGGGTAACTTTTTAATAATGCACATAGTATCTTACAATGCAGTGTAGTGAGGATATTTTTGTATCACCCTCGTCTTTTACACTAGGTATTTTTGGTTACCAAAGACAAGCTGGTGGCAGCAGATTCATTTGTACCCTTTTTGCAGTATTTTCAGTGTGCACATTTCTGTTCACTGTGTCTGACTACTAAGCATGGCTAGTGCCCTAAAATTCTTATGTTCTCAAATGCCCTTTGCTTTCATGCAAAATGCCACATTTGGTCACGACCTTTGGACCCGCCCTCCCCATCCCCCAAGGAGAAAGGGGAGCCCAGAGTATTTTATCTCGGGGCAGCAGCGCACTATTTCAGTGAAAAGCTCCCCTCTCCAACACTTAAATAGGGCACCACCATAACACCAGCTCAGCCAAGCCTTTCAAAGGTTGCCTTGTGCTGGCGTGGTAGCGGGCCCCCATCAAAGTGAAAAGCTTCCGCTACAGCATTGGATCAGGGGGCTTAACATTTAAATAGGAGTCCAAAACCATGCCAGCTTGGGTGTGCTTTTCAAAGGCTGCCCTGTACACCAATTGGAGTGGGGAGCCTTTCACTTAAATAGGGATACGCTACCATGCCAGCTTCAAAAGCTGCCCGTACTGGTGTGGCAGCAGACCCTTATTAAAGTCAAAAGCTTCCACGTCAACACTGGAGCAGAGATCTTTTCACTTAAATAGGGCACCGCCACCATGCCAGCTCCGAGGCACTTTTCAAAGGCTGCCCGGGGCTGGCATGGCAGCAGTGTCCTTTTCAAATCAAAAGAACCCCGTCCCATGCTGGAGCTCCTGGTGCCAGCACAAGAGAGGGGCACTTTTCATATAAATAGGGTGCCTCCACCACGCCAGCTCAGGGAAGCCCTTGAAATGCTCCCCCGAGCTAGCGTATTAGTGGTGCCCTTTGTAATAGAACATGTTCTCCTAATGCTGGTGCGGCAGTTGCACCCAAAGTAAGTGAAAAGCTCTTTCCACCTTTTATTTTAAATAGGGCACCACGGCCACTGCTACGCCAGCATAAAGTAATCTTTACAATACTAGAATGGAAAATGCTCAATCACGCCCTAGAGAACTATTTGCCATACTCCGAGAGCTTGAGTCACCTGCCCCTGCACCAGACCGTACTACCAGAGATCAGCTATGGTGCACCAATGTTCAAAAAGCTCTAGCAGAGAAAATTACCATCCTACAGAATACAATTGAAGCTAAAAAATCTATACTCAATATTAATTTAGACCACCGTCCTGCACCGGCAACCCGAGAACCGCCTTTGCTCAACAAATTTGCATTTAGACCAATAACCATAACAGACACTATTAATACCATTAAAAGTCTAAAATCTTCTAGATGCAAAGGCGATACCTGTCCAGCTACACTGATAAAGGAATGTGCACAATACTCTCATCACAACTATAATCAATACATCATTTGCCTCTATCTCCATACCTGCCGACCTAAAAGAAGCCTGGGTGTTACGCTTGTTAAAAAAAAAACCTACCTTAGACCCCAATATCCCTACCAATTTCTGACCCATCACAACAGTACCATTCCTTCTAAAAATCCTTGACCGTGCAGCTTATATGCAGATCCAACAATTCTTAAAAACTAACAACCTACTAGCACTAAAACAGTCAGGATTCAGACCTGGCCACGGTACAGAGACAGCCTTATTGGATCTAAAAATACAGATGGACCAATTCAAAGACAGAGGAGATCTCTGTATCCTTCTTTTTGTAGACCTCTCAGCAGCCTTTGACCTGGTCAACCACAACATTCTATGCCACCACCTAGAAACGACATTCCAGTTCTCACCTGAAACTATCAATTGGATCAAATCCTTTCAGTCCAATCGCACAATGAGGGGCTTCTCAACTACAGCATCAGCCTCCCCCATCCCAGTAACTTGTGGTGTCCCACAAGGGTCATGCATATCACCAACTCGGTATAATGCTTTTACTAAGCTCCTCTTTGACAAACTATACAACATGGGTATCACATAAACTAATTATGCAGATGATACTCAAAATACTAATCCCAATAACAGGTTGTCATGACACTGACACCCACAACTTGAACAAAATGTACCTTGCCATCCAGGCCTGGATGGCCTAAAACGAATTATGCCATAACAATGATAAAACAGAGCTTATCCTCATAGGTAATAAATCCAAACTTGACAACCTGCCCAAACAATATGAATCCTTCAATATTGATGGGAATAAGATCCAGGTCACCAAAGAAATAAAAACTTTGGGGGCCTACATCGACTCAGCCCTCTCCCTCACCAGACAGGTCAACGCTGTTGTCGCATCTGCAGCCTATACTTCCAAATGTATCAGATCCAGTAGACCTTTTCTCTCAACTGACAACAGGGTCACACTAGCAAGAGCATTGATTCTCTCCAGAATAGACTATTTTAACTCACTATTTTTAGGCACCAGCATGAGTAACATCAAAAAACTTCAAGTTGTGCAGCATAAAACATATCCAAAAATGAGCATATCTCCTCTACCAGATGACTCATACATTGGCTACCCGTCCATGACCGGATCAAATTTGAAATTCTTGCCCTTACCCACAAATGCCTAGCCAACAAGGCACTGACATATCTCAGCAACCAAATCACCAGAACCCAATAAATCAGGCCTACCCGCTCTTCTTACTCTAACCGTATCAAAACCCCAGGATTCAAGAGGGTAAAATCAGGAGGATCCAGCTTCCCAGTAATCACAGCTAATCTATGGAATTCCTTACCACCACAATTAAGAAATTACCCATCACTGTGGTCATTCCGAAAAAGTCTCAAAACTAGAATATTCAGATTACACTTACAACAATGACACTAGTGGTTTAGATGGTTGATGACATATTGATAATGTCCTCCCAAAGGTCATTTGCTAAATCAAAGTGTCAGCATTATCATGTTTGTTCCCCACCCTGTAACAGACCATGAATGTACATTTAAACTGTAATAAGTACCAAATACGTAGCTGTCATGAATGTAAGTGCAATCTGTAACATGCAACATGTAAGATTAACCGAATTTCCATTGTAACCATGTTCTTAAGTTCTAGCGCCTTGATGCCCGTGGGATAAGTGCACAATACAAATGCACAAATAAATAAAAAGGAGCTTTTTAAAGGCTCCTCTGTGCTGACGTTGCAGAGGGTATGGTGCCCTAGGGTGCCCACGCCTAAGGCCAGCCCTGAATGTAGCCAAATCATGTTTTCTTTACCCTTGATGGACAGTAACTGTAATAGCTCCTTGCAAGTGATTGAGCAAGTGTACTGATGGTTTGGCGGCCCACGCTGCATCTCTTTTGTGCCTCGTGAATACTCTGTTGCAACGCTACTGATCACTGACTCCTCCCACATCTACTCACTGTCTTGAAAAGTAGCCCTTCCGCGCTCCTGCGTGGGCGCTCCTCGCACATGATTGAGCAAGTGTACTGACAGCGGTTCGGCATAGCCAGTGGGGAGGACACAGAAGATTTAATCTTTTTGGAGGTACATTTTTCAAAACAAAGTGACTTTACTTTAAGCGTCTGGTAACAATTACAACCATCCATCACTACAACGAGAGGTGACTTGATCAGCATAATTAACCTATTATTAGGCATTACCGTACCTGATTACAGTCCGAGCCATGGTGAACAAACAGAATGGGAAAAAAGTGATTTATAATCTTGGCAATAATAAAACAAGTAATGGAAACATTGTTAACCACTGTAATGAAAACGCTGGTATACAGGCAACGGTCAACAGTCCGGAAAGAGAAGAGACCACAAAGCTTGGTCCTGCAACCAGTAAAATAACCTCTTATTTTCAGGCACAGAAACGTGTGAACAAAGCACATGAAGGGGGTGGGGGACTGAAGAAGATATTAGCAGACAAGACTCAATGCAATCTGTGGAAATAGATAATATCACCCATCTCAACGTGTGCTACTCGCTGCAAACTGAGGTAGTAGCACAAGTAATTCTCCCTTCACATATTGATCTTATTACTCCTACTAGTCGTGAAGAGCCGGTTCAAGTACTGCCTGAAAGTACCCTGTTGGTCCCACGTAATAGACTGAGTACTACCCCGTTACTTTATAGAGATACATCTGAAGTTGAAGGAACAAATTATAGCAGGGAATCCTCAGCCGACCTTATGGTGGCCATCTCATGCAATTTGTGCTAAAGACTCTTCAAATTAAGTGGAAGACAAGATGATGAAATTGGACATCAGGGTGAGTCTTTGCAAAGTATTGAATCAATTATATCCTCTGTAAATGGTGCTCAGGTATTGGATGAGCATAGGGAAATATGGAATAGAGCAGGTGGAAGTAAGATTATGGCCAACTATCCACCTAAACAGTACCTGTTGCCTTAGGAGAAGCACCTAACACCCTGAGGGTAGATTTGGAAGGGTCTGAAAAGTCTGAGCTTTTCCTGACTCATAAACAGCATGGTCAGCTGAAAGTTCAGCAAAAGCATACTGAAAAACGACATAATGTGGGTACAAACACTAGCTCCTTTGCTGAATCAAACCAACTGCAACACACGGGTCAAGCAAATGAGCTAAATCAGTCAGAAGAGGAGGCGGGGGGCAAAGAAGGCTGGCACCTTGAACAGTTGGCTATTGAAAGAAAAACAGGAAAGTAATCAAGAGGATAAGGATAATAATGGAGAATTGGATGCAATGACCACTGACTCAGAATCAATTATGGAGTCAGTATTGGACAGGTGTTCCACTCCTGAACCTAATTCAAGGGTACTCAAGGTGGGAAAGAGGAATATCAGAGACAAGGCCGATTGCCTAAGCAGTACGGAAGAATGAACCAACCCTAAGATTCTGGCCATAATCAACATATATTCAAATAGAAAAGATTAGTTCATTAATCAATCAGTGGTTTGTAATCTGCTACATCAAATACTGCTACCAAGAGTTTTATCTACTAATTATCTGGACTGCATAGAGATAATAGATGAGTCCATTACAAACACCACCCACCTACATGTCATTCTGTGATAATTGTAGATCTTATAAGAACTCATGCTTCAGAATTCTGCAATTTGGGATTTACACTGAGCAGTGTTTAGTTGGAAACTGTCTGCAGGAAGCTAAATTATAAGGATGCAAACAACAACAAGTGAACCCAGACCAAGTAGAAAACTGTAGAAAGTCACAGTAAATCTATAAAGAATCAGCAAAGATGGAATTGGCTTGTACAATTCCTGTCACATGCAATAGTAAACCATGATTGGATTAGTATTATATCATGGAATACACATGGCTTCTGCCATCTGCTAGATCAGTCCAGATCTTTGAATTTGCAGTGATCATTTAACATCTTTATGTTACAAGAAAGTTGGTTTATAGATGATTTGGTCATTGAGGGTTATGTGATCTACCAAAATGGGGCCCAATAGGGTCTATTTATTTATTTGATATAATATATTTGTAGCCACATGGCTTTGTATATACAAGGTAACACATCACATGATAACATAAAAACAATAAAACAACAATAAAACCATTTAAAAAACCTACAGCTTACTATCCTACATTTAGAATCAAAACCAATATCTCTTTAGAGTCTACATAGCCAATAAACTGGATTCAATAGAGCACACCACTAGACAGCACGTTTAAAATATCCATACGCTTCCAATGAAATGTGACTACAAAAAATATAAAATTCAGATCATCGCCGTTCATAAAAGTTTGCCAAACTATGGATACATCATTACAGTCATAGTGGTTGTCATATGATTTTAAAAAACTTAACCCAATCACAGTTAGGCTTGCATAGTAAACTAACAAATGTTCAAGAGTTTCCAATTTAGATACTCCGCATAGGCGGCACCATCTCTCCCCTCGTGTAATGCCTAATTTTGCAACTCTAATCACCAATGCATCACAGACATTGCATTTCAATAAAAAGTATTGATGAAAAATCTGAGGACAAGGGTAGGCCGTGACATAGGAGGGAAGGCAACTACCGCTATTTCTAAGTGTTGCCAGTTGTATCGTGTTTTGTTCTTGGCTATATGATATGATAGGTTATTTATAACACGCTTAATACCCAGAGATTTCTAAGTGCGGACCCGGTGTAACGCTCACCTGTTAACCACGGGCACACCACACGATACTGGATAGAGGTGTAAGCGCTATCCCGGACACCTCTCTGCTTGGTTATGTGCCAGACGTTGGGTAGCGCCTATAACAAGAGAATGGAGGGTTAAGATACTGGTTCTGTGATGGGTGGACTCCCACCTCCCTCTGTGGTCCAAATCTCCTCGCTTGGGGTTATTGCTCACCTTAGGTTTTTGTGCGTTGAACTCTCCGTCCCGCGTCGCTGTGCAGGGGCGCGTGGTTGGTGAAGGGGTTCCATGGACCTAGTTGCTTCACGGGTCCGTGTGCCCTTGTGTTGGGTCCAGACCGGCTGTGACTCCTACTCTGCTTGCTGTCTTCCAGGTGAGTTATAATGTCTTTTTCGTCTTTATTCTGTCTCTTTCTTTCCCTCCATTTTCTCTGTCTTCTCAGCATCTTGCTCCACTATGCTGTTCTCTAACAATGTCTCTTTTTGTTTTCACAGGGATTGTTGCAATCTCGGAGTTGCCGCGCCAAAGGGGAAGACCACGGTGAGTTATTGATTTGCGGAGCGCTGCGCTGTTTATTGGTGTTAATTGCTAACCTGTGTTCTCTCCCCCTCTTTGTACAGGTAGCGGTGATGTTCCAGAGTGATGAGCGATCAAAGCGCTGCTTGCCCAGGTAAGTGCTTTGTTAATGCGGACCTCAATCCTTCTCCCTTGCAGGTTGTGGTGAAACCCGGAGATGGGCGAGGTAAGAGAAGTGCAGGGTGCTGACAGGACTCGCTGCTTGTGCAGGTAAGAATTGTTATTAATGCTGTCCTTGTTTCTTTACCTTTGCAGGTTGCGGCGAACTCCGGAGATGGGCGAGGTAAGAGGAGCGCAGGATGGATTCAAGACCGGTTACTTCACAGGTAAGTGTTCTTGCTCGCTAATGCTGTTCTTGTTCTTCCAGGTTATTAATGGAATCCAGATCTAGGGCTTCAGGATCGGGCCGCCGGAGAAGCAGATGAGCAGGAGCTGGACACGGTGAGCGTTACGCTGCAGGAGTGCAGAATAACGCAAAACGCGTTCTGCTGTTTGGGTGTGGTTTAAATAGCCCAGGTAAAGTATTTCCAGGCCAAGTAGTTCCAGGCCCAGCCACACCCAAAACACTAAACTGCATGGCTTGGTTCTAAAGAACTGAGCTGTTTAATAGGCCGCCATGTTGGATTAAGGTCCAAAACTGGTATTGCTTTATTCCTGATAATGAGCCTGGCGCCAAAGGCATCAGGACTGACTCTATGTATGTTTCTGATGGAGTTTTAAGGCCCTTGCGGCCAGTGTGAAGGGCTTTAGCCCCCCTGCTGCCAGGGGGCTGTTATACCTGAGGGGGTCAGGGGCATGGATCGTGACACCCGGGAATCGAAGATGTGTTTCTCTGTGTTGTCTTGCTTGCAAGGTGAACACGTTACCCCTGAGGTATCATCCTGAGCTTTATGGTAGCTTTCAGCCAGTTTTTAAATGTATAGCAGGTCCTTGGCAAATGATCATCATAACCGACCACCCAATTTTTGTTTTTGTAGGGACATGATTTTGCCTAGCGTACCCATATTATGACAGTAACCATTCGGAAATGCATGAATGAAGTTAAAGGAATAGTGCGCTCAAAAATGTTATTGACCCGAGCGTTCAGGCATGTGGTTTAAAGTGGTTTAAAGCAATCTGTGATTGATCGTAAAAACATTAGCTTTGCACCTTATCATAGTTTTCCTCGCTTTTACACATGCAAAATCAAGCATCGGGCCGCGGCCATCTTGTGCTAATCTTATCCGTTGCCGCATTTCCCTAAGTTGAACTGCCCTTGTGGCACTAAATCATATCTCCCGCCCCGGAAGCTGACACCACTAGACGAGAAAGACCCATTTCACAATGCGAATGCACGGCTTGTGTCAAAGTTCTCTGTGTGCCAGCTAATGATGTGTCTCCATGGAAATGGCAGGATGCCTCTTTCCTCAATAAGTATAAACAGACCGCTTCTCATCAGACAACATCAGATTTGCTTTTTCAATCTTTTCACTGTCTTTTTTTTGGATATCCTTTTACTCATTTCTGCTCCATTTAGCTATCTTCGTTGCTCGTAGCCTGTGCGGACAGATACTAGTACTAGCATTAGTATCAATCTTAATTTTGTCATATAATGGCAACAATACAGCACTACCAGTACGAGCCAGAGTATTCCGAGACGGAATTAGTTGAAAGACAAAGATACGGAAATGATGGGGCATCGGACGACAGTTGGGAGGACGAATCACTGGATCATGAGCCTGAGCCTAGTTGCATGGAAGACGTTTCCACCTGGTGTACCTGCAATCGGTGCAATGTCATACCAAGCGAGGAGGAGAACTGCTGCTGCAGTTAAAACTCTGGATGCTTGGCCTACATATTGGAAGAAGACATTCCACCGGTATGCGTTACCGAGCTGCATGACTTCAGGGCAGCCTGCCTCACAAGGTCCGTGTTGAGGATTATGATGGTGCTTATGCATGAACTTCGCGCAACAGTTCGCCCTCGCAATCCAAGTAACAAGTAAGTGTACTCTACATGTGTTGTCACTTAGGCCACTAACATTTCATGTTTGTCTCCTATATTGTCGTAACTTTGATCTATCAGTGCCAAATGAATGTAGTCTGGCAATTCAATACATCTCTCGCGATTTGGGGAAATCATAGTGGTCATCTTATGTGTCTTTCAAGTATAACCAAGAAACAATATTTGTCTGTGGCCCAAATGTTATGGATTGCATGGGTGTTCACTTTTGCAATGTGTCTACACTTTAAAGCCCAAGTTGATTGATCCATGAAGTAACATTTGTACTGGCAACTGTGCCATAGGATACAAGATTGCATTTTCAACTAAGGTTTCTACACTTATCAGGTTCATTTAAATACAGTTTGTTTGTTTCTCTTCCACAGGTGGTACAGGCTGGTGGCCTATTGTTCATTTACATGGTGGCTTCATGGGAGGCTTGGATACCACGTTCGACGAGTAATACCCGCCTGTGTCGTTGGAGCCATTCAAGCCAAATTCCCCAGTGACAGCGGTCAGTACAGGGGATTTGCCCACACTGTGCTGCAACCAGAAGTATACAATTTGCAGTACATTTGTGCCATCAACATCAGCAACGAAATAAAATACAAATCATCTTTTATGAATAGTTGTTTCAATTTTTCTATGAATCAAGGACACGCTCAGTTGTTCTGGCAGGGTGGGAACAGCCAAGGTGCCAAACACCATGTACACTTCAAAGGTATCTTCCACGCAGGCCTTCCCATACCTCGTGTCTCCACGCTCTGCTCAAGCAGACCATGCCCCTGCAATCCACATAAATGTGTCTCCCTGCATCAGTGTTCCGGGCGTTTTCTGCATGCCTCATGCCCATCCATCCCCCGCCAGTATCAATGGCAGTTCGCACTTGTGGCCGTGCGCTCCAAAAGGTACTGACAGGATGGGAACGGCCAAGGTGTCAAACACCATGTACACTTCAAAGGTATCTTCTGCGCAAGGGCCACTGTTCACATGGCCTCACCAGACCCAGTGTCTCCGGGCTCCGCTCAAGCAGACTACGCCAGAAACATGTCGCCCATTCACACACACACCCACTTTTCTAATTCTTTACAAACCCCTTGATATTTATCCTGAGAACATCTGTGAGCACTGGAAGTCAACTCTTGATTGTGCTACCTGTTCCCCTGCTACTAACTACCCTGCTTGCTGAAGCTAATAGTTTGTTAGTCAAGGTAAGGGCAGGTCACCCAGTCATCTTTCTGATCTCAAAATTTCCATATATTTTGAACAAATGTACCGAGTAGTGTAATGTTGATTCGTCTCAATGACTTTACCATTGTCTACTGTTTAAAGGGTTCTGATCCCGATATATATACCAAATTTCATCAGTGTCAATTGTGATAGAATTGCATCTTTCTCGGACTATGTCTATAAGAATGTTTCCTTTTGATGCGTGAAAGTACATTCAATGGACGAGTAATCAATTGCATCAATCAATTCTGTATGAAAGTTATCCCAGTGTATATTCAACTACGCTACACAGATTTTGTTTCTTTGACCAAAACAAACATTGCTTAGAAAACTTGGATATAATTCCAGCAATCTCATGCATTCAGTAGAATTTGTTTGTAATTATGTGTACTTTTTTATAACAATCTTTCAAGAATGCCTGCCTGTATGGTTTTTGGTTGTCCTTCTAGGAGCCATCTCAAAAGTAAGGGCACAATCATGCATACATTCCCAAGGAATATTGATTTAATAAGAGAATGGGTTCAACATTGTGGTTTTCCGGTGGACGAGCTTGAAAGTAGAACCCAGGCTGTCTTGGGAGACTCGAGGGCCAATCGATTCTGCATCTGCAGCCTGCACTTTACAGACAACATGTACGACCAATCGCAGTACACAAAAAAGCATTGATTCAGAACGGATCGTAAATTGCCTCCAAATGCAATTCCAACTCTATTCATGCACACGCTGCCTCAGGTGAGTCCCGGACGATGAATTAGCTGTACGCAGTGGGGTACTGAACAGGAAACTCCATGAACGCATTCGTGTTTTCGGTGTAAATGTGTCTTACTAAAGTTTGCATATTTACCAGATTGTATTACTTTTTAACTATACCACGTTTTACTACACATCTGTCCCTGATTTATGGAGCATCATAGAAAGTAATTATGACCATAGAAAACAATGCCATAGTGCCCATCAAAAGAAGCATAATCTTTTCGTAATTGGTTGCTTGACATGTACATTTTTTTAAGAGAGCATACTGACAGAAGCACAGACCCTTGCAAGTGACAAAACCACTGACACGTCCAGTATACGAATGGCGAGCCCTACAGACTTACAGAAGTTCATATTATCGACAGTTGGATCTTACCACATATCTAACGGAAATCTAATTTTCCCTTTTACCACTTCGTGACAATGCACTGAAAATGAAGCAGCAATATTCTGCATCAATTTCTTTTCCGGAGTCATCAACAACTTCAAGCGCCTATCAGGTAATTGTATTTCACTTTTCAATTACGAGAATATATTATGCTTGGAATTTAAAATAATATGAAATTGTTTATGTAACCTGTCAATTGTTTACACTATGGCCCTCATTACGACCCTGGCGTTGGACCATGGTGCTAATAGCACCATGGTCCATGCTGGTAACTTACCGACTCCGCCATGGCGGAATGGGGAATTACCGCCCCATTCCGAGGTTGGCGGGGCGGTAATTCCCCATGCCGCCATGGCCCTTCCCCATTCCCATTTTTGACCCATAGGGCTCAATGGGAATGGGGAAGGCGCTAAGTACGGTGCCGCAAATTGCGGCACCGTACTTAGCACCAAGGTCCCTTTGCGGGTTGGTTTTTAACGCCTGCAAAAAGAAGGCGTTAAAGTCTCCAACCCACAAAGGGACCTCGTAATCAGGCGTTAAGGGTTTAACGGCGCCGCCACCTTTTACGGCGCCGTTAACCCCTTCACACCTGGGTTGTAATGAGGGCCTATGTGTCATTCATGGGTTTCTCGTTATATGTAGCATTGTCTGCATCCCATTGTCTCTGTTCCATTTCTCTGTTTTAACCCATACTAAAACAAGTACTGTGTTACAGGGGGATGCTGGTACTTTGACTACAATCACATCATCATTTGGAGCTGGTCCAGAGTATGAGTTATGTGTACAGTTCCCTTGAATGAAAGAAGGTAAATCCTACATAGGATACTACTAGACAGTGACATTGACATTCATATAAACGTGCAGTGTTTCAAACTTTTATGATTTCAGTTGTAACATTACACTTCCTCCCTAATGCAAAATGGAGAATACATTGCAAAATGTTTGAGGGCAACATTACAATCACTATGGTTTGCACGGTGATCTCTGATCGAGTATACTTGCCATTAATCAGGTGAAATTCGAAATGTATATTTTAACTCAATGACATACACTGTTCATGAGGGTATGTATGTAAGCAATGTGTGCGATGAAAGATTTTAATTTACAATACGTTCTACTTTTTGTTTTAATGAATTTTCTATTCAAGGAATGTATACAAGGTCTGGAATTAGAAGAGGAGGCACATGGATCAGTGGTGGTGGACCAGTCTGCTGGTGCGGTCATTACAGAGAAGACCACAGTTTCACAGAAAATCATGAAAACAAGGGTAACTAACAAACAGTTTTGTTTTCTAGAAGTGTTTTGGGCTGGTTTTTTCTTCATAACATGTTTTTTATTTAAAGTGCTATCTGCTGTATGTGTGATTTACATTGAATATGTTTTTACAACCCATCTCCTAGAGGCCCAGAAGGAAAAGTAGTATAAAGACACAGACAAAAAATGAAACCAAAGATGCTGTTTGCCAAACAGATTTCACCAGGGAGCAACTACTGTCTGAGGCACATGGTGATCCAGTCAATAAGCAGACTTGAGATGCTTATGTTCAATGCCCAGAAAATGAATTGAATGTGACCGGCGAAGCCAGCAAAGTGTTGTTGGACCATTGCTACCTTGTGAGAACTTGACAAGATGAAGATGAAACAGAATATAATGAAGATGCTTTTGAATTCCTCGCTGACCACTTGACACAATCTACACCTGCAAAAAAAGGTCCACCCAATAAACAATCGACGTTGATGGTTTCTCCAATTTGTGTGCAAATAAGACAAGCTGAACTAACAGAGACTGAAGCTTCAATGCAATTGACAGAGGAACTTGCCAAAGATCTCGACTACAGTTTGTCTAGTTTGGGCGATTTGTCCACCACAGGTGAGTCCCAAACCACATTCATGCCGGACGATTGGCTAATTAAGGAGTACAAATACATTGTATTTGACAGCTGCCTGGTTGAGATTATACTGATGCTGAAATGTGCCCATTCAGTGAGGGGGAAATATGCAGGGAGCCATTGGTGAATGTTACTCGTGTATTACAAGGCACTAACCTGAAAATCCAAGCCACCTGTGCCCACCTCCATGACACAATTTCATGGTCCACTCAACCGATGCTGGGCAAAGTGCTAGCTGGAAATCTATTGTGTTCAGCAGCTTCACTTTTCAGTGGCTCGACTTTTAGTACGTTGTCCAGTTTCTGTCAATTTGTGGGACTTCAGTTCCTTGCTAAAATGCAGTATTACAAATATCAAAGAGAATTGTTATTCCCCGCCATTAGTCAAGCCTGGAAAATTGAACAAATGTCAATTGAAATGACATTCTATGGCAAACAGTTCAGGCTAGCTGGCTACAGACAGCCCTGGATTTTCAGCAAAGTACTGCACATACCACTTTCAGGGCATGGAAACTAAAAGAATGGTGATTTCAGAGATTGTGCAGGTGTCCCAATGTAAATCCTCAGTGGCCATGGAAAACATGGTTTCATAAATTCCCTCAAACATCTTCAATCGAGGGCAATACAAATAGACCTCATAGCCACTGACAGAAATGTTTCAATAGCCAAGGCCATGCGAGAGCAGTTTCCAAACATTCACCATCAATTTGATGTATGGCACGTTGCCAAATCAGCGAGTAAAAAAAACACACATAACAAAAAAAACACAGCTGCTGGTAAAAAAAAGGGTTCGGAAAATATTTTACAGTGGTCTCAGTCTTTCAGCAACCATCTTTGGTGGAGCTCCAAAACTTGTGATGGGTCTGTGGAAATTCTACTTGAAAAATGATGCACCACTGTTCCAATGTTCACTCATGGACAGAAAACCAACATTTTCACCAATGTGCACATGGACCTTTATCGGAGGAACAGGAACGCAAGAACAAGTGGTTAGTTCCATCTTCACCTCCACACAAAGCTCTTGAGAATATCGTGTTTGGTAAAACTCTTTCAAGAGACCTGAAGGGACTCACAGAATTCTGTCACACTGGAGATTGAGGTAATATTTGCCTAAAGTACAAGCCCAAGAGGTTGCATTTCCGTATAGACGGTATGAAATCTCGAACATTACTAGCTGTATTAGCGCATAATGAGAATCTAGGCAGATAACAATCGAGAACTGCAGGAAACTTCGGAATGCTTCATTACACAATGGCCTTTGCAAAATGAAGCAAAAAATGGATTGCCAAGCCGATATACCAGGAAATGGAATTTGATTTTGTGAAATATCTCACTTTAAATGTGTTGGCTGTGCATACTCATGGAATCAATCCTGATTTTGTTCCTAGGTCACATACAACAAAAATTGCAAACGAGCCCTGTCCAACAAAAGCGGACCTCCTTTAACAGTTGACTTCCCGGTATAAATGATGATTAGCAGCGGGGTGTATGTTCCACAATGTTTGTACATTGTACATGAACAATGGAATACTATTAAATTCGATTTTCAAAGCTATTAAAAGTATTAAGAAGTATTTCATTACGCACATTTAATCCGGTTTATGAGTCATTCATTTATATCTCGAACGATAACATGCATGCATGTCTATGGTTGCTTGGTGTCTGTAAAGCACAACATAGACAGCCATAGCGTCCAAATTGTCTTTTCAAATGTATCCTCTTTGTCAACTTTTTTTTGCAAGAAGTGGCTATTGTAGGATGCCATACAGTGTAACTCTGTGTTTTCCCCCTTCCTGCTATCGGCCAGCTCTTGTGGATCCTTCACTGAACAGGGTGTGGGAGGGTCAGATGGATATCATCAGCATGAAAGAAACTGCGGGGTCTGCAGTTGCCTTACCATGCATGTCTCCAAATAGAATAAATACGCGTCCCACTAAGGAATGACACCAGGAGAGTAATTGCAGGGGAACAAAATGTTATATAAGCAAATAAATGGAGCAAAGAACTCTGCTGCCTGAGAGCGCTCTGCCAAACATTACAAGAACAGTACATTATAAGTTCTCAAAACGTCACTACTGACATTTCCCTATAGGTGCATAGTATTACACCAGGATTGGACGACATGGTTACAGTATATAGATATAGGGACCGGCTTCACAGGATTTGCTGGTGTCTTGGAGATCTGGCGAGCTGCATGTGGGTCAGCTGGGCTCCTCTCAGCGGGGTGAAGGTTGGGCAGAGTTACACGGAAATCGAGTACAACTATCTGACTAAGCTAAATAACAAACTTGGCATGCAAGAACGAATGACTGTAAGCAAAACACCACAGGAATGGGGGCTGTTCGTGTGAAATAGGTGCATTCTGACCTATATTTTTATGGGGGCATTTGTTAGGGGTCGTTTCTTCAGATGCCTTATCAGAAGGGAAGATCTTTGATTTGTGGCATTTGGAATCTTACGATTTCAAACACAGTGGGGATAGGTGTTATTGTTACCAAAATATATGACCACTCTATATTAGGTACATGGTAGGTGAATTGGAGGTGGTGCAGGGGTAGGGTCTGGTGACCAGATGCATTCAAAGAGAATATGGACAGAGGTTCAGGGGACCGCAGCCTGGCAGGGAGGGGGTGGAGAGGGCATGAGTCGGTCAGCAGAGATGGATGGGCACTAGGGTTGGAGCAGGCATTGGTCTCAGATTCTTGGATGATCACATTTTGTCAGGACTCGATACTCGCTACTTGCAAAAATGAATAGCTGCATTTCGGTGAGAACAGGAGAGGCGCTGAGGTGACAGAGGACAGAGGTGGTGGGGGCTTGCTGTGCAGCGCTGGGAGAGGGAAAATGAACATTTCACCAGAGGGGCAGAGGGCCTAGAAAAAGATGGCGTTTGGAAGGATACAAAATGGAGTTCAAAGTATACACATTAGCACAGGGTTAATACACTTATATGAAACATGGCTGATGCAAATAGGTACAGGAGGGGTGGAGATGTCTCCCCCCTTAGTTTATATGTCATTTACCAGGTAAAAGAATGTTGCAGGCCGGTGGGATATACCGCGTCTCGTCCTACATTATCTGTGGAAACGGGGTGCATGCAGACGTGATAATGGGCAGTGTAAAACCATATATGGAATAAAGGCACAATAACCATATACTAATGACACGCCAATCGTGAGGTTCGTTTCCCAAACAAGTCTGGTTTTATTCAGAGTATCTCCATTGGCCGATCAGGTCTCAACACCTCATGACATGTGCTCACAAAGACCGTGAGAGGAGAGAGAGCGAGCCGTCGATAAAGCAGTAATATATGTACATAATACATCATCATTGAACAGCATTATTCGGTCCACCCATTTACATGACGTGCAGGCTAGGGTTCAGTAATTGACAGTTAGGCACGCAACTCCATTCAGTCTAAATGTTTGGTATTTCTAGCTGAGGTTTGCAGAGACAGCTTACTGTTTTGGGGATCACTGGCACAGGGAAGGATATCATGTTCTAGTAGAGAGACATTCCAGCAATGTTATCTGGTTGCTGCGCTCATGGGCTAAGGTTCAGACAGTTTTGAAGCAGAGAAATTCCATCCTCCATGAAGGAGCACAGTTAGTTGCATATAATTCTCATTTAACTGCCTTTTACAACAGCGGTTGCAAGACAGTCTGGCACCTGGGCCTCCGATTAGCTGCGGCCCTTGTACAGCTTCAATGCTTAACCGAATAATAAAACAATGTATTTCTGCAGGGTTTCACATTCCTGTCTACGTTAGTATTCGGAGTTCAAGCTATGGCCTTGCACCGTGTGTGGGTCTGAAGCATAGAATATGTTTTGCAAAGCGTTACAGAAAAAGAAAATGGCGGACAATTACAAAATGGATTCCCACTGGCCACATTCAGGCTTCATGGTTCGCTGTGTTCGTTACATGATGCAATTTGCTTACGGCCAACATACATAACGTGTCATTCAGGCTGTGCGATTACATTACAGTTTAACAGGAGGACCCTAAATGGAACTGTTGTCATAAAATAACTAAATCACTATCAATATAGAAGAGTACAAAAGTATTCACGATAGCGCGGCATTGGTGGATGCACACATTTCAAATGTCTCATTGATCGGCCGTGATTATTGCTCCCAAGGAGTGAAGGTCACTGCGTTTGATGTTGCTTGTGGGGAGTTCACACTGACGCCTCTTGTACAGTATGTTTTTCTTTTTGATTTGTGGCTTTCCTTCACCAAAATGAAATTTAGCATAGGCACTTCAAAGAAGGTTCAATTGTTGTTCGTCCTTGGAAGAAAGGGAGGATTCGCTATGGATTGAAGGACGGGAGGTGTTTAATACCAGCAAAAATGATAAGGTTCAGCATTTCAAAACTGGACAAAGGAACATGTAATTTCATTTTATCAAAACCGTTGATCTGAACGCACACTCTGCGTTACGCCAAGAGAATAGAAATACAAATATAATCTAAGTTTTACTGAAGACAAGTTTATAGAAGAACAAGTCAAGGTTCTGACCGGTATTGCTTGCTTACATTGTAATGGGTTGTTGGTTGTGGCATATTGTGACGATATGCAAACACAACCTGTATGTATTTGTCTTTGTCCCAGGCACATGAGCAGTCCAGCACCGAAATCCTCTGGCAATTCCCTTCTGAACTAGAGTACCTACAACAACCCCATAGACGTGTTTTTGCCTTGTTGTGCCTCATCATTGAGGTGGAGCTCTGCCTCTCTGAGCACAGTGAGCATGGAGTCCACGGCTGGGTTCCCCCAGGTTCCACCAAAACCCCAAGTTTGTTGCTAATATTCAGTTATAATGCCGTTTATGTGTTGTTCGAATTCCTCCATCAGCTTCCGCATCCCATTGCGAGATAAACATACTACACAGCAATAACCTCTCAAGCACATCATAGACTCCAATTTTCCACAATGGTTTCTCTGTGTTTCTATTGTTTCTGGTTTGTGTTCATTATTAGGTTACCCCCGGTGCAGAATTAAAGATTAAATGGATACATTTGAATGAAGAACGGATACTGAAATATATTTTTATTATGTTTTCTACACAGCTATATTCTTCCTTTCTGCGAATGTCATCATTTCCAGATACAGAGTGATGGTTTCTTCAACAGGCAGTGGCAGATACATCCATTTAGTTGTATCACGATTATGCTGCTGTGGGACGATCGGCTGGGACCATTATGCCCTTGGTGGAACCAGCAACAAGGTGCAACCTGTCATCTTTTATGGTGGTTTAGCAAGAAGCTGATGCTCAAGCTTTGCGATTCAAAGTGTGTTGCATGCGCTTCCTCGACCGAAAGGGACACTGTCTGCCTCATGATAAAGATTTGATGCTCGAACAGAACGAAATTAAAAATGTGGTTTATAATCGAAATTGGCGGATGCTCTCGCAGCATTTATTGTTAAATAAAAGCACATTATAAATTGCAGAGTATTGGTGTTGCCTTTAAAAATAGTGTTTTCTACTCCGATTTGGGACGCGCTGTGCTGTGAGAGGATGTGTGTGTGTTGATATTCCGGGTTCTGCATCAACTGACTTTTATACGTAGGTGATGACTGGGCACATTTGGGTACGCTGCCTACTAACGTCATAAAAATAGGTGAATATCGCTAGGAATACTGATGTCAGCTTAAGGGGCGGGGGATATGATTTAGTGCCGCGAAGGGAGTTCAATTTAGGGCAATGCGGTAACGGATAAGATTAGCACAAGATGGCCGTGCCCCGATGCTTGATTTTGCATGTGTAAAAGTGAGGAAAACTATGGTAAGGTGCATAGGAAATGTTTTTACAATTGATCACAGATTGCTTCAAAACACATGCCCGAACGGGACAATAACATTTTTGAGCGCACTATTCCTTTAACAGTAATAGTAGCATTATCTAGGTGCCTCAATTTTTCATAGCACATAATAGTTTTACAATAAAAATCTGCAACTATACTGTTTAAATCAAATTCTAATAATAAGTATTCTACTGTTACATTATGGGGTAGCCAAAACAAATTTCGCAAAATCAATGCTTCAAACTTTTTTAGCTCCAAAAGATAAGTTTGGCCCCAGATCTCCACACCATATAATAACAATGGAGTTATTCTTGCCGTATTTAGAAGCAAAATTGTATGCGCCGAATAACCCACATTTTTTCCTATAAATACGCTTATTGCATTAACTACCTACATGCACTTAACTTTGATTTCTGCCCAATGGTAGCGCCAAAAGTTTTTTGTCTACATATACTCCAAGGTATTTGTAGCGTTCTACTTTTTCCAAGGTTAATCCTTCATATGTCCACCATCTCTATTTTGGGGTGATGTGTTTGCCTGAGAAGACCAATATTTTACTTTTTGCTATGTTGACTATCAGACCATTTAAGTTCGCTTGGACTTCTTGGATGTTAAGCAAGATTTTAAGCCCATTGGGGGTCTGATCTGAGAGCAATACATCGTCTGCATAGGTAAGCCAATTTATAGTGTCAGATTCCACTTTTACCGGACAGGTTTGCAGATTTACCAAGTCGTTATTTAGATCGGCTAAATAAAGGTTGAATAACTTTTCCGCTACAATACACCCCTATTTTACTCCCCGGAGGGTAGGTAATAATTTAGATAGTTTCCCTTTCCCATCGAGGTAGACACATACTGATTCTGAGTGCAGGAGCATACGCATTCTAAGTAGCCAAAGAGAGATATTCCATTTTATTAATTTGCACCACAGCTTATGCCAGCCCACAGAATCGAATTCAGCACTAAAGTCTATGTATGCGCAATAAACCTTGGATTGGCGTCTCTTCCAAGCGTATTCTACCGCAGACGTTAATGTAATAGGCAGAATATTATTTGTGGTAATCCAAGTGTTTAATTTATCCTACAGCACCCTCGCAAAGATTTTTGCTGGAATGTGAAGCATCTTTAATCATCGATAATTGGTGGGATTATTCCGTTCTCCTTTTTTGTACACTGGCAAGATGTTACTCATGCGCCAGGTCTCTGGAAGCTTTCCGTATTTACCAATATTATTGAACAAAATGTAGAGTGCATGTGCCCAACTTGCAGGTGACAGTTTGATCAAGTTGTTACAGACCCTATCTGGGCCTGCCACTCGAGAGGTTATTCAATCGTTCAATGATAACTTCAATATAGAGTATTGACGCGCGACATATCCAAGTGCTATGTGGAGTTGTTATTACTTCATTCATCTTGTGCATCTATTAATCCCAATGTCGATGCAATATGTTTTTCCCCAGGCAATTTCCGGAACACAATGAATCAATAACTTCCTTTTTTTAGTCCAACGTATAACATTCCATATTTCAGTGCTGTTACGCGTTTGAGCTAAGGTAGCAATTTTCTGCCAGTGTTCCTTTGCACAATTACTTTTATGTGCCCTTAGACATTAATGGTATGCTCGCTTGACACCCTTTATGTAAGCATTGATCTCACAGGAGTCTTTGCTTCCCAGTGATGGATAGATCACTGCTGCTATTTTAAGCCGCATCTGTTTTTTCGCATCTATTACCCTTCTATCATAGCCCTGCCTGTCATGGATGGCCTTGTTTGACTGCTCATAGGGAGTTTTATATCAGCGTCTAGAGATTATACTTTCTCGAATTTTCAACATTAATTGGGAGAAGGCAGGTGCTAGCTCACTTCCCATAGTGACACTCAAGGCTTCACATCATCAGATGAATACGGGGATTAAACGTATTGCTGCTCGGTTTGCTTTTGTCAGACTCTCCCCATTCCATTGTATACGATTATTTCCATTGTTATGGTAGATATTTCCATATTCATCATAATCATGAACTGCACATTGTGTGTCTAAAGAGTTTAGTAAGACGCATAGTGGAAAGTGATCACTCTCCTCTCAGGGAATAAAAGCCATATCAGCAATTACAGTGAGTCCAGCACAGTTGACGAAGATATAGTCTATAGTCGATGCACTTCTACCAGATGCTCGGGTAAAGGCCACATGTGCATCACTCGGGCATTAGCCATTCAATCTGGTAAAACAGTATTGCTCTAGTAGTTTAACCCAGGGTTTACCTTGGCGATAAATTGTAACCGGGTTAGCTGGTGCAGAAGTAACGTGAACCTTAGCATCTACAGTCTCAATGTCTATTACCGCATTTAAGTCCCCCAGGATCCATATTGGCATGCAATGAGAACACAATTTCATCAGTTTGGCGACTACTTTTATGTTTGCAACTGTCGCTACATGATTCGGAGGGTCATGAACATTCACTAACAACACTTTCAACCTATAATAGGATAGAAACACTGCCTGTATAGTTTTAGTTGACTCCTTAAGGACTTCAATGTGCCCTAGCTGGTTTACGGAAATGAAGAAACCACCCTTAGGGCGGCATATCGGCTCCTTGGTTGCTGCCTGGAAAACCATGTTGCAGACATCCAATTGGATTTCCTCTACAATCCATGTTTCCTGGAGTACCACAAGAGTAAAAATGTCGATATATGCCACCAAACCTTCCTCTCCAAATAAATGTGCAAACTTGCGTGTATTACATGAACATATTAGGTTAACATCATTGGGACTAAGATGTAAAGTGGGGTTTGAATGCAGACGGCAGCCATTGTCAATAGCCATCCCTGGGGTTATCTAGAATCCCTCACTTTGTGAGCTTTGATGGATTCCTTGGGGCTTGCTCAGTATCACTCACAACGATAATGTTAGGGTTAAGCGTAGGCGCTCTACTCTCACTCTTCTGTACTACATTTGGGGTAGTAGGCACCCTGGTCAATCTCGTCTGATGTACGCTGTTTATGGGGACTATGGAGTTTGCACGAGGCTTAGTATGGGGCAACATTACTATTTTACAGGTGTAAACCAATCTATAAAGATCGTTTTCATATCTAAGAACATGGTCCAGTGTGGCCACATAATTAAACCAAACATTAGTAATGTACTCTGTAGTATGTTCCACTTGATCCACAATCTTAATGTTGGCTGTGGATATTCCTCTTAGTGGTACTACCATATTACAAATACTCAATACTGCTGTTCTATTCAGTGGCGGAAGAGTCTGTGTCTGTGATACTGGCTGGAGTTGTAATGCCTTATGCAGCCCAGTGGTTACCATATAAGCTACTATGGGGGTAGGTAAAATTGGATTTACAACGTTCGCTGCCCTTATATCAGATATCTTAGATTGCTTTTGAGGGCGCATTGCTGCTGTTCCCTTGCATTTGCATTGGATCGCAAAACAAACTTCACACCTAGTTCCCCTCAAAGCTACCACTGCAGGCTTCGGACTGGATAGAGTGTTCCCTGATGACTCAGTACCTTGCAAGGGTGTCACTGTACCACACACTGTATCAAGAAGTGGAGTAACAGTGTCACCACTCGCTGGTAAAGATGTAATCGCATTATGGTGCTTGAAATGTCTTAACAACCGCGGTTTAACGCGATCGCAGGCAATTAGTATACATCCAGGCTTGTGATATAGATTTAAATTTTGATTTTCCATTCTTGCCTTGCTTTGCTTTCCCACTTTTCAATTTGTTTACGACTGCTTCTACTGAAGTGCTAGGTGTTAGGGTTCTCTTCAGTGCTGCCAGGTATTATCACAGAATACTAGAGGGTCCGTGGATGTACTCTCATCTTTAACCGTTTTCCAATTACAATTGATGCTCTTGTGAAGGAGCACGGATTGAAGATCGAGTTTCTTTTCCAAACTCTCGTTTCACAGCCGATGTTGACAACAGATTATCAAGGGCCCAAAACATGTCCTTCGAGGTCATACTAATGGTACTGCTATCATTCATACTGTTATCAGGTGATGCAGTACCACGTGCTGGACCTATGTCTCTACTCATGGTTTTACTCTTATACAGTTCTGCACACCCACTCTCTTTCGTTTGGCCTTCATCACCAGTTTCAGGATCATCTTTCTTGACATTCTGGTGCACAACAAAATGAACAAGTTCAATATATAAGACATAGGTTGTTGATGAATTTTCTCCAACATCACCCACATATTCAGACACATCCATCGATAAATCCAGATTTTGTGAGGGGTAAAGATCAGCCTCATCACTCACATTTACGTTCCTATGAACCAAGGCAATCGTAGGGGGTTTATCACACTTTGCGTTGTCAGCAGTCCCATCAGTTTCTAATAATGGGAGGGCAGTTTCTATAGAGTACACATCTTGAACATGCTCTATTATTTCCCCATTCAAATGGGGTTCGGTATTCTTTGAAACACTCAACATTACATCTCCATACTCAGTTGCACTATTATTATTAGGCATTGTGATCACTGATTCCAGAAATGTTACCCCTAGACAACCCAATGGAATGCTAAGTTCATTAATAATTTCCTTTACAGCACTTTCTTCATCCAGAGGGTCATGTGCCTGGATTTTAGGGTAACATTTTGTCCTTTTTTTCGATTTAATACCTGTACCAGTCTTTGAAATGGTTTTTGGGGTACACGTCCTGCTGCATCACCGCATAGGCAGCTGCGCGCCAGTGGGCGGCTCTGCACCCCCAATGCGAAACACAAGCATATTACTAACACCTTCTGTATACGCCATCAGCACTTTCTCAACTAGTTGCTCACTCTAGTGCCCGCAAGCACTCTTGAAGGCGAAAAGTCAAACGCTATTACTAGAATATAATACAATATAAATTCAGATTTTATATTTGAACAAGGGGATTAGGATTAATTTGTGTCAGAGCAACGACCTCTCGCTAATGCAGTACTATAGACATATGCCTTGTGTTGGTCTCAAGTGTTTGCTACGCACAGGGAAATCAGAATAAGCCGCTTCCCTGTACGTACACATTAAACACCTGACAGCATCTCATCTGGACCCGTAGTAGAGAGAATTCGAAAATTCACTCACGAGCAGCGGGTGGCCCTGATGGAGAAACAACTACAGGTACAGGCACCGTAGATCAAGTTAATCACAAGGTCCTCAGTGTTGACATGTTTTTTGACAGGTTTACCGTGTTTTTTGCCTACTCTTAGATGCTTCGCATTTAGGTTACAAGATCGTAAATGGCATGCTGCCAAGCATCAGCATCACACTGCACAGGAACAGCATTTAGCACAGCACTTCACTAATGTGCGCGTGCGGAATGCGTGCGCCTGCTTGAATGTGCTTTGCTTCTGGGGAAGGGGGCGGGGCTTACCACAGTTTGCCTAAAAAGAACAGAAAAATAAATAAGAATCATTCGAAATCCGAGATAATAAGCTATCACTATTCCATTGGTCTAGTGCACATAACAATGGCCATTCCAGTCCGTTTTCAAGTTCGTATCAAGAATATCTTTTACAATGTGCTTCTGCAGTCGCATGGACTCCGGTCAGTGAGTACACTGAGCAGCACAGCACTTCACTAATGGGCGGGCGCCTGCCTGAATTTGTAGTGCCTCTGGGAAGGGGGCAGGGCTAACCACAATTTGCCAAGAATATCTTTTCCAATGTGCTGCTCAGTCTCATGGATTCTGGTCAGCAAGTACAGCGAACAGCACTTCCCCAATGCACGCTGGCAAAATGCACACACCTGCCAGAATTTGTAGTGCCTCTGGGAAGGGGCGGGGTTTACCACAATTTGCCAAGACTATCTTTTCCAATGTGCTGATGCAGTCTAATGGATTCTGGTCAGCAAATACAGGGAACAGCACTTAGCACAGCACTTTGCTAATGCGCGCACGTGAGATCCGCGCATATGCCTGAATTTGTAGTACTTCTGGGAAGGGGGGCAGTGCTTACCACAGTTGGCAAGAATATCTTTCCAATGTGCTGCTGCAGTCTCATGGATTCCGTTCAGCGAGTACAGCGAACAGCACTTAGACCAGCACTTCCCTAAAGGGTCTATTGGGCAGACCATTTGGGGGTTTAGTGACAGGATTCAAACAGGGTCTAACTACTAAAAAGATAGATACTCCTTCTGCCCCTAAACATGTATTTGCAGTTGAAGTTTGGATACTCTATGAGGGTCAAAATCAAAGATTGTTACTTCTAAATGTGTATGACCCTCCAGCTGGGGAGTTCATGGATGACATCTTTGCTAGCATCACAGAGGTGATTATGGGTTAGTATACCTCAGTCACTGACTGTGTTATATTGGCAGGGGATTTAAAGTCCTTGAGCGTTAGAGCCCTTTTGGTAGCACAAATGCAATGGATGGGATGCAGATTAACTCTGACACCAAATAATCAAACCAACTCAGGAAGATGACAACGTTTTTTTCTGTTTTATTATCAGTCTCACAGAACAGGGAGTTACAACGGACATCAAGGGCATATGTGATGTCATACTATGTGGCAATTTAAGAAAAACCTAAGAGATGGTTGTGATACGTTCAAGGGGAACATCTAAGTGTACTTTCTATAAGGGGTTGGGTTGTGATTGGATATCTACTGTCAGGTGGACAACGGATGCCCACCTCTAGTCCTTCTTCATCATTATTAAGTACACAGTAAATTATTGGCTTTCAAACTATAAGGCCCTTCGTTATATGGCCTTCTACAATTGTTTGGCATGCTCATGCCAGTCTGGAACATTCGGCTCACTAGCAGCGCGTAAGCTCATATCCAGGTGCCAGGAGGTGGACATGACTTTACCTCCCCACCCAATTAGCCCAACGTCTCTCATCACCCATGAAGATTGGCTCTGAACTTGCCCTTGCAATGTATTCTCATCTGTGGGAATATAAGGTAGTGTGACCACATGCTACTATAGTACAGGAACTGCATGCCCAACTCTATTTTCATCCTTGGCTCACGTGACGGAAGACCACAATGCAGCCCATTTTGAAGCATTTAATTGTCTTGAATGAATACAACTTGGCACTCGTGATATTTGTTCTTTGCACCTTAACAAGGGATGATTCAGCATCTCATGGTTACTGCCTTCAAGAATAGATAACCAGTCTTTGCCGCTTCAGCCTTGACACCAGGCCAGACAGCCCTTCTGTATACTTCCATGATCCCAGCTAATTCCTTGCTGTGACACAGCTTTCGGTCTTCTTCTCCATGGGTTTAAACATACTATATTTGTGGTACCGATGTCCAGTTTCTATACGATGGTGGCTCTGCCTGCAGTCTATTCACTACATATAGCCAGCTTCTACGATCACTTAATCTACTTCATTACTGCATCTGTACAGTTATTAACGGCTTGCCTTTTCTGCAGTGCTCTTCACACGTGCAATTTTCTTTTCACATATGAATGTTCTTTCAATTCTTTATTTCATCATCAGGTTCTATAAGGTCCATATATCTTCTTCAGCCTGACATCTCGTTGCACCAAGCTCATCACTTGTGACGTCACCAGCTCCTCTTTCTCTCATTTTCCTATCCCTTCGGGGAGCTCCTCCATTAGATTGTCTTCTCTTCGGGAATACATTTGATACGGCTTTCTCAATGTATACCTTTTCTGGAATATTCACCGCAGAATGGTCACAACTGCTGATGTCGAGCATGGCACGATTTTAGGTTCCCATCAAATGTGTAGTGGGGGGGCTGGACTTCCTACAGAGGCATGTGGCTGCTCCTCTACACTCCCGCTGAGCCAACAACCACACCTTCACTGGTTTCCACATCTTGAGACCTTCTTTTACAGAAGTGTTTCTCAGGGGTCCAGATCTTCATCACTCCCTTCAGGAAACCTGCTGATTTGACATGTTCATACACACTCCAAATCATGTAGCTGCACTGTCCATTCAGATTACAATAGACCCATTGTCCCACATACATCTTGTTATTCTTCGGATACAGGAACTTAGTTCCTTCAGGTGCTATGGTGCTGGCCTCTATGTATTTCCTAACATCTTCATCAGTCACCTCGTTGGGTCCAAACCCTGATTCAACATTGATCATGGTCTTCATTCCTACAGCTTTCTTTTCTGTCTTCTTACACTGCACAATTATTATCTTGATTATACAAAATCCGAACATCACCATAAGCAATAGTGCTCCAAGGAACTGGAAGATGTTTGCAATCCATTCCGGAATCGATGAGAATATAGATGCAAACCAGCTGTTATCTATAATGTCCTCTTTCTCATCTTACATCTTGGTATGCAGGTTCGTCAGTAACGTAATGGCCTCTGTCAAGGTCCCCTTCTCGTCATCATGAGAAGGTATGAACGTGCAACATGCTTGCCCGAATTTGGCGCAAACTCCTCCTTCCATCGCAATGATCAGGTCAAGGATGTATCTATTCTGCATGATCATTAGTCGTATGGCCCTCAGCTCTTCCTTGATAGCATTGAACCCCTTTATGGTGGTGTTAATTGTCTGCCGAAGCTCCCATCTGGTAATGTGTAACAATTTGACATTGGCCATGGTCTGGATCCCAGGCATGAAGATAGCTGTAAATATCAAAGCAGTCTGGCTAAATAACCTGTTTTCTTAGGGAATGGCTTCAAAGGTTTCTATTGATTTTGCAGAGAAGTAGTTCTCTCTTCTGGTTTGATTGAGAAATTCAAGCACTCTTCTCTTCCTCAAATGGGCATCTACTTTGTTTAATTCGCCAATATTCAGGCCTCTCTGAGGAATCACACATGCTGGAACATGGATGAGCATCAAGGAACACGTTCCTGCCCAATCCTTGGGCAACTTCATGTGGGATCTGGACCCACAACCCTAATATCGATCCATCAGAACAGCTGTCCCTGCTTCCAATCTTGAGACATCAACTGTAGTTTTGCAGCCTCTGTTATCTCCCACACAAATTCTTCAAACACAATGTTTAATTTGCCATCGGAATCTCCATCATTGGACCCAATTCATTTTCGACCCCTGTCAGCAATTTGGCATGTTTCATGACTTCAAACACCCATTGTTTACTCTTTGTACTTCTTGCACATATTCTGACTTCAGTAGATGAGCTGCAAAGGACATCATTCCTGTTTACCAATCTTTCCTAGATTGCTGAGCCATAAACCAAGAATTGAGTTTGTTCCCAACATCCAGGTGTTCCACTATCTCTGTTATATCAGGGTATTCCATTCTTTTCAAGTCTTTTATGTCTATTTTTTCCTGTCCACCCCTAAGATACACAAGCATCTTGCTTTCCTATCCAGGTTGTTTCTCCGTTTGTGACGTCTTGACATAGTCATCCTATGGAGTTTGTCTAAAAGCTCCATATCCACAGAACACAAAGGTAAAACACACATCAAAATACATGAACGAGTGGGAAAAAAGGCTCACACTCTTTCCAGGTAAAAATTAAAATCCTAGAAGTCCAGCAAAGTTGCTGGGGGTCTCAAAAGGTAAGGGAAATTAGCACATTCATGAGAATTCTCCCTAACACTTGTGCCCCCATACTAAGGGACAGGAGGATTTAATCTACTCCTGGATGAATCTCCTCACTCCAGTCGGTCAAACATCCTGGAGAGACCATCAGCATTTTGGTGGTGACACCCAGACCTGTGTTCAATGGAAAAATCAAACCCTTGCAGGCTGATTGACCATCTCAGTAGTTTAGAGTTTTCCCCTTTCATTTGCATCAACCATCTCAAGGGTTGGTGGTCAGTCTGAATCACACAAGTAGATCCATACAAGTATGGCCTAAACCTCTTCAGTGACCACACGATAGCAAAACATTTTCTTTCAGTGGTTGCCCACCTTGTTTCAGGTTCCTTCAGCTTCCTGCTGATGAAGCAAATGGGGTGCGCCCTACCTTTCTCATCCAGCTGACTCAGAACTGCACCTATACCCGTATTGGAAGTATCTGTTTGCACAATGAAGATTTGGTTGTAGTCAGGAGCTCTTAATACTGTAGCTTGACAAAGGGCTTTCTTAAGGCCTTCAAATGCTTGAGTGCACTCCTCATTCCGCCTGACCTTTTTGGGAAATTTGGGTGAGGAGATCGCATTCAAGGGAGAAGCTATGGTCCCATAGTTCTCTACGAAGTTCCTATAGTAACCAGTGAGGCCTAGGAAGGCTCTCATTTGGGTTTTAGTAGTAGGGGTGGCCCAGTTCTGTACAGCTTATACCTTGATAGGAAATGGCCTGATTTCACCTCCTCCTACCTCATGTCCAAGGTAGACCACTTTACCAATTTGACACTTACTCACCTTTATGGTCAGCTGGGCCTGCTCAAGAGCCTGCAAAGCATATCCTAAGTGATCAACATGTTCTTTCCAAGGAGCGCTGAACACTGCAATGTCATCCAAGTATGCCATGCAGAAGTCCTCCATCCCATTACAAAATTGATTAACCATCCTTTGAAATGTTGCAGGTCATTCTTTAGTCCAAAAGGCATTACCTTAAACTGGTAGAGGCCTGCTGGGGTTGAGATTGCAGTTTTGTCCTTGGCATGGTGTGTCAGTGCTATTTGCCAATAGCCTGAAGTGAGATCAAATGTACTAAGGTACTTGGCTTAACCAAGTTTGTCCACCAGTTCATCTGTCCTTGGCAAAGGGTGGGCATCCGTCTTTGTGACTGCATTAAGAGCTCTATAGTCTACACAGAATCTCAACTCTTTGGATCCTGCCTTTGGCAACAGTACAACTGAACTAGGCCATGGACTGTTAGATGGCTCTATTACCCCGAGATCAAGCATCTTGTTAACCTCTTCCTTTATGTGGGTTCTTACATGATCTGACATCCTGTAACATCTGCTTTTAACAGGTAAACACTCACCACTGAGAATATCATGCTGGCCTCAAGGGGTCAAGTCAAGTCTGGTGATAGTGAAAACAGGGAGGCAAACTGATTTAACAGAAACTTACACTCCTCCTGTTGTTCCCGTGTCAGATTAGAAGATAGATTGACTCCTTCTATCTTCTCATCTAAAGACTGTCCTCTGAGTAGGCCAGGTAGAGGTTCACTCTCCTCCTCCTCTTGAGCTGAAGCTAGAAGCAAAGCTCCCATTTCTGGTCTTGAGACATAAGCTTTTTCACTCTCCTCCTCCTCTTGAGCTGAAGCTAGAAGCAAAGCTCCCATTTCTGGTCTTGAGACATAAGCTTTTAGATGGTTGGTGTGGAAGACTCTGGGAGCCTCCTTAGGATTGCCTAAGTCCACCAGATAGTTGACCTCTCCAAGTTTGCCCACAACCTTGAAGGGTCCTATCCACTTGTCCTGTAAGGCCCTCTGCCTTGTAGGTACCATAACTAGAACTAGATGATCTTGAGAACACTCAAATATGTTGGCCTTCTGGTCATGCATATGCTTCACCAGAGCCCGACCTGCTTTCAAGTTATCTGAGGCTTGGATCCCCTCTCAGAGATGAATTCTTTAGGAAAACCTACCCTGGTAAAAATACCAAGTAGGGCCTTAGCAACAGCCTGAGGTGTAACAGTTCTCATAGGTATCGTTTCGGGATACCTAGTAGCATGGTCTAGTACAACCAGGATAAACCGGTTGCCTGAAGAAGTTGGAGGGTCTAAGGGACCAACAATGTCGATTCCTACCCTCCCAAAGGGATTCCCACCACTGGGAGAGGCTCCAAGGGTGCCACAGTCTTGGCTCCACTCTTGCTAGGTGTGTGAAAAGTGTGACATCTCCTACAGAATTTATCTACATCAGACCCCAATTTAGGCCAGTAGAAATACAGAGAAAGCCTTTCCGTAGTCTTCTTGAAACTCAGGTGAGCAGCCAAAGGAATCTCATGGGTTCACTGTAGGAACTGTTGTCTGCTTTTCAGAGGCATTACAAGTCTTCTGTAGTCCCCTGGAATAGTCTCAGTAGGTTCACTGTAGAAGAGGCCATCTTCCCAGTACAACCTATGATTCCCTGGCCCTTGCCTGTTGGCGAAAACCTTCAAGAGTAGGATACTCTCTTTGACCTCTGCTGAAGTCTGCCCTGCAGGTTCCACCTTCTGCCAGTAAAGACTGCAGCTCAGGATGGTCGGCAGGTTCCAGATCTCCAACAGGAGC
Source organism: Ambystoma mexicanum (assembly GCF_040938575.1). Taxonomy (NCBI): domain Eukaryota; kingdom Metazoa; phylum Chordata; class Amphibia; order Caudata; family Ambystomatidae; genus Ambystoma; species Ambystoma mexicanum. Next base: position 828,829,332 of record NC_090935.1, read on the forward strand.
AAGGTCCTCTTCCAGCTCTGATTCCTCAGCAGCTGATTTGAGCACACTAGGTTGTTCCTCACACTCAGTCTCAGCTGGTGGAGGAGTCACTGGTGTGACTTTGGGCAGTCCTCTCGGGGATGCCCTTGTAGGTAGCAGAGGAGATCTGGCTGACTTTTTCTTTGAGGTTTTAGGTTTCCCCTTTTACTCCTTTTTCTTAGAATGGCAGTCAGTAAGTCCTGTGGACTGGGGGTTATAGGTTCCTCTATAATTTCCCATTGAGTGCCTCTTAAGGTACTCTCTTTGGCCTTCCTTGTCTGCTCCTGTTTCCTTTTGCTGGGAGGCCTGCAGCTGCTTGATACAACTCCAAGAGTTTTTAAGTCATTCCCCAACAGGACTCTCCCAGGTACTTCACTCTGCACACTAACAGGTACCTTTACAGTCATGTCATTGCACTGGATGAGAGCTGGTAACTGTGGAAGCATTTGGACAGGGCCTCCAGCAAGCTTAGTGAGGTATTTGGGTGCCTTAGCAACATCCTCTACCTTGAAAAATGATTCATCTACTACAGTAAAGCTGACCCCAGTGTCTCTGATGGCAGGGGTCTCCTGACCATTCACAAGAACACTGTCTTTGTAATACTATTTAGTATTGTCTGGGATGGAATTGTAGACATCTGAGTTCTGTTGTTCCCACAGACCCAGGGATACTAAAGAAACACTAGCTCAGACTTTCATGAGTTCCTCAGCCAGTAGTTGAAAGTTTCCACTTGCCATTTGTACGTCGTCCTCGGGGGATAAGGCTAAGGAGGGAGTGTGGACCCCTGAGGGTTTACCCTTACATCTGGGATCCCCTTTCACATGGCCAGTTGACCCACAAGCATAACATTTTCCAAATGTCTTTATGAATGGGGGTTTGGTCTGACCCACCTCTGGTTTAGCACCAGAGGTTACACTAGCCTGATTTGGTTTCCCATGTGGCTTAACCTTGTTATGTTTGTGGCCCTCTTTTGGAGTGGAGGTTCTGGAATTCTCTTTGTTAACTTTCTTGTGCTGCTTTCCTTCATCCTTCTTCTGTGTTGCCCCAGAATCCTTTTGAGTAGCCCCATTGGCAACCCAGAAGTGAGCAGCCTTTGCTAACTTCTTTGGATCAATTTCCTTAGAGTCAGCCAAGTGCTGTCTCAGCTCAGCAGAGCAGGTATAGAGAGATTCCAACATAAACAGATTTATCATACCTTCATAAGTGTTAACTCTGTAACCCTTAACCCAACCGTCTAAGATTTTCAAACATTCACACACCCAGGTAGCCCAAGGGGTACCATCATGCTTTTCGAGGGTTCTAAACCTCTTAAGATACTGGGAAGGAGTTTTGCCAAACCTAGCTATCAAAGTTAGTGCCACACTTTCATTCTCCATACTGTCTACTTCTCCCATCTACATTACAACATCAGATGCAACTGGGGGTAGCCTAGACAAAAGCCAAGGAATCAGCTGATTCCCTGTAATTTCCGGAATCCCATGATTATATTGCCAACCAATCCAAAATATCAAGCTTAACCTCATACATACTTACTGCATCTTTGGGCATTCAAGGCCTCTTAGGACTGGAAGACCTAGAAGACTCTGGAAGAAAACCATTCTCAAAAGACAATTTCTTCCTTTCAAGAGCATGTTGTAATTCCATTTCCATTAGTTTAAGTTATTGATGTTTAGTTTCAGCTTGGGCTTGGATTCTTTTGAATTCTAACTCAAGTCTCATCTTCTCAAGAGAGACAAACTCCGGACTCAGTATTGCACCTGGTAGGGCCCTTGTGGCAAATGATTGAGACCTAAGAGCAGGTAGAGGTAATGTGAGGCCTACATCTTGAGACTCCTCTGCCTCATCTAACTCTTCAATAACATTTGAGCCAGACTCTGAAACTTTATCATCCTCATCATCATTTTCCACATTTTCATCAGAAGTAGGTACAGCAGACCTATTTCTTTGACTTTGACATTCAAACAACTTGTCTATCAATTCATTCTTTTTGCCTTTAACAGCGAGTTTCCTAGCTTTGCACATTTATCTCAGCTGATCAACTGTTAAAATGACTAGGATCTCCAGTCTGTAGCTATCCATATCAGGCATGATAAAACAATTGCTTTTCTAGTGGTGCTTAGCCTTGTGAGGGTTATTTGAACAAAGGTAAGAGCAGCACTCTCAGTGTAATAACTATACTTTATCTTCACCACTTGCCATCAGTGTTAGGCAGAATTACATGCAGTACCCTTTGGGAACACTACACACAATTAAGACTACAGCTGTAAGCACAATCTCACCTTTGGTACAAGCCTGTACTACACAGTTATGTGGTAGCAATAGCTGAGCAGCCAGACTTATCTTAAGAGGGATGTGAGCAGTACAAGATGTTACACAAAGGACTTGCAATCACAGTTGTTCAAACAAACACTTACTCAAGGTTTCTCGGTAAACAAATATACATTTATTTACACATTAGTTAGAAAACACTCCACTAGTAAGAAGCAGCTCAATATCACACTATAATACACTACAGTAAACAACCAATAAGTTTCTGAAAAAGTTAAGCTCCCGTGAAGTGGGAGCAAAATGGCACTTCAGTAACTTTCAAAAGGGGCAGATAGACAAAGGTTATAAGAATCAAAACACAATTACTTTCAGAGGCAGGGCAAAAAGTTCCAGTTCTCTACAAGAGGCAATTGAATTCAATAGGCCTGGGCCAAAGTGAATGGTTAAATGTCTTGGATAGGACAGAGCAGTTCTGGCAGTAAACGGTTAAGTCTTTGCGAATGTTCTTAGAAGTAGTTTGCCAGAAAAAGAGTTATATTTCAGTGTAGGAGCGAGCAAGACTCCAAAGTTGAGAAAGTTTCACAAACTCACCATGGCAGAAAGGATTTCCACACCGCATTTGAACAGTACCTTATTGATGAAGAAAAGCTGTAGCTGAGGCAGTTGTTCCTGGCAGTTCCTGCAGATCTCGTTCCTGAGCTTCTGTCATGGGAACAAGAAGGAGGACATTGGGAGGTTCCTGCACTGCCCAGGGAAGAAGCCACACGCTTGGCTAAACTTTGGTTTTAAGGTTTGAGTGCCTTAAAGTCCACAAACTGGTATTCTTCTCACTGACTATCCGGTTTTCAACAGCACTCTGATGAAAATTCGACCAGTATGGAGACAGTGTCCAGGTGGTTCCAAGTTGGTTGTTCCCACCAGCTCAAGGGAAGAAGTCGTCCTCAAAGGGCTTCTCTGTCGAGGGAGTTTCAGGCAATTCTGACCTGCAGCAGGGCTTCATCAGGCAAACCAATGGTCCAGAAGTTGCAGCAGTCGTCTTCCTTCAGCTCATCTTCGGTTCTTTCGTTCCAGTGGTCGAATCTGCCTTCCAAGTCCCAGAGGCCTGCTTTTAAACAGTTTTCTCACATTCATTCCAGCGTACCAGTCACTCACCCAGCAGGGTGGCCGTCCTTGCTGGACAGTCAGCGAGCCAATCACGACAGAGTCTATTCTGGTCTCCTAGTAGACTAAGCAAAGGAAATTGCGGGCACCTCCCTCACATCCTGTCCACCCCAGACACTCAGGCACCAGAGGAGGGCTTCAGCACTGAAGCCAGCTAAAGGGCATCGAACAAAAGGACCAAACCTGGTTTGGCACGCAGAGTTAAACACAAGATGGACCTTTCCTAAAAGAAACAACAAAATAAGATGACCGGAGTCTGTTTTTACAGAGTGGTCTTGGGCGCCATATTGAAAAACATGGCTGACCAGGTTTTTACCTAACAGTGTTCGCGGTCGTGAAAAATCATGGTAGTTTGTTCTAAAACCACTGCCACCAGCCATTTCAAGAGGAAAGGGTAACATTTGACTGTTATATGAGTGTTTAGACATAGGGGATGGTAGGCAACCCCTCCAGCACTCTATAGGAAGATAGCATATGCTGGGTCTATGAATCTAAAAAGACTAGCAAAGTCAAGTTAACTTTACATGCACTGGGAGATGGTAGTCAGTCACAGAGAAGGTATTTAAACCTTGGGAAGTCTGAAAGACATCCCTGTGCCACTGCACTGAAGGTGCTGTGTGACACACAAGAAAACGATGTTGCCTATGGAGTTTGTCTAAAAACTCCATATCCACAGAACACAAAAGTAAAACACACATCAAAATACATGAAAGAGTGGGAAAAAAGGCTCACACTCTTTCCAGGTAATCTTAGAAATCTACCAAAGTTGATGGGGATCTCAAAAGGTAAGGGAAATTAGCACATGCTTGAGAACTTGGAACACACTCCCTTGCTCAGGGAATGAAATCTTCATGCTACGTTTGTCATCAAATATCATTCCAAAATGTTAACTGGTGTCTGTTGTTAGTATAACAAAGAAACAGACATGTCACACTCTCCTATAGAGACTGGTAATTCATTAGTAAAAAGAACTCGACTCGTAGCTCCAGAGAACCCTTGAGCATTCATGGCAATTCCTGATATTGGATATTTTCCCTCTCATATACATGAACGAGTAGCCCCAGTGTCTACTAAAAAAGAAAAATATTTGCCTCCCATCGTCACATTGACCCTTGGTTCCTCTCGGGGGTCAGGTGTCACAGATAATACTGAACACATCAAGTCACTCTGTGAGCTGTCCTGTTGTGGGTACAGGCATATCCCCGTACCTGTGAAAGGATTTCTTCCTACCACAGTGGCACCTCCTATTTTAGGTCAAAGTATGCTCAGTGAAGCTCTCACTGAGCTTTGGAGACACCCGATATGTAGTAAACACTACTGCTTATGTGAAAATGAAATTCTTAATCCTTCAATGCATTCTCTGTGCAACCTATTGAGGTTGTATCAAATGATGCTCTTCTCATGTTTTCAGAGTTTTTCAACAATGCATTTATTGAAATCTTTTCATTTTAGCAGAGCCCCCAGCCGATGCATTTCAGACTTACAGTCCATCCTCAGGGCGGCCTCTAAAATGTATGAACTGATAAGGGGTTATAGTCACCCTCAATACATGCTCAGCACATACCATCTTACAACACAAATATTTTTCATAATATTATTTCCATAACTCATACCTGCAATAACAATTTCACTATTCAAAATGCTCCTTTCACGTCAAAGAATGCCTTGCAGTCGCCAGACTGTGTAATCTGCTTCTCAAGCAGTACATAAGTTCCAATTGCCAATATGCGTCAAATGACTTGTCACTTTATATGTATTCTGTGTTCATAGACTAGCTGCAAGAACAAGAAAGCTATCATGCATGTTGTGCATTTACTCCAATTGCATATGCTACAGCTGGTAATTTAATAAAGAGTGCAATTTTATTAAAAGCTATCGCAGTTTCTCAAATCTGGTGAAATAATGATACCCATTGCTTACCTTATAAATATAGGATGATCATCTCCATTTGTGAAGCGCTAATGGTGCATGGCAAACTTGTGGCGTGACTCGAGAGGACGCCGGCGTGTGTATCCGTGTGTGTCCCCAAACCTGTTGGTGAAATTGCGTATATTAAAGTCCCTGTTCCCTTTGAATCCTCGTGCTTCCCGATATAATTATTGCTGATCATCACTTACTTGAGGTAATCTTGTACACTCGCCGTACACTATCCCAGTGTAGGTGCAATCCATCGGCCACATTGCCAATGGTAAAGAGGTGCCGCAGATGCAGTTTCCTTCTTTCAATGTTACTTCATTGCGTTGTGCACGATGACGTGTGCAGAAGTATCCATGTATTGTGAGGTATTGGGTAATGTATTTCTTACTGGTTGTGAATAACTCTCTGCGTAATGAGAAACCGTGGTGTGTAAAGATGAATAAAGGAGACATTAATTATCCAAAAAACTATTTCAAGCTATTCGAGTCCCATGGCTAATTGGCTTTGATCAACCCGATGCACGAATGCATCCTACTATTCAAGTACCAAGTTTAGTTTGCTATTAACAATCCGATGCAGGAAATATATTCTTGGCATGTAGACGTATTAGAAGCAGTTTCATATGTGGGCGATGGCACACCTTCACTATCATTAACCTCCAATTTTAGGTGTCAGTAGTTGTCCCGTGTTTGCAAACTGTTGTGTCTGCATGGGGTCTTGTTACGACTGCCCTTGCAGTGGATTCATGTGCACTTGCTCTGGTTTCTGTGCTGTTCCTGTTGCATTTGCGGCGCTTGTGTTTGATACACTGTGTGATCTTGGGAAAACCCTTCGCTCATTTGTGTGCTGTATGGTTGAGGATAAGCTGCTCCCCTCTTGAGAATTGGCCATTCTGCACGTTCCCCTGGATTCCACATATGCGCACTATGCGCTCTGTCATCCCGTAAGTCCAGCATACTGGGGGTGCTCTTCTGACAAGTCCTCCTTGGTTAAATCCTCCCTGCGCATTTTGTTTCTCATTCTGTGCATTTTGATACCCACCTTGAATATCTTGGAACCCACCACTTCCTCCTCTATAGCCCATACCTCTGCCTCGTGGCATGAACCCATATCCTCCTTGGTCCATCTTGCGCTGATTATTCGCCTGCGATGTACCCACTGCTTGCTGCATTCCCAATTCTTCTCTGCTTGGTAATACCGCCCCTTCTATGGCAAATTTTGTCAATTTCTTCTGAACTAATTTGGCTTCCTCAACTTTCATAGCCTCATTTCTCTTCTTATTTTTCTCCTGTAATAGCCGACAATGATGCCTTATTGTCAGCTGTATTACTTTCATTCCCACTTGCTTCTTCATTAGCCTCTGTACTGGGTCAGGCAACCCCTGACATAATAAGTGGTAAAATAATGCCACCGTTTTTTCTCACGGCTCGCACGTTTCAGGTTGTCATCGCTCTTGAATATCCTGAATGTAAGCATGTAAGCAATAGGGTCTTCATCTTCCTTCATATTACGTGTCATAATTGCACCCATATCTTATGTGTCAGCATACTGCACCCTGAGAGCACTCCAAACATCTGATCTGCAATTATTAAATGGTTATCTGTCATGCTCTGTGTTTTGTGCTGTCACACCTGAATACCCTGCTCTCCTCGATATGTCATCAGCTCTCTCCCCAAGCATAGCTGCCAGGAGACCATTAATGTCCCCGATGGCAAATCCATTTCCTTCTGTCATTTTTTCTAATTCATAGATCCTTTTCCCAGCACCCGACGTCAAACTCGGGAGTTTGCACCTTAAATTGTCCTTGTCCATCTGTGACCATGGGATATTCTGTGGTCTCATTCCCCCTTTTTCCAATAAGGGAAACTGTGTAAACCTCATCCCGCACTTGGCTCCCATTGTAAGCCTAGCCATAGCTTGGACAATCGTCCTTGACCGTATCCTTGCTAGTAACAAGCTTAACCTGCTCACATATGGTGGCGATTCTCTCTTCTCACTATACAATCGACCTCGAGAAAGCTCTGGATATGGTGTAGGATCTGGCGTCCTATCCTTAGGTTGTTCCAGATCAGACCATCTTAATTCTTTATCCAATTACAGGCCTTCTTCAGGAGCACCCTTACTCCCTCCTTCTCCCTCAAGGAAGGATTCTCTTTCCTCATCTGACATTTCTTGTCCCCAAGAAGTATGACAATCATCCCCTTCACACATGTCAAGGTTCAGTTTGATTAAGGACAGTGCTCTATGCTCATGACTGAGCAGGCTTCCCCCTCCCTCTACAACCGAGGCATTAGGGATCGATTATTGCTCCCTCAGGTTTCACACTCATTATTTTGCCTCAACTGTCGATAAACCTTATCAATAATTTCTCTGATGCTCTGCACATCAAATCGTTCTTCTTCCAGTACTACTGTAGATGCCCCTGTGTTGCTTCCTTTATCAGAAGGCACTCTTCTATTCTGTCCCATTGTACTGCTGGGCTTGGCCCAACTTGTTCTTTACATATGAGACTGGTATCCCCCGCTGCCTCCTTCTTCATTCTATTTCTTCATCTAATTCTCTTTGCTTTCTTGCCTCCCATCTAATTCTATCTTCCACCTGTCTTCATTCTTCCCTTCTTACTCCTGCCCTCCTTTCTTCCTCTTGCCCTCCTTTCTTCCTCCTCTCTTCCTCTCTGTATTTTTGTGTGCCTTAATTCTGGTGCTTCTTCCTCTTCTCTCTTCCTTTTTCTTCTATCCCTGTCTTCCACTGCTCTCTGTCTATTGTCATTTTGTATTTGCTCCTCTGCTCTTTCTTCTTTTTTTGTTGCTCCTCCTGATACATCTGCTCTCATCGGTCCCTGCTCTTTCTTTTATGCTCATCTTCTTTCAATCTCTTCTCCTGTTCCTTTTCCCTTCTATCTTGTTCATCCTTTTCTTCCTTTTGCCTGACTTCCTCGATACTTTTCCCATCCAATTTGAGTAATATTTGTCCACCCATCCATTCGTTTTGCAAGAGAGTTACCTCATCAGCTTTATCCTTCTCACCTTTCCATCTCTTAATCTCTCTTTATATCTCTGTCGATATGGTCAACCGCTCACTCTTTTCTTCTTTGTCTTGTATGATCTTAAAAATCTCCTCTTTTCTCTTATTCTCCTCTCAACTATCGTCACTGCTATAAGGGGGCGGTTTGTATATTGGATTACTCTACCCCTTCAACGCTTTCAGTTCCTTTAAAGGATACAACCCTACTTCTTCCATGCTATCATCTTTTACTTCGGGCGAGGTAAGGGGAGCCAAGGGCTCAACACCTTCCTCTTTTGTCTGACTATGCATCCACTCCTCAGGTGGTGGATCTTCCCTCTCTTCCTGGTACATCTTCCAGAGCTCTAGAATAGCTAACCTTTTCTACAATTTCTTCCCCGTGTACGCAGCATGCAAGTATATGGTCATGTGTTGCAATACCGCTTTTGACAGTGATCCCCCTTGTGGCCACGACATGAACATCTTATCTGCTGTGCCTTTCACCCATTCTGCACTATACTGTTTGAGCTTGGGCATTTGCTTTGGCAGTGTCTTGCATAAGTGCATAGGTAGAGTGTCTCCCACGATGACAAGTCTCAATTGACTTTCAATACTTAGCAGATTTTATAAAAATTCTTTCACCAGTTTTTCAATACTTTAAAAACAACAAATATGAGCATGCCCCAACAATCACCACTCAAGCCTCTACTTTCTCAATTACCTCTTTCTTTGGATTGGTACCAACCACTTAACTAGGTAGTTACTATAACTTCTGACCACTTCTTCCAATGACTTCATAGCTTCTACCACTTCTTCAATATTTCTTCTCTACAAACTAACAGACAAACTAGTCAACCTTTCATATTTGATGAAAACACCCTGTGATCACCTTTTTTCTTCTCGCCACTATTTAAATACCCTGTCATAGGGTTTAAAACATCTCCTTATGCGAACCTGTTCGCACCTGGCATATTTTACTCCCTTCTGGACTCCATTGAGTCAAGCCTTTAGGCGCTACTATCTCTTCACACAATATTTCCCATTAATTAAAATTATTTCAACCCCTTCCCCTTAGTTTAACATTTCCCTTGGTCTAATCACCATTCATTTGTTAATCAACACAAGGCCTTCGGTATCATCTCCTCCTCCAACTGACAACTTTGCTTTCCATCCGCAGAACGCCGGTGGAAACCGGGCAGGGATTTATTCAAAGGGGGGGCCTGCCCACATCTTAATTCTACATGCAAGTTTTCTATTCAGCCGCTCTCCACAGGAAACCCTGCGAACTTCTGGATAGATGGCAGAGGATGCCCGATCGATCGAAAGACTGAGGACAAACTAGTTTGGATCTTTTAAAACCATGCACAGTGCTAACACGTGAGCATTAGAACCCTTTTGGTAGCAGGCATACAATTAATGGGATGCAGAATAACTCTGACACCAAATAATCAAGCCAACTCAGGAAGGTGGCAAAGTATTTTCAGTTTTATTATCAATTGTCTAAAACAGGGAGTTATAACCGACGTCAAGGGACGTCGCATAAGCGTTCTCGAAGCATTTCATAAAAAAACAACATTTTTATAGCAAAAATGTATCATACGTGATGTCATACTAGGTGGCAATTTAAGAGGGGTTATGATACGTTCAAGGGGAACATTTAAGTATACTTTCTATAAGGGGTTGGGTTATGATTGGCTATCTACTGTCAGGTGGACAACGGATGCCCACCTCTAGTGCAAGTCATTCTTCATCATTATTAAGTACACAGTAAATTATTGGCTTTCAAACTATAAGGCCCTTCGTTATATGGCCTTCTACAATTGGGTGGCACGCTCATACCAGTCTGGAACATTTGGCTCACTATCAGCATGTAAACTCATACCAAGGTGCCAGGAGGTGGGCATGAATTTACCTCACAACCCAATTAGCCCATCATCTCTCATCACCCATGTCTTCTTCCATGAAGATTGTATTTGAACTAGGCCTTGCTATGTATTCTCATCCCTGGGAATATAAGGGAGTGTGAGCACATGCTATCCTAGTACAAGAACTACATGCCTAACTCTATTTTCCTCCTTCGCTCAAGTGACAGGAGAGCACAATTTGGCCAATTTTGCAGCATTTAATTCTCTTGAATGAATACAACTTGACTCTCATGGTGCTCTTTCTTTGCACATTAACAAGGGATGATTCAGCATCTCACAGTTACTGCCTTCAAGAATAGATAACCAGTCTTTGCTGCTTCGGCCTTGACACCAGGACAGACATCCCTTCTCATTACTTCCACAATCCCAGCTAATTCTTTGCTCTGACACAGTTTTGGTCCTTCTTCTCCATGGGTTTGAACGTACTATATTTGTGACACTGATTTCCAGTTTCTATACAATGGCGGCTCTGCCTGTGATCTATTCACTACGTATAGCCAGCTTCTATGATCACTTAATCTACTTGCGTTATTGCATCTGTACAGTTATCGAATGGCTTGCATTTTCTGAAGTGCTCTTCACACGTGCAATCTTCTTTTCAAATATGAATGTTCACTCAATTCTTTATTTCGTCATCAAGTTCTATAAGGTCCATAAATCTTCTTCAGCCTATCTTCTCAGTGCGCCACGCTCATCTGTTGTGACATCACCAGCACCTCTTTCTCTCATTTTCATATCCCTTCAGGGAGGTCCTACATTAGATTGTCCTCTCTTCAGGAATACATTTAATACAGCTTTCTCAATGGGTACCTTTTATGTCGCTGGTTTTATAGGTTGAAGTTGCTACTGAAAGAAAGAGGCTATTTAAGTCAGGTGGTCAGATTAACAGTTGTGGTAACTGGATCATATATAAAGAGTACTTTTTATATAGCACTAGATCCCTCTAATAAAGGGTTAGTACACCCACATATTCCTTTCAAGTTGAAATTTGAAATAGCCGTCCTAGTAAACCTCATGCGAAAATTGAAGCCCTCATAATCACCAGGCCCTAGTGGCTTGGCCAATATTGTTTTAAAATAAAATGCAGAACAGTAGGTGACTATTCTTATGGTACTATTCAGAAAGGTGTGTCGTGCAGGTATAATTCCTACTTCATGGCGGCAATCAATTCTTTTCCCGAAGAAAGGCAGTAGGAACTTACCAACCAACTACTGCCTCTTTTCTATGCTTGATTCTACCAGTAAATGATTTGTCTCATTACTCCTGAGGACACTACAGGAGTGGGTAGATGTTAGTCAAATACTGGGAACCTTCCAGACTGGATTCAGGGGTGGATCTTCAACTACATTGTCAGGTGTCTTGACCCACGTTTGAACTATTATGCTACAACATTTGGTGCTGTGGGCTTAGAAAATCCAAGATGGCCGAATAGCCCACATTTGCGCCAGAATCCAGGAAAACAGCACAGTTTTGCGCACACCAAAATGGTCATCTGACCTGCCACTCACCAGTGCGAGCATGATGGGCCAGAAGCGCCATGAGTGAAACGTGGTGCTAAAGGAAAAACAGCAGTGCGTGTTAGCTCAAAAAGCACTTTGAAATCACATTTGTTTTTCTGAAATGCAAGCTAAAAATGCCTATTTTAAACATTGCAAGATATTCAAAAATCTCACTGAACACCAGCAGACATTTGGCAGAATGTAGTCTTGTGTGCATACAAAATCTGGAAAGATGAAGAGCCTAAAGCAATGTTTATAACAAAAATGGCTGAGCTGTGGATGTCAGCAGCTTAAGTGAAATTTGATTTAAAACCACTAAAATCAAAATGTTTAAAATAAATGAGTGACCTACTTTTGAGTGTCACATAGGTTGCAACTGTTTAAATGTCATAGTTTTGAACTTAGAATCAGCGTTTTAGCTGCATGTGTAAAAATTGTAAGTTTTATTTGAATGAAGAAAACTGGAACAAAAGTGACATTTAGCTGAAGCCTGGCTTGAAGAGATTGAATTCTGCCCGGCAACTACCCCCGACAGGAGTTGAAACTTGCCCAGCAACTGCATTCACAGGCCTGGCTGCCTTCTGCTGTTCCCACCAAAAGGAGATTACACCTCTCTGACTGAATTAGGGGTGGGGTACCTGGGGCTGCAGGAAACAGAACAATGAGCTTTCCTTGGCTCAGGCAAATGTTAAATTAGGGAGGTCGTAAATGGCTTCCTCCTGGAAGGAACTGGGAGGAGCAGTGCTTCTGGGAGCCACCTGAGCTGGAGACGGGGACAGACAGAAATCCCCCCATGTGCTTTGGAACCTAAACCACACCCATCTGGGCCAGAGCATAATTTTAAAAAGATGGATAATTCATAGTGCGAAATTGTCAAAATTATATAATAATATCATTTATTCTTGTGATTTTTCTGTGAACATTTTAAGAGGTGTTAGGACTCTGTGGTATGTTCTGGGGGGTAGTAGCGGAAAATAAGGTATTACTCCAAATGTCTGTATGTTAAAAATCTGACACTTTATCATCTGATGGCCATATTCCTTGTGCATGTTTGTGTAAATTCTGGAAAAGTTTAGAGGTTGTGTTCTTGATGAAAAGGGCAGAATTCTGTCAGAAGTGGACACAACATCTTACAAAGACAGGGATCGGATGATTTGGTGCTACAGAAAATAGGTTAACTGGACATGTAATATGTGAGTCTGTTCCTTGCAAACCTGATGACTACAGCTACCAGAAGTCCTTGCAGCAGAATCCTCACTAAGTGTTAACACCTGCACTTGCTGTGAGCTGCAAGTTAAGACAGCCTCCCTTCTTGACAGAATCCTGCCAAACTTTGCAAACTCATTCGCTTTTCACCAACCCTGTAATGCAGAGGTGTCCGCGAAGTTCACAGGACTGTCCGCGAACATCCAGGCTGTTCGCATACTTTTACGGCGAACAACACCTGTTTTTTTGCTTCTTGCAGTCATATCTCATCCCATCCTCATCACCCCTCACCTCCCCAGAAATTAATTGATAGGTTTGATAAGTGCAATATTGTGTTTTTTAATATGTTTTTACCGCAATGTCTGCGGACACCGACCGCTGTCCACGAATCGAAGATGGCAGGCGTTTCCAAAAATCTGACGCACTTCACGCTTTTCACCATCCAATCAGTGGGCGCATCCGATGTCTGCGGACACCACGTTGCCTTCTAAGCCAATCAGAGCCCTGTCCATGGACCAGACAGGGAAATTGGTCTGCGGACCAAACCCAGATATCACACATTTTTTTGCACCTACTTTTTGGTTATTTTAAAAGACACTCCTGGACGGATTTCCTCCAAATTTACAACAGCTCACTTTCGGGACCAAGCCGCCGCTCTTGCTGCAAATTTGGTGAAAATACATCCAGCAGTTTGGGCTGTAGGCATGAGCAAAGTTTTTCTCCATTCAGTCTATGGAAAAAAATGTGGGACCGACCCTATACCTTTGCCCACCCTTGACGAAGCCTCACCAAACTGTGCAAAAAAATTCAAGTGGGCCATACACTTTTTGTAAAGTTTGGTGAGGATTTGTCCCGGGGGAGTGAAGTTATAAGCTGCCCAAAAAGAGGTCTTCCTATGGATTTAGCAACTTAACCATAACTACACGGCTGTTTACGTGGGCCGTGTAACATTTATATATATATATTTAATGAAAAAATGTTGTTAAGGGGACGTCATGGTTAATTTGCACTAATAAAAACCTATGAAATTCAATGAAAAACCTTTGTTAAAGGGAGGTTATGGTTACAAGTAAAACCAAAAAACACTGAAATTCGCCAGTTATGGTAAGCTAAGCAACCATAACTCGTGCCACCACCGTGCACTGCTAAGACTAACACCCAGGACATCAAAGATGACATCACAAATGCCGATTAAACCAATCTGTGTCCTGTCCGCGGAGCGAACAGGGAAGTGTGTCCGTGGAGCGGACATAGATATCCCAAATTAACAAAGGCACGCTTTTGGGACCAAGCCACCACTCCTGCCCTAAATCTGGTGAAAATCCGTCCTGCGGTTTGGGCTGTAGCCGTGAGCAAAGTTTTTTCCCAGTATGTCTACGGAAAAAAAAGAAAATTTGGGATGACCCCCTATAACCTTGCCCCCTCTGGATGAAATCTCACCAAACTTTGCAAAATAATTCAGAGCGGGCCATATACTTTGTTTTGCAAACTTTGGTGAGATTTCATCCAGAGGGGGCAAAGTTATAGGGGGATTCCCAAATGTTCTTTTCTTTCGTCCACAGGGAGCAAAGTTACAAGCTGCCCAAAAAGTGCTCTTCCTATGGGTTTAGCAACTTAACCATAACTACATGGCCGCTACCGCAGGCCATGTAATATATATTTGCATACATATATATAGAGAGAGAAAGAGAGAGAGAGAGAGAGAGACAGAGACAGAGAGAGAGCGACAGAGAGAGAGAGAGAGAGAGAGAGAGAGAGAGAGAGAGAGAGAGAGAGAGAGCTGTATTATACTGAGAGGCTATATACAAAGGATGGTCCCTTTGGTCCTGGCTATCCAATTCTTTTGGCTTGCTACAAGCTTCCATCATCATTCGGACGCTGATGATTTGCGTTATCCTTTTGAGAATGTATTGCATGGATTTCCTGATAAAATGTGTTTTCAAATATTTGGAAAGCGAAAGATGAATATGTCTAGTATTAAGGAGGAAAACAGAAGAGCTGCTTAAGAAAAACTCAAGTTTTATGGAGTTTACCATTTAAAGCATTTACAGGTGTGGTTCTCGTGGCCATTCACCTCAAAGGGGGTTCTGTGGAAGAAATATGCAAACATTTCTGAATTATTACCTGAAGAATGTTGATGGGGAATACAAAATTAAGTTAATTTGAAGAACATGGCATTAATATGCTGATTCAAGAAGGACTAGGCCCTTATATCCAGCATCAGGCTTGGATTATCTTGGAGAAATCTCCATTTTGAATTATGGTTACATTCAGAATGGAGATGGAACACTGCCAAAAGTATATTAACAGAATTAGCTTCAAATGTTATCTCTGAAAAACTGACAGGTGATCGTGGAAAGGCAGTCTTGCCTGTTTATTCATAGAGGACCATTGTGCTAATTGGAAGGAGTGAAATCCTCCTTAGTGAAGTAATAGCATATTCCACTTGTTGTGCTGAAATCAATGTACTGAAAACCTATAAAAGTTGCTGTTAAGGGGCAGGGTAACTCAATGTTGGGATTACTGAGGGACTGTGTGCTGTCCATTCCTATCTTCATCCTGCAGTGCTGCTCAAAAGATTTACCAAACTAACCTGTCTGATTTCTGCAACATAGTATTTCCATTCCCAGGGATGTATCCATTTCTTGGTATCCCATAATGTACCACCAATTCTGTGGTGGCTTCTGTCATTTCTAAATTGTTCTCAAATGTCTGTTCAGGGTGTGATGGGTATGCATTTATTGTGTCATGTTCAGAGTGTGCACTGTTTTGCACATGGCAATGAGTATTGCATAATTTATAATTCCCAACCTGATACATGTAGGTGGACACTGCATACCTGCCTATGCTTTTTGTTAGAAAGATGGTGTAATTGTAAAGATTGCATGGCTGTGAGTTGTGTTTTTGTGCATGCTACCTTTGGCACGCTAACAAGTACATGAGTTAGCTCCATTGTTGGAGGCTCTGTTTTGTCAGGCCCTTTTGCCCCCATGTTCTCCCCTGCAGGGTACTACAGCCTCCTCGCAGGTTTACACCACCTGGTATTCTCAGCCCTAGGTTCTCCCTTCAGTGGCAGTGCCTGTTCATAGTAACACCTGATCTGTCATTGCAATGTGTGGAAACCATGGAAATATATTGTAGCCTGCTTGAATGTGTGAGCCTCTTTAAGTGGTGTCCCTGAACGTATCCATGGGACCCTTTGTGAGAAAGTTGACCATCCGCACGGTGGGTGTGCAATCACCTGGGCTTTTTAGAAATGGAATGATGGTAGATCAACCTCCGGAAAATGTGTGGGGCTAATCTGCACACATTTTCATATGCTCAGCACACGGCATACGCATAGACCCATGTCACCTGGGTGGACACAGCCTACAGGTGCTTTTCCCCTGTAATATTTAGTTGGGATATGGCAGGAGTGTTAGCGAGAATTCTCAAGAATGTGCTAATTTCCCTTATCTTTTGAGACCGCCAGCAACTTTGCTGGATTTCTAAGATTTACATTTTTGCCTGGAAAGAGTGTGAGCCTTTTTTCCCTCTCTTTGATGTATTTTGATGTGTGTTTTACTTTTGTGTTCTTTGGATATGGAGTTTTAAAACAAGTCCATAGGCATCATCTTTTTCTTGTGTGTCACACAGCACCTTCAGTGCAGTGGCACAGGGATGTCTTTCAGACTTCCCAAGGTTTAAATACCTTTTCTGGGACTGACTACTCTCTCCCAGAGCATGTAAAGTTAAATTGACTTTACTAGTCTTTTTAAATTTAAAGACCCAGCGCACACTATCTTCCTGTAGAGTGGTGGAGGGGTTGCTTAGCATCCCCTGAGTCTAAACACAAATGTTACCCTTTCCCTCTTGAAATGGCTGATGGCAGTGGTTTAGAACAAACTACCATGAGTTTTCTTGACCGCGAGCACTGGTAGCTAAAAAGCGAGTCAGCCATGTTTTTCAATATGGCGCCCAAGACCTATCTGTAAAAACAGACGCTGGTCATCTTTTTTTGCCGTTTCTTTTAGGAAAGGTCCTTCTTGTGTTTAACTCTGCACGCCAATCCAGGTTTGGTCTCTTTGTTCATTGGCCTTTGGTGGGCTTCAGTGCTGAAGCCCTCCTCTGGCACCTGAGTGTCTGGAGTGGACAGGATGTGAGTGAGGGCCTGAAACTCCCTGTACTTAGTCTCCTAGGAGACCTGAATGCACTCTGGCATGATTGGCCTGCTGGCTGTCTGGTAAGGACAGCCACGCTACTGGGTGAGAGACAGCCAGGCTGGAATGAATGGGGGAAAACGTTTTAAAAGCAGGCCTCTGGGACTTGGAAAGCTGAGTCGACCACTGGAACGAGAGAACCAAAAACAAGCTGAAGGAAGATGACTGCTGCAACTCCTGGTACACTGGTGAAGCACTGCTGCAGGTCCGAATTACCTGAAACTCCCTCGACAGAGAAGGCCTTCAAGGATGAGTTCTTCCCTTGAGTTTGGTGGGAACAACCAACTCGCAAGTCACCTGGACACCATCTCTATAGTGGTCGAATTTTCTTCAGAGTGCTGTTGAAAACAGGATAGCCAGTGAGAAGGATACCAGTTTGTGGTCTTTAAGGCATTCACACCTTAAACCGATGTTTTGACAAGCTTGTGGCCTCTTCACTGGGCAGTGCAGGAACCTCCCGACAACCTCCTTCTTGTCACCACGACTGAAGCTCAGGAACAGCGAGATCTGCAGACACTGCCAGGAACAACTGCCTCAGCTACAGATCTTCTTCATTTAAAAGGTACTGTGCAAGTGCGGTCAAGAAATCCTTTCTACAGCGGTGAAAGTTTTTGAAACTTTCCCAACTTTGAAGGCTTGTCCTTCCCTAAACCGACATATAACTTTTCATCTGACCAACTACTTCTAAAAACCGTGGCAACGACTTAACCGTTTACTACCAGAACTGTGCTATCCTATCCAAGACTCTGAACCACTGACTTTGGCCCAGGCCTATTGAATTGAATTGCTGGTTGTAGTGAACTGAAACTATTTACCCTACCTCTGAAAGTATTTGTGCTTTAACCTTGTCTTTTAGCACTTTTTAAAGTAACTGACGTTCCTTTTTGCTCCCACTTCAGGGGAGCTGAACTTGTTCAGAAACTGATTGGTTATGTATTGTAGTATATTAAATTGTGATATTGAGCTGCTCTTACAAGTGGAATGTTTTCCAACTGACTGTGTAAATAAATGTATATTCTTTTACCAAGAAACCTTGAGTGTTTGTTTGAACCACTGTGACTGCTAGCCCTTTGTGTAAAGCCTTGTACTGCTCACTTTACTCTTGAGATAAATCTGACTGCTCAGCCACTGCTAGCACATTACTGGGTAGTACAGGCTTGTACCAAAGGTGAACTTGTATTGCACTTGTAGTCTTAATTGTGTGTAGTGTTCCCAAAGGGTACTGCATGTGATTCTGCCTAACACAGGAGGAACACACAATGCATCTCTAGAAGGTTGCGGACCAAACCTTCCCTATGCAATGGTCAGCCTGATTAACTAACAAAGGATTAATGGATCTGCCCTGCTCTTTTGGTTACCCCTGCAGCCGGTGGCAGCAATTAACATACACATAGAATGTACTTCAAACAGGCCCACATGTGGCTTGGCTGCAGAGAGTAACAAAGGAGATGAGAAACCCCAACAACCTTTCATATGCAACTTCGTCAACCTGAAGCCAGCTCCAACTCTGAGTATCAATTGACAGTGAGCTGTCATGTGTAGGGCTGTATGTTTACAGTAGCCCTCCCCAAAGGGGGACCCCATTCATAAGGTACGAGGATGCGGTTTGCAGGTGCCAGAGAGTCTGGTCTCACCACAGCTTCAAGGGAGACCTGCCAATTTTATCAGAAACCACAGAGAGCTCCATTAACCAAACAGATGCTTTGATCCACAAGAGACTGGAAGATGGGTGGGACTTAGTATTCCATGTTTTCATCCCTTTACATTTTCTGTTCCAAAGCACTGTGTTTATGACCTCACTCATACAGGCAATTGTTGGTGGGGACCCAGGATTGGTTCATTAAGGTAGGCTTAGCCTGCACCAATCACTGTGGCCCATTTGGCTTTAAACGAGGGCTGAACCCCTCTTTTGGCAGATCATTGGAACACTTTGCAAGGAGTAGCAAGAAGAACTCATGATTGGACCCTAGCAGAAGGTACAGTCTGCCTTACATTTTCTGCGAGTGAAGGAAGACCATGCCCTCCAAAGAGGGAAGCGAAATCCCTCCCCTAATCATCTCCCAGGGACTAGAGGGACATACCAAATCCAGAGGACCCTGCAGCTGCTTCAGAACTGGTACCCAGCCAGAGCACAGCATGCCCTTCTAGGCTCTGTTCCTGAACCTGAAGCAAAGTTCAAGGCAATTGCCTGCAACACACTTCTCAGCTTTAAGCCGTCCACCTTAATACAGGGCACAAGCCCATTGAAGAAGCTGGCAGAAGAGCCTCAATGGGCATCTACCTACTTAAAGGACATTTTTGAGCCAGTCGAGTTCCTCAAACTGATACCAACTGCAACGCTTACTGATGTCAAGCCGCAGTTGCTTAAAGACAGCCGAGATGTCTCGACCAGTGCATTAGAACAGCCAACCAGCACTGAGACAATGATTCCAGACCACAATCTGCCATGTAGGCCAGACTGCAACCATTCGTCCATCTTCGCTCACTGAACTGTCTTGCCACCTGATACCTGCAGCTGATTCCTGTCTTGAGCTCTGTCACAGAAGCCTGCAAAGTGCCCTGAAGCCGGCCCGACCTGACCCTGTCGAGCACCAAGAACACCTAAAGCACAAGTTACATTGTAGTTCTGTACCACTAGTCCTTCCCAGAAGGCTCCTAGACACATTTTAAGAGACACTGCCTCTTTTGTGCTGAAGCCAAGGAACCTTAAACTGTGGTGGTTATTAACCATACTAACTACCCACCTGCCAGTATCCAGAGTGCAGCCCTTTTCGTTCTTTATTTTAAACTGCCTGTCCTCTGCATTCCTTTACAGGGTGGGTTGTCATTAGTAGTGTTACTAGAACTGTCTGTTGTGATATAAATAAAGTAGATATTTTTCATACAAGCTCGACTGGACAGTCCCTGTTATCATTGGGTACCAATTGTATTTTCGCTGTGCTGCAACTAACCAACGATTCATGACATTTTCAGAGATACGCCTGCAGTTCCATCCACGTTACCAAAATTGGACAAGAAGATTTATAATTTGCTTGAGTTTCCAATCACTTCTGGTGTACTAGAGGTGTGGGGCAGCTGATTCATGGTTTAGAAACTGATATTCATCCCTGGGCCACTGGTGCCCCGGATGTTGATTCGTTATACCCTGGGTGAGTGACCTGTATGGTAGTTCCATTGTATGTCAGTTGGGGATGAGAGACTGACAAGTGAGGATGACCTGTGGATCACTGCACCCAATACCTGTAAATTGAGCCTGATGAAACTAAGAGGATTAAATCACTGAGGCACAGTTTGTATCCATGCTCCGTAGTGCGTATTCCTCCTGAGTTGTAAACATATTAGAACGCCTATTTCCTCCACTGCTCTGACAATGTCTTGCCTCATCATCTGCCTATCATGACCTAACTAAAAATTAACCGATGTCTGCCATACGTATACCATTTTAGTTAAAACCACTCAAATAATTTACCTGAACCACTGATAATGATCAAACAACTTGATATGCCAAACATGTGTACTACTCTTGTGAATCAGATTATGTCTGAAATATTTTAATGAGTCTTAGATTAGAGTATCCTGAAAGCCGGTCACAAGTACAGATAAAGATTTTTTCTGATAGCCACATTGGCTTAAACAACCTTGCAGTATTGAAATGACAGACACGTGGACAACTACAGGCCTCATAATGCAAAGAAGAACAACCTTGAATTACATACTTTGATATTTTTACAGATTGATGTAAAAACTCTACAAGCTCTACGTTTGCACATGTTTAACAAGGAAAAACCATTCTATAGCTATCTTGAAGTAATGCAAAACTCAAAATGGTGTTCATAATCTTGATTCTGTGGAATTTAAAACATGAATTTTTAAGCCACTTCAGAGTGTAAAAGACAGAGAGCTTCATAAT
Organism: Ambystoma mexicanum; assembly: GCF_040938575.1. Classification (NCBI taxonomy): domain Eukaryota; kingdom Metazoa; phylum Chordata; class Amphibia; order Caudata; family Ambystomatidae; genus Ambystoma; species Ambystoma mexicanum. The sequence goes on from NC_090935.1 coordinate 828,850,438, forward strand.
GTCAGGGTTTGATAGGAACCTTCAGCCTAGTAGGATCTCTGGCAGCACCACTTGGACAAGGTGGGTCTCAGTCAGGGTCTCAGCCAGAGCCTCACAGACTGTGACAGAATCAGAGTCCAATTGCCTCTGATGTGGAGTGTCTTTGTGCCCAAGCCATTTATTCGCAGATGATCTCTGAGTTACAGTACCTCTGATTAGAGAATGTGATGGAGGTCGGAGAGCCCATACTAGGTGGATCTCAATTTCAAACCTCTCAGACAGCGATGGTCTATAATTCAGAACCACCTCATTTAAGAGGTAGCCAGTAGCTCTGAGATAGAGCCCCTCAGATTGACATGATGTCTGTGTCCTCAACTTTCAGAAAAGATGAGAGCCAGCACAAAAATCAAAGGCTATCAGAGGAAGAGGTTGTCAGTATTACAGCCCTTCGATATTATACGTGTCACACTAAAATCACCCATAATATGATGGTAACTGAGTAAAAGCTCACAGACTAATATGTTTGCAATGTCCACACACCTCATACCTTGAAGGCCACTGAGTCAGAGCCATTTACACATCTTTGAGTCACAAGTTGAGGTTATCTGACTAGGAATGTCAGCATCCTTCAGGATATGAGTGTCATCCCTCAAACTAGGATATCAAGGTCAGAGCCCTCAATATTATGAGGGTGTCAAAGTCTCTTGGACATGAAGGGTTTTAGTGTCAAAGCCCCTCATACTGGCCTAGTATAAGTGTTCCTTAGACTAAGAGGGTGTTTATGTAAGAATCATCCTGGATGAGATGGTTTGAGATTCAGTAACTCTTAGATTAGTATGTCCTACAAATCAGAAGCCCCTCGATTAGATGGATGTCAATGTCCAAAAGACTAGGAGCATATGGAACCCCTTTAAAGTAACTGCAGCACCTCTGCAAGTGAAAGGAATTGCGTTTGTTTAGCATTATGTTGATCTAGGAGACCTACAAGAAAAAAAGAACATTAAAACAAATGTGGTGAAGTATTACAAACAAAACAGAGATGTGTACTCCCATTTTACCATTCCTTAGAATATGTTGATTGTGTGCTCAAAGCAAAAACAAAGAGTGGATGGCTGGAAGGTTTAGAATGAATCTTAACCACTGGCACTGCTCTGGGCAACCCTCCAGACCATTGTTCTTTGCCTGCCAATCCATTACAGAATGTGAAAGACCATATGCAAATCAGGCGTGACCCCACCCCGCAAGGGGCAGTCCAGCCCGAACTGCTGGGTCACATCCCTTCTGCACGAGACCACAAGCATCCCCAAACATGTTTCAGCCTTGGTGGGCTTCATCAGTGAGGAGTAGCTTGGGTCTCTAGGCCCAGCAGGCACAGGACCCATATCTGGGCATACCCGTCCCACTCAGGTTGACAAAGCAAAAACAAAGGGCTGATGGCTGGAAGGTTTCTAACCACTAAGGTCTTAACCACTGTGCTCAGACATGTTTACCAGAGATACAAAACTGCACTAGGTGATACTATTTACAACAGCCCTTTTGTATATCAAACCTTAAACTTCACCATTTCAAAGCATGTTTTTGTTGTTGACATATTCAAATTGTGACTAAATGACTTCTGCTCTGTGGTGTACAGTGATGAGAAGTGAATTAAACTTCTGCTCAGCCCCACACTACTTCTAAACCATAAGTGATCTCCATCACAAAAATGAAAATAAAACAGTCCGACAGGTATAGCAATTTTGCCTACTGTGGTGATGTGGGCCAAGTGCTGGTTACACTTTCCAGAAGGGATGTGAGCTAGCAAAGAAGCATACAAACAACAATAATACTATGATACCAAAATTAAGAAAATATCAAATCAAGGTTCTATAAATAATAGGAGACTTTAATTAAACTAATAATACAAATACACTAATCATAAAAACACTAAACCACCCTTGAAAGAGAAGAAGCAAAATATGCAGACTTTAAGATGAAAGAGGCACTCTAGGTCTGAGGAGAAGGGCAGGGGAGAGAGGCTGCAATGTTCAAGTTCAACAATGTCTTTTAAAGGGAAAGGAATGAGGGTCTTAAGGGGGTAATTCATAGTATTTAGCGCACAAGTGGCGCACGGGGCTGGCGCACAGTGTGCGCGTGTGTTTGTCTGCGCCAGCCGCGTGCGCTAAAATCCATTTCCGCGCACAGCGTATTCAAGGATTTCAGCTACCAAAACCATCCGTGGCGCAGCGACCCTGCAGCAGCGCCAGTTACGCCCCCAAGAACGCCCCTCGCGCAAGGAAAAGCCATCAAAATCCCCAATCCAGCGCAAAGGGCCGCGCTAACCCTGGACCAGTATACAGGGCCGCCACACAGCACACAGCAAGCGGGGAACGTGTATTACTGGGGTTTGCAGGAAGTTTCACACGCAATAGGCCCTGTGCGAGTGGGGTACATGTATTACTGGGGTTCGCGGGAAATTTCACATGCGATCGGAAGAAGGGTATGTGTATTTTTAGGGGGTGCGTGGGAAGTTTCACACGTGATAGGCCCTGTGCGAGTGGGGTACGTGTATTACTGGGGTTCGTGGGAAGTTTCAAACGCTATCGGAGCAGGGTACGTGTATTTCGGGGTGCGCGTGAAGTTTCACACGCGATCGGAGCAGGGTACGTGTATGTCGGGGTTCGCGAAAGGGCCCTGTGCGAGTAGGGTACGTGTATTAGTGGGGTTCGCGGGAAGTTTTACACGTGATTGGCCCTGGGCGAGTGGGGTACGTGTATTACTGGGGTTCGTGGGAAGTTTTACACGTGAAGGGCCCTGTACGAGTGGAGTACGTCTATTACTGGGGTTCGCGGGAAGTTTTACACACGATAGACCCTGTGCGAGTGGGGTACGTGTATTACTGGGATTCGCGGGAAGTTTCACACGCGAAGGGCCCTGTGCAAGTGGAGTACGTCTATTACTGGGGTTTGCGGGAAGTTTTACACGCGATTGGCCCTGTGCGAGTGGGGTACGTGTATTACTGGGGTTCGGGGAAAGTTTTACATGCGATTGGCCCTGTGCGAGTGGGGTACGTGTATTACTGGGATTCGCGGGAAGTTTCACATGTGAAGGGCCCTGTGCGAGTGGAGTACGTCTATTACTGGGGTTCACGTGAACTTTCACAGCATTTCCGCTGTGAGAGCAGGTACGTGTATCTAGTGGGGTGCACGGGGAGTCCCACACGTGAATTGGCAGTGTGGGTCCTCCCAGGTGTACCCTCCACCCCATCCACGGCCCCTGCAGGCAACCCACAACACAGGGGACTACCCTGCACCCCTGGCCATGCCCCCAGCCAGCACACATGTCACCTTCCACTAGTGATCACCAACTCATGTCCACCTGCACCCCTACCCCCCATCAGTCAGGGGAACCTGCCAGCAGGCCCCCACTCATGTCCCACTCATGTCCCCCTGCACCCCCACCCCCCAGCAGTCAGGGCACCTGCCAGCAGGCCCCACTCATGTCCCCCTGCACCCTCACCCCCCAGCAGTCAGGGCACCTGCCAGCAGGCCCCACTCAAGTCCCCTTGTGCCCCCACCCCCCAGCAGTCAGGGGCACCTGCCAGCAGGCCCCCACTCATGCCCCACTCATGTCCCCCTGCACCCCCACCCCCCAGCAGTCAGGGGAACCTGCTAGCAGGCCCCCACTCATGTCCCACTCATGTCCCCCTGCATCCCCACCCCCCAGCAGTCAGGGGCACCTGCCAGCAGGCCCCCACTCATGTCCCCCTGCGCCCACACCCCCAGCAGTCAGGGGCTCCTGCCAGCAGGCCCCCACTCATGTCCCCCTGCACCCCCACCCCCCAGAAGTCAGGGGCACCTGCCAGCAGGCCCCCACTCATGTCCCCCTGCACCCCCACCCCCCAGCAGGCCCCCACTCATGTATCCCCCTACACAAAATAAAGAAGCACAATCATGGCCCACTTCTGCACCAAAAAACCACATGACGCCACCCCATTCTTGAGACGCAATGATTTCCCAATCCACCCCACACTGACATGCCTATCTCAAGACACAAACCAAAAGTCAACTATGTACATCAACACATGTCCGTCACACAGATACACTGGTTGGCATTGATTGTGTAAACCCACATTTTCACATGCATTAACCCAATGAGCAAATCCCGCACATGGAAATAAAATATGAAAATGTATTATGTACAAAAATAAATAAATGAAATTAAATCACACAAAAATACCAAACATGAAATGAAAAGCATGAGCAAAAGATGAGTGAATGAAAATTATAACCAATCCCAAAAAAATCGAAAGAAAAACAGTCCAAACTCTCCCTCCACCAACGCAAATCCAAAGGAAATGTAAAAAATGAAAATCCATTGCTTCATGTACATAAGGAAAAAAAAAATCAAATTAATCCATGATCAAACTATTCACAATCCATTGTCCAAAAGAAAATTCCATGATTCCATGTGCAAAATCAAAAAAACCTATCAAATCAATCCATTGTACAACTATGTAAAGGGTCCATGAGCCCAACCAAACAAATGAAACCTACCTAAGAAACTACCTAAAAATAGAACTATATACAAATGTGTGTGGCATTGTCCATTGACCACAAATAAAAGGAAAAGGAAAAGGAAACCTAACTCTATAAACTATTTACAATGGCAGCGGACTAGTCCGACGGCTCACTTCCCAATTTCCCGGGCCAGGGCATCATCAAACTCCTGCTCGATGTCCGGGAGGCAGTCCTCTTCCATGGCCCTGAGGGTTCGCAGGGACGATGACATGTGGACCTCCAGGTCCCTGCGAATTGCCTCGAGGCACTCGGCCCGCCTCAGAGCCCTACGCATGGAGTTCTCCACCCTGACCATCGTGGGCCGTGCTTCTTCTGCCCGCTGCCGCTCCGCATCTATAGCATGGCCTAACCGCTGCCACACGGAACAAACTTCCAGTCCTGGGTCCTCCTGCCCTCTGGCCAATGCCTGCCCCTCTGATGTTAAAGGCCACGAACCATCATGGTTCCCACCTTGTTGCTGCTGCTGCTGTGCCTCTGCCTGTGCTCTGGCTCTTGCTGCCTGCACATCCTCCTCTGGCTGGGGTGCAGTTGTTGAGGTGGCCACCCCTGCTGGACGTCCGACTCCCGACTGTGGCAGGGATGTGTCCTCCACCAGCCTGGCTGCAGGGTCAGAGGCAGCTCCATAGGGTACCCAGGTGATACATGGGTGCGAAGATGGCATGGAGGATGACTGGCGCGTAGGGGGTTCAGGTGAGGAGGGGGTCGCAAGAAGGTCCAGCACATGGAGGAATCCAGCACTGATGACCCGTCCCAGCAGGTCAACGCGGTCAAAGAGGCACCCGAGATGACGTGCAGTCTCTTCACGAAAAGACTGCATGTCAACTTGCATGCCCCGTTGACGCAACGCTATCCCAGCCAGGACAGGCTCAACACGGTCCCGGAAAGCCACGTCCGCAGGGAGAGGAAGGCCAGTTGTTGTGCGCTCATCCCCTCCCTGAAAACGGGTCTGGACGTAGGCATCCCTGCTGGTGCCAGATGATGCAGTGACAGGATCAGGGACAGGATTGCACACAGGCACCTCCGCGGCGGCCTGTGCTGCCTCCTGTCCCTGGTTCTGCACTGCACCACTAGCACCAGTGGAATCCTCACCTCCAGATCCCGTGTGTGTCCCTTCCTCGGCCTCCTCCTCCACCAAACCCCCACCAACCTGGATGACTCCATGCCATCTTCCTCCGTTGTACCCTGTGGGGTCTCAGCTGCCCCTTCTGCTGCCGAGGAGTCCACCTCCAACCTCTGCCTCTTGGACCTACCCTGGGCAGCTGCGGCCTGGGACGCGGCACCAGACTCCTCACTCCCCGACAAGATGATAATCTGGGAGGGGTGCCGGGCCTTGCGTCTCCGGCTGGTGGTGCATGTTAGGCAGAAAACTCTGCAGTTCCCTTAGGGACCACTGCAAAATATTTAAGACTACAGGTGTTTGGCAGTAAACCCACTTGGTAGCAGCCTGTACCACACAGATTCACTTGGTAGCTGTGGCTGAGCAGTCAGACTTCCCTCAAGAAGAGTTAGGCAGTATATAGAGTATACACAATTGGTACAGAGATACAATTGCACAAGCAAACACTGACCAGAGCTTTGGTGTAAAAGTATATAATTATTTATTTAAAGACACACTTGTAAAAAAAGAGGTAAGTAAATTCAGCACACAGTCACCATTATATATATAAAACCCTAGTTATTTATTAGACAAGTCTTAGTGAGAAACACAACTTATTTTCAGACAGAGGTGAGCGCTTAACATAAGATGGCACTCTAATAAGTTATTAAAAAGGGAGGAAAAAAGGCAGAGTTATGGAAGCACACAAATTTCAACACTTGTTAAAGAACCACAGTAAGGCAGGATAGGCAGAGTTCTACTGGAGAGCAAGGAAGTCAATTGCAAAGCCCACTCTTGGAGAGAGCAAGCAGAAGGGGTCCAGGTTCACACAGTGGGGTTATGCCCAAAGAGTCTTGTAGATAGTTCGCACACAAAGAATGAAATTAAAGTCAGGCAAAGTTAGCTAGGTTGCCCCAGGCCAGACCAGGTTAGAAAGTCGAGGCTTTACTGTCACCCCGAACGATCTGTCGCAAGGGAGGACAGGCGGGACACAGTGGCCCTCATTACGACCCTGGCGGAAATCGCGGTGCTAAATGCACCGCGGAGCACGGCGGAAAGCTGCCGATAGCGCCATGGAGGTTGGCGGATTTTCCGCCCCATGCTGACCTTGGCGGGGCGGTAAATCCCCATTCCCCATTTTACCCTTCCCCATTCCCATTTTTGCCCCATAGGGTATAATGGGAGTGGGGAAGGCGTTAATTGCGCCACCGCAAAATACGGTGGCGTAATTAACATCAAGGTCCCGTAGCGCCATGGATTTCTCCGCCCGGAAAAACCAGGCGGAAAACGTTCCATGGCGCTACGGGAACTCGTAGTAGGGCGGACGGGTCCGCCGCGAATAACGCTGGCGTAAACCCACTCCACCAGGGTCGTAATGAGGGCCAGTACCTTAAGTGTGAAGGAAGCTCCAGCGGGGGCAGTTGTTCCTGGCAGCGGGTGCAAGTCAGTGTTTCGTCCAGAGGAAGAGGATGTCTCGCGGTGGAGGAAAGATGAAGGTCGTTGCACTGCCAGGGTAGAAACCAGCCGCGGAGTTCTTCGCTTAAAAGGTACTACCCTTCTAATCGCGGTAGTGGTAAACCGTGGTATTCCGGTTGCCGGGGTGCTTGGCACGGGCAAGGCGGCCACGAGATGTTCCAGGAAGGTGAAAAGAAGGCAAAACTGGTTATCCCCACTAGTCAAAGGAAGAAGACTCTCCGGACTGGAGATCTCCTCTGTCGTCGGGAGAAGTGGTGAGACTATTCAGCAGGGCTCCACCGGTGGTGTCGTCGTTGCAGGTCGGCTCAGCTTCTCCCTCCTCGGATTCTTAGGTCCTGTGGCGACTTCTGAAGTTCCAGTCCCCAAAGCCCTGTTTTTATGCAGCAAACCCCCATTCATTCAGCCTAGCTGTCAATCAAACATGCTAAGTGGTGAGCCGGCCGGCTCACCACTTGGGCCAATCACACAAGAGTGCGACTTGAGTTGTCAAGGCAACTCAGTCCAGGGTGCCTAAACCCCCTCCCACACCCCCTGTGGTACCCAGACAGAGTGGCACCACTTTTGGAGGCTTCTGTGGAAAAGCCCGCCAAAAAGTGGAACAAAGGGCTCGACTTGGGTTGGAGTCACAGAAGAGAACACAAACGCCATTTTAGAATCGAGTTCTGGCAAAAAATACCAACCGGTGAATTAATATTAAATAAATAAACCAGCGGTATGTTCGAGGCTATAGGAATTAAATAATTAAAGTTGGTAGCCTCGAACAATGGGAAAATCCCATAGAGATATATTCGCGGTCGAATATAAAAAGTATTATCCACTGCCACCAGCCAAAACTCGATCAGGGGGGACGGAGTTGTGCCCCCTCGAACAACAGACCCCGGGGCAATCGAATTGCCCCGACCAGTACGTCCACAATATGATGGTTTGTACTGGTTTCTGTTCATAATTTGGGACTAGCAAAGCCAATGGTGACTTTACATGCCCTGGGAGACAGTAGTCAGTCCCAGGTTATGGAGTCTATGTCGGGGGGTCGCTACGACACCCCCTGGGTTACGGCACGGAGGGTGCTGTGTAACCCACATCAAAACACATGAAATCCTATGGAGTAAAAGACCCCATAGCCCATAAAACACAGGGAAAGACCAAGGAACACCTCAAATCATGTCTAAGAGTGTGAGTAAAAGAGTCTCACTCTTAGCAGGAGAAAAAAATAAACCCCAAAAATCCAGCAAAGCTGCTGGGGGACTCTAGGTTTGGGAAATTAGCCTTTACAGAGAAATCTCCCTAACTGTGTGATCCCTGCCGCTGTGCTCCACAGCACCCTCTCTGCCCTCATCATCAGTCGACGCTGCAGACAGGGAGAGATAAAACACAGGCATCAGGGCACAGTACATTGGACTGATACACACATGACAGTTGTACATGAGTGGCATTGTCAAACTTCAGACACGGTATCACACTCCACTACACACATGTCATTTTAACTCACACACATGAGCATTTCCACAGCAATATTGCACCAGGCAGCACCATCCATACACATACAACAGCATGTACAGCCAAAGGTGATCCTGACATCACATGAAACACTGGGAGTGCACAAGACATGCACACACACCACCACACTTACATGCATGTGTACATCTCCTCCAACTGTTGCAGTGATGAGATCGCCATACATGTCACATCTGACATTCAGCCTTCTACATATCAGTGTCACGTGCATCCATGTTGCATCACAGTTGCACACTTGTCAAATACACATACATGCACATGTACACAGTGCAGATACATGCATTATGAACCACCATCCATGCCACAACCATGCCAATGTACATACACAGAAATTCAAACATGTGTGCTCCCACACCTGCATTTGCCCAGCATGCTTACCAACACATACACCATCAATGTGTCTCACACCTGAGAGGACTCACATGTGGCAGCCTCACGCCCATGTTCATACACATCCCTACATGGCCCTACAAAAACACATGTGCAACCTGCACACTACTGGCACACTACGACACGCACAGCATCCAATCACCATGCATGCACACTTACCGCTCGACTCCAGACGGGTCTGCCTCTCAAGGATCTGGATGTAGAGAGCTGGGCATATGCGTTCTAGGACCCTCTTTGGTGGTCCGACAGCTGGCCCCGGCGCCCCTTGGCATCCACTGCCTTCGAGAGGCGCCAGGCCTTGTTGAGTGTTAGGGAGAATTCTCTGTTTAGGCTGAATTTCCTAACCTAGTGAGTCCCCCAGCAGCTTTGCTGGATTTCTGGAGTTTGTTTTTTCCATCCTGCCAAGAGTGAGACTCTTTTTCTCCCACTCTTGGACATGTATGTGTGTAATTCCTTTCAAATGTCAATGTGTTCTATGGGCTATGGGGTCTTTTACTCCATAGGGTCTCATATGTTTTTCTATGTGTGTTAAACCGCACCCTACGTGCCGTAACACGGGGGTGTCCTAGCGGATCCCCCACCATAGACTCCATACCCGGGGACTGACTACTGTCTCCCCGGGCATGTAAAGTCACCATTGGCTTTACTAGACCTAAATTTACTAACAGAACTAGTACAAACCATCTTATTGTGGACGTACTAGTAGGGGTAATTCGATTACGCCTTGATCTGTTACTCGAGGGGGCACTGTCCCGTCCCCCCTCGTCGAGTTTTGGCTGGTGGCAGTGGAAACTACTTGTTATGTTCGTCCCCGAACATAACCCTATGGGATTCGTCCCATTGTTGGAGATTGATACTTTTTCTCGTTAATCTCTAACGTGCCACCGATCTACTTATCTTAAATAGGTTTATCGGATTGTATTTTCTGCCAGAACTCGGTTTGTAAAATGGCGTCTGTGTTCGTCTCTGTGACTCCTAAACCAAAGGTCGAGCCCTTTGTTCCACTTTTGGCGGGCTCTGTACGGAGACCCTCCAAAGTGGTGCCATTCTGTCTGGGCTACCACAGGGGTGTGGGAGGGGGTTTAGGCACCCTGGACCGAGTTGCCTTGCCAACTCCGGTCGCACTCTGGAGTGATTGGCCCAAGTGGTGAGCCTTCCCGCTCACCACTTAGCATGTGTTGATTGACAGCTAGGCTGAATGAATGGGGGTTTTCTGCATAAAAGCAGGGCTTTTGGGACTGGATCTTGAGAAGTCGCCACAGGACCTAAGAATCCGACGAGGGTAACGCTGAGCCGACCTGCACGACGACACCTCCGGTGGAGCCCTGCGGAACCGACTCACCACTTCCCGACGACAGAGGAGCTCTCCCTGCCGGAGAGTCTCTTCCCCTGACTGGTGGGTACAACCAGTCCCTTTTGCTTTTTATTCGCCTCAGGACACAGTGGTCGAATTGCCTGTGCAGCGCACCTCGGCAACCGGATAGCCACTACCCCTGAACCGCGACCAAAAGGTGGTGCCTTGTGACGGAGCACTCCGCGGCTGGTCTCTTCCCTGGTGGTGCACCGGACTTCATTTTCTTCGACGACGAGATCATCTCTACTCTTGGCAAAGACCCGACGTGCACCCACCACCAGGAACAACTGCCCCTGCCGGAGCTGCCCTCCACAACAAGGTACCGTGTCCACCTGGCTTCCCTTTCGATCGGTTCGAGTGAGGTGTCTTAATCCTCTCCGTTCCGTTGGGTCGCCTCCAAGCTTTTCTCATTCTTTGTTCTGAACTGGTTCAATCTACCGATAACAATTTGCTATAAAGACTTGAATGCATCTCCACTAGAGACTTTTTGGGACATCGCGCCTTGCCTCTCTCCATGTGGGCCTGGCCTCTGAACTTTACGATCTATTGTGATTCTTGCCTTCCTGCCTTGCATTTTATCCGCTAGGATTGAACTGTGTTGATTTCATAACCTGCCTATCTTTTTCTCTCCAGTCCTAACTGATATTCGAGTGTCATCTGGGTTGAGGTATACACCTCTCTCTGAAAATAAGTGGTACCGGTAGAACCTAGAGTTGTCGATATTGCTAGGGGGATTGATCGTTTCTAATTCGTAGAGTAATAGTGTTTGATTTGTTTGCCGTGATTTGCCTTAGTGTTTTCCATAGATGTTTCATTATAAATAAATACATTAATATCTTTACACTAAGCCTCGTTGCGTGTTTGCTTGTCTTGCTGTGAAGAATTGCCCTATTTTGTATACTCCACATACTGCTCAACTCTTCTTGAGGGAAGTCTGACTGCTCAGCCACAGCTACCAAGTGAATCTGTGTGGTACATACTGCTACCAAGTGGGTTCACCGCCAAACGCCTGTAGTCCTAAATCTTTTGCAGTGGTCCCAGAGGGAACTGCACAGGTTTCCGCCTAACACTGGTGTACAGCGGTGGGATTTGTATCGAGTATACAGTTTAGAGTGCTTTTCGACACTGTAGGATAACTAACCACAAAACTTTGCACAAAAAGCAACTTTCAAAAAACATGTCTATGATGGAAACTTACAGTCAAGAGTCTTTATCAAGTGAAAATACTGAGAGTCTGCGAGCTCTCTGTAGGCAAGAGAATCTTCCTGTAAGAGGCAAGAAGTTAGAACTAATCGAGAGATTGCTGGCGAACCAAAGTCTGGGTACTGGTTCAGAGGAACCAATCTCTCCAGCGACTGTAGATAACAGTGATGGTGTTGATCTGAATCGTAATTCTGATGATAGCGATGAAGAGGCTGACGAGGACGGAGAGGCTAACGAAACTGTCTCCCCTGCTCCTCTACCTGCCTTACCAGCTGTGCCTACGGGGCCCATACCAGGTCCCACAAGCAACTCTGCTTATTTTGAACTTAAAAAAATGAAGCTCGAACTGGAATATAAACGGTTCTTGGCTCAATCTGAGCGAAACCAAGAGCTCGAGTTCAGACGGATGAATGCCCAGGGAAGCAAGCTGAGTTAAGACTCAGGGAAATAGAACTTAATCACGAGTTAGAGATGAAAAAGTTGTCTATGGAAAATGCTTCTCTCTCCTCTGGTTCCTCTAGGAGCTCCAGTCCCAAAAGACCCCGGATGCCGAAGGAATTAGTGGGTATGTATGAACCGAGATTGGATGTGTTGGATTGGTTGAAACTGTTTGAATACAATCATGGGCTCCAGGACATCACCGGGAATGCTTTGCTCCCGTGGTTGTTCTCTAGGCTCCCTCCTGTTGCGACTGATGTGGTAATGGAGTTGGGGGAGGCGGATAAGACGGATTATGAAAGTGTGAAACTAGCTTTAATAGCTAGATTCGGGAAGACCCCTTCCCAGTATCTTAAGAGGTTTAGAACCCTCAAAAAGCATGATGGTACCCCTTGGGCTACCTTGGTGAGTGAAGGGTTGAAAAACTTAGAGGGATGGATTAAGGGTTACAAAGTGAACACTTATGAGGGTATGAGAAATCTTTTTATGTTGGAGTTTATTTATGATGCCTGTTCTCCTGAGCTCAGACAGCACTTGGCTGATTCGAAGGAATTGGATTCCAGGGAGCTAGCTAAGGCTGCTGACTTGTGGGTTGCCAACAGGGCTACTCATAAGGATTCTGGGGCAACTCCGAAAAAGGATGAGGGAAAACAGCCTAAAAAAGACTCATAAGAGAATTCTAATAACTCCCATTCCAAAGAGGGCCCCAAACAAAACCAGAAGGGTAAGCCACTGGGAAAACCACAGCAGAATAGTGTGTCTTTTGGTGCCAAACCAGAAGGAGGTCAGAACAAGCCACCATTCCAGAAAGCATTCGGTAAATGCTTTGTTTGTGGCTCGACTGACCACGTGAAAGGAGATCTCAGATGTAAGGGTAAACCTTCAGGGGTCCAGCTTGTCTCCTTAGCCTTCGCTCCAGAGGAGGAAGTCCAAATGGCAAGTGGAAACTTTCTACTGCTAGCTGACGAACGCATTGGAGTCTCAGCCAGCGTTTCTTTAGTATCTCTGGGGTTGTGGGAACAACAGAATTTAGATGTCTATAATTCTATCCCCGATAATACTAAAGAGTATTATAAGGACAGTGTCCAGGTGAATGGTCAGGAGACTCCTGCCATTAGGGACACTGGGGCCAGCATAACTGTGATGGATAAATCGTTTTTTCAGGCCGAGGATGTTGCTAAGGCACCCAAACGCCTCACCAAGTTAGCTGGAGGGCCTGTGCAGCTGCTTCCCCAATTACCAGTTCTCATCCAGTGTAGCGACATGACTGTGAAGATACCTGTCAGCATACAGAGTGAGGTACCAGGACGCGTACTGTTGGGTAACGATTTGAAAAACTCTCGGAGTTGCATCGCATACTCCCAGACCGCCTAGTAAACGGTTACAGGAGCTAACCAGACCTGCAAGAGAGAGGACCATGCGCGGTACTCTCGGGGAGATGATGAAGAAAGAAATCACTCCTGCTCCACTGGAATTGTCGGCCGCTGTCTCCAAGACATCAGAAGCAAAAGGGAAACCTAAGGCTTCTACCCCGACCCCAGCAGCCCGCATTTCAGTGCAGCCAACACGGACTTCCCCGCGGTTGTCCAAAGTTACACCCGTAACTCCACCTCCAGCCGAGGCTGAGAGGGAGGTACAACCCTGTGTGGTAGAATTAGACTCTGAGGAAGAGCTAATGGAAGGCCAGGAACTCATTGGAGATCTGGATCCTGTTGACCATCCTGAGCTGCAGTCTTTACTGGCAGAAGGTGGATCCAGCAGGGCAGACTTCAGTAAGGGACAGAGAGAATGTCCAACTCTGGAAGGTCTTCGCCACAAGGCAGAAGCTCAGGCTGAAGGGCAAGAGCCTGGGAAATACAGGTTGCACTGGGAAGATGGCCTCTTCTACAGTGAACCGACCAAGTCTGCACCTGGAGACTACAAACGACTTGTAGTACCCCAAGAGAACAGGCCACAGTTCTTGCAGTTAGCCCACGAGATTCCTTTGGCTGGTCACTTGAGTTTCAAGAAGACTAAGGAAAGGCTCTCTCTCTATTTCTATTGGCCAAAGATGGGGGCCGAAGTAGAAAAACACTGCAGGAGCTGCCACACCTGCCAGACCTCTGGTAAGGTTGGCTCCAAGAATGTGGCACCTTTAGTGCCTCTCCCAGTTGTGGGAGTCCCATTTGAGAGAGTAGGGATTGACATTGTTGGTCCCCTTGATCCTCCAACCTCCTCAGGCAACAGGTTTATACTTGTTGTAGTAGACCATGCTACTAGGTATCCTGAGGCAATTCCTATGAGGACTGTTACAGCTCCGGCTGTGGCTAAGGCCCTCCTTGGTATTTTTACTAGGGTCGGGTTTCCTAAGGAAGTAATCTCTGACAGGGGGTCAAACTTTATGTCCCACTACATGAAAGCCATGTGGAAAACCTGTGGAGTTACTTACAAGTTCTCAACAGCTTACCACCCACAAACCAATGGGTTGGTAGAACGGTTCAACCGAACCATGAAGAGCATGGTAGGTGCTTTAGAGGAACCCCTTAAGCGTAAGTGGGACCTTCTACTGCCATGCCTTCTCTTTGCTTATAGAGAAGTCCCTCAGGAGGGAGTAGGTTACTCTCCCTTCGAACTACTCTATGGTCATCCCGTCAGAGGTCCATTGGCCCTGATTAAGGAGGGGTTGGAGAGTGCTCCTTCCCCCAAGCCAGTCAGAGTGACTGACTACGTGATAGGTCTCCGGAGGAGAATGTCGCACATGATGACAGAAGCAAGCGATAACTTGAAAGCTGGACAAGCATTGGTCAAGCACTGGCACGATCAAAAGGCTAACATGGTTGAGTTCGCTCAAGACCAGCTCGTTCTCGTTATGATCCCAACAAGGCAGAGGGCCTTGCAAGATAAGTGGATGGGACCCTTCCGAGTAGTGGGTAAACTCGGGGAGGTTAACTATCTGGTGGACTTGGGCAATCCCAAGGAGGCTCCGACAGTCTTTCACACCAACCGACTTAAAGCGTATGTCTCGCGACCTGATGTAGGAGCGTTGCTTCTAGCGTCATCCGAGGAAGAAGAAGAGAGTGAAGCTCTTCCGGATCTCCTCAGAGGCTTACCTTTAGATGAAAAAATTGAAGGAGTGAATCTCTCCTCCAATCTGACACCCGAGCAACAAGAAGAGTGCAAATCTATGTTGAATCAGTTTGCCTCTCTGTTCTCGCTTTCACCAGGCTTGACCCCTTGGGGCCAGCACGACATACTCACTGGTGACTGTCTGCCAGTCAAAAGCAGAGGATACCGCATGTCAGAAAACGTACGAACCCACATCAAAGGTGAGGTCAGCAAGATGCTCGATCTCGGGGTAATAGAGCCCTCTACTAGTCCATGGTCTAGCCCAGTTGTGTTAGTACCAAAGGCCGGATCTAAAGAGCTTAGATTCTGCGTGGATTATAGAGCTCTTAATGCAGTCACCAAGACTGATGCCCACCCTTTGCCAAGAACAGATGAGTTGGTGGATAAACTTGGCGCCGCCAAGTTCCTCAGCACATTTGACTTGACGTCAGGCTATTGGCAAATAGCCCTGACAGACCATGCCAAGGAGAAAACTGCATTTTCTAGCCCCGTTGGCTTATACCAGTTTAAGGTAATGCCTTTCGGATTGAAGAATGCACCTGCTACATTTCAACGGATGGTAAACCAGTTTCTGAATGGGATGGAGGACTTCTGCATGGCATACTTGGATGACATCGCAGTGTTCAGCAATTCCTGGGAAGAACATGTAACCCACCTGAGAGATGTTTTGCAGGCTCTTGGACGAGCCAATCTGACCATAAAGGCGAGCAAATGCCAAATTGGACAGAGTAAGGTAGTCTATCTTGGGCATGAGGTAGGCGGTGGAGAAATAAGGCCTTTGCTCAGTAAAATTGAAGCTGTGCAAAATTGGACAACACCGACTACTCAAACCCAGGTGAGAGCCTTCCTAGGCCTCACTGGGTATTACAGGAATTTCATAGAGAACTATGGGACCATAGCTTCTCCACTGAATGTCATCTCCTCGCCCAAATTTCCTAAAAAGGTTAAATGGAACGAGGAGTGCAATCAGGCTTTTGAAAACCTGAAAAAGGCTCTTTGCCAAGCCCCAGTACTCAGAGCTCCTGATTACCGCCAACACTTCATTGTGCAGACAGATGCTTCCAATGTAGGGATAGGTGCCGTACTCAGTCAACTGGATGGGAAAGGTAGGGAGCACCCCGTTTGCTTCATCAGCCGCAAGCTGAAGGATCCTGAAACAAGGTGGGCAACAATCGAAAGAGAGTGCTTTGCTATCGTGTGGGCTCTGAAGAAGTTTAGGCCGTACTTGTATGGTTCCACTTTTGTCATTCAGACTGACCACCAACCCTTGAGATGGTTAATGCAAATGAAAGGGGAAAACCCAAAACTATTGAGATGGTCGATCTGCCTGCAAGGGTTTGATTTCACCATTGAGCACAGGTCAGGGTGTCACCACCAAAATGCTGATGGTCTCTCTAGGATGTATGTCATCGACTAGAGGTATGAGATTCATCCAGGAGTGGATTAAATCCTCCTGTCCCTTAGTCTGGGGGGGCGAGTGTTAGGGAGAATTCTCTGTTTAGGCTGAATTTCCTAACCTAGTGAGTCCCCCAGCAGCTTTGCTGGATTTCTGGAGTTTGTTTTTTCCATCCTGCCAAGAGTGAGACTCTTTTTCTCCCACTCTTGGACATGTATGTGTGTAATTCCTTTCAAATGTCAATGTGTTCTATGGGCTATGGGGTCTTTTACTCCATAGGGTCTCATATTTTTTTCTATGTGTGTTACACCGCACCCTACGTGCCGTAACACGGGGGCTTCCTAGCGGATCCCCCACCATAGACTGCATACCCGGGGACTGACTACTGTCTCCCCGGGCATGTAAAGTCACCATTGGCTTTACTAGACCTAAATTTACTAACAGAACTAGTACAAACCATCTTATTGTGGACGTACTAGTAGGGGTAATTCGATTACGCCTGGATCTGTTACTTGAGGGGGCACTGTCCCGTCCCCCCTCGTCGAGTTTTGGCTGGTGGCAGTGGAAACTACTTGTTATGTTCGTCCCCGAACATAACCCTATGGGATTCGTCCCATCGTTGGAGATTGATACTTTTTCTCGTTAATCTCTAACGTGCCACCGATCTACTTATCTTAAATAGGTTTATCGGATGGTATTTTCTGCCAGAACTCGGTTTGTAAAATGGCGTCTGTGTTCGTCTCTGTGACTCCTAAACCAAAGGTCGAGCCCTTTGTTCCACTTTTGGCAGGCTCTGTACGGAGACCCTCCAAAGTGGTGCCATTCTGTCTGGGTTACCACAGGGGTGTGGGAGGGGGTTTAGGCACCCTGGACCGAGTTGCCTTGCCAACTCCGGTCGCACTCTGGAGTGATTGGCCCAAGTGGTGAGCCTTCCCGCTCACCACTTAGCATGTGTTGATTGACAGCTAGGCTGAATAAATGGGGGTTTTCTGCATAAAAGCAGGGCCTTTGGGACTGGATCTTGAGAAGTCGCCACAGGACCTAAGAATCCGACGAGGGTAACGCTGAGCCGACCTGCACGACGACACCTCCGGTGGAGCCCTGCGGAACCGACTCACCACTTCCCGACGACAGAGGAGATCTCCCTGCCGGAGAGTCTCTTCCCCTGACTGGTGGGAACAACCAGTCCCCTTTGCTTTTTATTCACCTCACGACGCAGTGCTCGAATTGCCCGTGAAGCGCACCTCGGCAACCGGATAGCCACTACCCCTGAACCGCGACCAAAAGGTGGTGGCTTGTGACGGAGCACTCCGCGGCTGGTCTCTTCCCTGGTGGTGCACCGGACCTCATTTTCTTCGACGACGAGATCATCTCTACTCAAAGACCCGACATGCACCCACCACCAGGAACAACTGCCTTCGCCGGAGCTGCCCTCCACAACAAGGTACCGTGTCCGCCTGGCTTCCCTTTCGATCGGTTCGAGTGAGGTGTCTTAATCCTCTCCGTTCCGTTGGGTCGCCTCCAAGCTTTTCTCATTCTTTGTTCTGAACTGGTTCAATCTACCGATAACAATTTGCTATAAAGACTTGAATGCATCTCCACTAGAGACTTTTTGGGACATCGCGCCTTGCCTCTCTCCGAGTGGGCCTGGCCTCTGAACTTTACGATCTATTGTGATTCTTGCCTTCCTGCCTTGCATTTTATCCGCTAGGATTGAACTGTGTTGATTTCATAACCTGCCTATCTTTTTCTCTCCCCGTCCTAACTAATATTCGAGTGTCATCTGGGTTGAGGTATACACCTCTGTCTGAAAATAAGTGGTACCGGTAGAACCTAGAGTTGTCGATATTGCTAGGGGGATTGATCGTTTCTACTTCGTAGAGTAATAGTGTTTGATTTGTTTGCCGTGATTTGCCTTAGTGTTTTCCATAGATGTTTCATTATAAATAAATACCGTAATATCTTTACACTAAGCCTCGTTGTGTGTTTGCTTGTCTTGCTGTGAAGAATTGCCCTATTTTGTATACTCCACATACTGCTCAACTCTTCTTGAGGGAAGTCTGACTGCTCAGCCACAGCTACCAAGTGAATCTGTGTGGTACAGACTGCTACCAAGTGGGTTCACCGCCAAACGCCTGTAGTCCTAAATCTTTTGCAGTGGTCCCAGAGGGAACTGCACAGGTTTCTGCCTAACATTGAGGGTCCTGGACCTGAAGACCTCCGAGCGCTTCTTGACATGATGTAAGTCGCGGACTGCCACCCCCTCCGCATTGATGGCAGTCACAATGTCCATCAAGATCCTGGTCCGTCCTTCATAGTCGGCGCGCAAACTTCCAAAGAGGGCATCATACTGCCCCAGGACTTGCTCCACCAGGACACCAACTTCCCTGGCACTGAAGCTGGTGGCCCTCTGCCTCTCTGGCTGGGGGTTACCAGTGGTCTCAGATGGTGTTGTGCCTGACATGGGAACCCTAGAGGCAGGAGTGGGTGGGCAACTGGGTCCTGGGGCTGGGCTGTGGAGCGATGGAATCCCAGTCGGGAGTCTTCGGTTCCAGCAGGGGTGGTCACAGCAACTGCACCCCTGGCTGATGTGCAGGCAGCAAATGGCGGGGCACGTGGGCAGCAGGCAGTCAGGCAGCAGCAGATGGCAGGTGGGAGCGTGCTCGGGGCTCTGGCGGGCAGTAATTAGGCCTTCTGGGAAGGAGCGTGGTCTTCCGTGTGTTTTCACCTTGCCAGCTTGATACGAAGTAATTTGGCACGTGAAAAAATTGCACGTCAGCGTGTAATTGGAGGAAAGGCCCTTAGCGCGTAAGCACGACAGCACACGTACGTGTTTTCATTGGACCAAAGGCCCTTAGCGCGTAAGCGCTTCTCTGATGTTACGCACGCGGGCGTTTCCCTCGTGACGTGGGCATAGTGGTTCAGCGCGCATGAAAAAACTGCACGTCCGTGTGTGAATGCGTGCAATCCGAGGAAAGGGTCTACGCGCGTAAGTGATGTGATGCACGCGGGCATTTCCCACAGCACGGGTTAAAGGTGAGCGGGCCAGCAGTTCGCTGTACGTGCCTTTCGTGGAGCTGCTTCGTGTTGTTTCGCGCGCCATCACATCTTCACAGCGATCGAGGACGTATCTCTTCTTTTGGCGGGGGTATTGGCTACGCGTGTTTTTCAATATCACGCTAGTCAGCCGGTGAGTCGCGCACGCTATTTTTCCCACTGCGGGTGCCCCTGTGTATCGCACCCATTTTCAAGGTCATAGTAGCCTGCGTGTCCCACGCATACACGTTTTTCGTGTTACTGGGTGCCACTGCGTACTGCGGGAGGTTGATTCCACGCACATAGGCTGCAGGGTTGCGTGCACAGTTTTACTGCAGTTTTGGGGTGCCTGAGCGTAGCGTGACCTGTCACTACATCACCGGGGTCACATACAGCCTTGCAGGTGCAGGGGGGCTGTTAACATCTTGCATCCCACCCCCTTCACCCCAATTGCCCAGGTCAATTGTGGTGTACACCACCTATTGGCACTACTCCATCTGTGCCGGCACTACTCGCGTGGTCAGGGATGTGGCCGGGGTGACCAGGGAGTCGGGGGACTCCAGGGTGTCCAGGGTGGCCGCAGAGGGGAAAGAGGCAGGGGTGCACCACTTGAGCATGATGTTGTGCCATGTGTCGGTGCAGTCATGCCACCACCCCCTGTGGTTCTGGGAGATGCAGCTTCTGCATCTGGCACTGGCACCGTGTGACCCGGCAGTCCATTTCATTGACTGCCACGGGCCCAAGGGTAGTGGTAGCTGCAGGTGCAGCTGTGGACACCACCACCCAGGCTCAGGGTCTGCCAGCGCAGGCTGCATTGGCAATTGAAGAGCCCTTGGAAGATTTCCAACAGGCCCGGAGGGAAACCGTAGGGGCACGCAGGGCTGCCCTGACCAAGACACGTGTCCCTGGGGCAGTAATGTCATCTTCTGCCCCGAACAGCTGGGTGTTGGCAAGTGCAGGGGCAGATGAGGCCAACAACACCCCGGTTGTGAGTCTGCCAACCAGGACAGTTGCAGTCAATGACCCTGCCACAGCAGATGTTGATGCGCAGGGTCCATTAGAGGGCACCCAGCTGCCACTGACACAAGTCAGCCCTTTGGTCGTCCCTCCACCTGCCACTCCCTTGGCTCAATCCACCGGTCCCACTGGCCATACTGATCAGGGTGGCATCAGCCAGCCAGGGTCTGCGCCACAATCCAAGAGGAGGAAGGTTGCACCTGCAGCACTGGCTGGTACCCCACACACAGCCACAACCTCCTGCACGTCGAGGAAGAAGCCTTTCTGCAACCAGGAACTGAACTTCTTTGTGGGCTACATGCGGGACCACAGCCGTGACATGCTAGTGGGTGCTAATTGTCAGACTACGCTGCCCACAGTGATACCCACTGGAAGCAAGTTGCGGAACATGTGAGTGCATTCGGCCATGAGGTGCGCACGGCGCAAGAGTGCAAAAAGCGTTGGAATGACCTCAAACGCAGCGTTAAGGCTAAGCGTGCCTCAAATTACAACTTGACTCTGGTGACTGGCGGTGGGCCTGCACCGGAGGAGGAAGACCTCACTCCGCATGAGTCACTCGTTGCGGAGTTCATACCATCTTAATCGGACAAAGGAGTGCGAGAGATGCCGGACTTTGATGCCCAGTCCAGTGAGTGTTGATGCGTGTTTGTCGAGGACGTGTGTGTTTTACTTGTGTGATGTGTTGTGCATGACTGCCACTACATGTCACGTGTACATGGTTATGATGTGCGAGTAATGCAATGCTTCCCTGATGCATGTCTACTCTGCTGGATGGTGGACATGTGGAGCAGACGGGGACTGTCCACATCACCACTTTTGCACCCTAGTCACATGCTGGTTACCAGTATGCCCCTCCGGTCCATGTTCCAGCTCACTGGCACTTCTGCATGTAGCGTGGGGTGACCTTCCTCTCAGGAACTATGCATAGCATGACTGACGTGCATGTGTCCTCTGCCTGCAAGGGGGTAGCCAATGTAGGCATGCTCCCTTGCCCCTCAACCCCCTGCTCTGCACCCCAATTCCATTTTAGCACTGGTCTGCTACAATATTGCCCTTGGTTACTTGCCTGGTCATTCCTCCTGTGTACATTCTAACATCCAGCGGCCAATCTGCCAGACATATCCATTGAGGTACATCCTTAGTACTTGATGCAGGGTGTCTCACTTGGACTGTGCAGAGGTCAGATGCCCCGCAGGGACATGAGTGCCCATTCATGCTCCATGTGCATTTCACGCATGCCCATATGTGTCCATGACTGGATGATCACCGTTACACAAGTCCATGATGACCCAAATTGCATGGCATTTCATCAGCCTTCCCATGTCAACTGTGGATCAGTACTGCGTTGCACACATGTTTAGGGTCTGACAATCTGTGTGGGTCACAGGCCTCAGCCTGTTAATGAACAATGACTCTGTCCAACTGTTGTAGTGTCTTCTTCACACGTGGGTGGACTCCAGAGGTTTCATCATGTGTCCTGCTTACAGTCCCATCATCATTTGCAGTGTTGTCACTTGACTCACATGAAGCTGTTGATTCTAGTCAACACTGTCTGTCAATACACAGGTCTATGGTCAGCCTTTTGATACCATGCTAGGCATCCCTGCTTTTGCACTTGGGTGGAGGGGTGCTTTGCTTGCAGATATGCTACCCATTAAATGCACATTGCACGTGATGCCTGAAGTTGAGCTTGCACTGCCTTCACATTTTCTGACACACACCATGAAGTCCTTGTACATGTAGGTAGTGAGTGACATATATATTTGCTGCACTGCATAAACCCACTTCAATGAAAACTGCCACCTTTCAACAGCTCTGATCACAGAAGCAATTTTAAGTTGACCCAGCATGCAAGCCAGGTTCTATTTTGTGTGTCACATGTCTGCCTGATGTGTTTGGTGTCGGTGTGTGTGTGTGTTGTGTGCTTCTAACATGTGTAGTGACCTTTTTTCTCTCTATTGTTCAGATGGTGACGCAATGGAGCCGGAGGATGGTGTTGTCATGCCAGGCACAGGGTTGTTATAACTACATCAACCCAGCACAAGTGGGGGTAGTGGGGTGGTAGTCCACGAAAACCCCCAAGTGTTACAGTCCATCTTGTCTCTGGCTGCCTATGAGTCCAGCCCTGAAGAGTACTCTGACAACCATGTTGAGTTGGATGAGCATCAGGTCCATATGTCAGGGGTGAGTGATTCTGATGTGGGCGAAGTGGTGTGCAAGTGGAAGCAGTCATTGCAGTCTCCAATCTTTTCGAGTGAATTCCTGTGCAAGAACCTGATTTGGAGTCCTACTTCACTGTTTACTACCACTGGAGGTGTAGGAGGTAAAAACTCCCAGGAGCGCGAAGCGGAGCGAAGTGGTGTGCAAGTGGAAGCAGTCATTGCAGTCGGCGGAGGCAAGGCGGGGAACCCTGATTTATCATCCATCTTTTGTAGCAGGTAAATCCCCCTTGACTCGAACTGTGGCCACTATATTGACACCAGATTGACATTTACTAATGACCATTTGAATTGAACTGAGCTGCTTGATGTCGCTACTGCTTTCACGGCGAAAATTTACAAAAACGTTAGGAGCGAGTGTCGCAATAATCTAACATCACTTCTGCACGATGGTCACAGCTAGTGGAAACAACGTGTGTGGGGAGTAAGAGGAGCTGCGTGCGGCGACTGCGGGCTTCGTAGCCTTTGAGCCACTTGACTCCACCGCGTATTTCATCTTAGCGTGGGAAGCAAGAGAAGGGCTGAGCGGCGACTGTGGGCGTTTTAGCCTTTGAACCGCTCGGCCCCAACGTGAATTACATCTCCTCGCATGAAGTAGGAGGAGCGTTGTTCGGCGTCTGCGGGGCTCCCAACCTTTGAGCCGTTCGGCTCCAACGCGATTCTCTTCTCTGTGGGGGAAGCAGGAGAAGGGCCGAGCGACGACTGTGGGCGTTTTAGCCTTTGCGCCGTTCGTTTCCCACATATTCAACATTCATACGAGGGAAATCAGAAGAGTCGAGTCCTCTGCATTTGATTGTTTTAACACGTGCTGGGAAACACGGATAAACCTTTTTTTTTTTTTCCACAATTTTCAGTGCACTTTTATCTCTGTTTTTACCTTCCCCTTCTATTTTGGCCCTCTCCCTTTTTTCTTTCTTGGTATACATTCAAGATTAAATCAGACCCATGAAATTGAGGAGCACCTAATTGCATGATGATCCCAGAGCCCCTGAATGGGAGGATCCGAAAATGAAAAAATGCCAGTCGAATAGTGGCGCTATATGCTCCACAGAGGATTCTAGCAGGGGTTAAACTATGGAGGTGGGAGAGCCGCGGATGAAAATTCAAGCGGTAGTGCATGTAGACTCTTGTCTATCTTCTGTTTCTACGCCGGTGAGATGTGTTGGGGCCCTGGGCTCTGAGTCCACCTTAGTTGATAATTGGAAAAAAGGACTCGAATATACAACAACAATAAAAATCCAGAAAAAAATAAAAGACAACTTTAGGGTAAATAAAGTGGTGCTTGAAAAAATAAATCATAGACTCAGTAACACATCTTCAAGCCCCTTAGGAGCCAACAGTCAACCGGATGAACTTGTCAATCCCCCCTTTGCTCTGGATACAAGTACTCCTATCTTGAGCCATCTGAATCTCTCGAGCATAGAAAACAATCAAGAACCCTTGAGTCTGGTGCAGGATCACCCACCGATTGAAACATCTTTTGTTATCAGCTCAAGTGAAACCCAGGAGGCATTTGTGGCTGAAGGGGCTGAGTTGAATGTTAACACATTAACTGCACTCAGTTATGTGTTGAATTCACTTGTCTCTGTTTTTGAACTCTTGAAAACTGAAGTACAAATCCAATCTGGATCCATGATTGAATTGACAAAAGAGGTAGCTGTATTGGACGGCTCCGTAGTAGGTTGCTGCAATGCCGTAAATTCAAGGGTATTGCCGAAACTACAGTCGATGCAGCTGGAGTTTGTCAAACAAGGATTAGACATCTCTGCGATGCAGAGGACCATTGCAGACATACATAAATCAGAAGAGGCCAACAGATCCGTAAATAAAGCTCTATTAGCCCAATTGCAAATGTATAATCTAAACTTGCAAGAACAGGCGGTGCCAGAGCTTAAAGAGGCAGTCCCTTCACATGGGAATGAAATATCCCTCTCAGCGTCAACACTAGAAGAATTTATGAGACTGGCGAATGTGAATGATGATCTCTTTGACGTAGTCCCAGTGGAGAAACCTTTAGCAGTAAACATTGACAGTCAACTGGACTCCAAAGAGGACGTATGTGATGAAGTCAGTATCATAAGTCCAAACCAAGGCAGGAAAAAAATGAGAAAGAGGGCAGCAAGACGGGCAAAAAGAATCAAAGAAAAAAAATCTCAAATGAAAGAAAAAAATTTGGAGAAAAAGCCAAAGAACCAGAATCGAGTAAAACAAAATAACTCGGCAACCAACATGTTTCTAAAGAAAATTGGGACTATTCACTCTTCAGTGGCAGAGGATGATAAGGAAATTATTGAACTGCCATCCTCGGATAGACCACAGGCAAAAGAGGCAGGTGCAAAGAAGAATTTTAATCAAGAAAAATCTTCGCAAGTCATCGATGAAAACAAAGAAAAACCAGGTGCTAATAGAAACAAGGTCAATCATAGTATGCTCACGAAAGGATTGCAAACAGAAAAGTACCCAGATAAGCCAGATGTGGTCCAAGTATTGTCTAAATCAAAGAAGGCAATCTCTTTGGCTCCCATTTTTCTGAAAGTTAGACCAAAGATGGGCGCTACTGTAACATTGAATGATGGTGGACCGGAGGTATTAATGAATTCTAGTACGAAGATTGCTCCAATCTTCTTGAAAAAACATAGTGCTAAAGAAAAACCTGCAGTATCCAGGAATTTTGAGTCGAATGACATTACAAATGTGCCTAAGAAAGTTAGAGCTCAACCATACTCACCATTAGAAGCCTTGGTAAACGAAATTTCGCAGAGTGAACTACGGAAGATACAACAGCAGGAGGTAGTACCTGCAGTTAAAATGAGTAACATTAGTGAAAGTGTGGATACAATCCATGACAGTAGGGTGGATGTAATGGCCCACAGATCCGAAATTAGGAAGGCTGTAGATGCTTATATGCAAGGCCATTTTATTCCTCCATTTATAGCTCCAGTGTCGACAAATATGCATTGTAGATCGATTGATTGTGACGATAAAACTGTGGAGATTGAGAAACAAGCCCAGAAGGGCATTGAGACTGGGGGGTCTATCTCTATGTATCCAGGAGTGGTAACATCTGCAATTGCCCCATTAAGTTTGGGATTAGACACCCCAAGGGTAATCACTCCTGTGGCTGATTCTGAATTATCTTCTTCTGCACAAGTGAGTCTACCAAAGAGGTATTGTCACTGATTAAAGATGCTTTAGGGGAATTGGCTCCAAATATGAGAGAGAAAAAAATTAATGTGGCCTCTGCCAAGTGAGTCAAAACACAAGATGCCCGGGGAATGGGGAAAGTCACCCCTCGATTGGCCCTGTGTTCTATGATTCTGAAATGTAGACCAGCCCCATGCATTCAATATGACTTGAACCGAAGAGCAATTTTAGCAATTTTTTCAGATATACCATCATTAGAAGATATTACTTCTGCTGATTTGACTTTGGTTGAATTCACATCCAATCAGAATCTAAATGCAGTACGGGTGTGGATGCAATCTAAAGTAATTCGTAATCTGGTATGGCAGGCTAAAAACTCTCTATTTGATCTGGGCTTTTTGGTTAATATAGAAATGGACAGTGTAATAGAACCTGAGGTGCCAAGCAACATGGAATCCATACCAAAGGCAAAAAATGCAACGTTAAATGGTCAAGAAAAAAAGCAACAATTACAAGAGAGGAACTTTTGTGCTTGCAATTGTAATGGGAATTTGAACTAGCTATCTAATACGGCAAATTCTATTCCTCTTGCTCTAGTCTGCTGGAATTTGCAGGGATTCAAACATCTGTTGAATAATGATGAGAGTGGCTTAGGTAAATTCGATATAAATCTACTCCAAGAGACCTGGCTACTAAGCCCCATAGTCTGGTCAGGATACCAGATACATTTGAATCCAGCTCGGAAGTCCGCAGTAGGTAGACCCTCAGCAGGTCTGCTGGTAGCCTTGAAAGATGAACCAGGATCATCATCAAATCTGTGGGCAATGCCAAATGCGCACATGCTACTTGTAAGGGCGGTGATTAATGGTGACGCCTACGCGATTTTGAACATATACTGGAACCCAGTAGCCATCTCATCTGAGTGTTTCTTTAGGGATCTGAATATACTATTTGACTTAGTGTCTGCTGATGAAAAGATTCTGTATTTCATCTTAGCAGGGGACTTGAACATGAATTGCCTAGCCATAAATGGTGTGCAAAAGAGTGAAAAGTTGCTGCAATGGAACACAATGGTTACCCTTAGAAACTTGCAAGTTTTGAATGGAGCATTCAAGACAGACATTCCTCCAGCACCAACTTGGAAGAGAGGAAACTCTGTATCCACTATTGATTTCATTTATGTAAACCCTGCATTATGGTCAGTGATGTGTTCCTTTTGTGTGTCTCCATCTGTGACAAGTGACCATAACATGTTGTGCGCCAGTTGGCAAGTAATGGCAGAAGTTAATGTCAACAAACCTAAGACAATGAAAGGTGGATGTTTTGTGGTAAATGGTGGAAAGAACCGACTATGATGGACGGAGAACGCCTTGTTGCACTTTAACCAAATTTTATACGACTCAAATAACTCAACTAATCGGAAAACATCTGATATAGGTTTAACATATAGTAATGTAATGCAAATATATAGTCAACAGAAGAATGCCAATTCTCAAAGAGAAAGTCATATCCATATCTTTGATAGATCCATATTCATTAGGAAGAGAGCGTATCGTGCCGAAGTGAGAAGTTTAACAAGGCATCCTCCCTCTGTCAGAACGGTTCTTATAAAAAAAATCTGCTTGAACTATAATAACTGGCTTAAAGGACATCGAGCCTCACTCTATCAAAAAGATGGAGCCATTATGTTGGCAACTTTGGCTGAAAAAAGATCTCAAAAATGTGGGCCATACTAAACCAAACAAATAATACCCGCCAGTTAGATCTACAAACAACAGCAGTTGAGATACATCAGTGGATAGAATATTTCCAACTACTATATGCTTTACCCTTAAGCATGGTCTCGTCACTAAATTTGCATGAGGTGTTGAGGTTTTGGTTACATACTGATCAGAAGGAAATAAGACAACTAATCATGACCTCAAGCAATTCACGCGCTGCGGGCCCTGACGGGATCTCAAATTCCGTGATGAAAAAACACCCTGAAGCTTGGAGTTCAATTCTTTACCAGATATTCTCTGCTATAAATAAAAATCAAAAATTACCTAAAACATGGACGAAAGCAATCACAGTTCCGATTTACAAAAAAGGTGACCAGCAACTACCAACGAGCTACCGTCCAATCTCTTTATTGCACGCTCCTGCTAAGATATTTTGTAGAATAATACTAAAAGAGCTTAATGAGTGGGTGGACAAAAACTGCCTAAGAGACCTTCTACAGTCAGGCTTTGTCAAAGGCATGGGCACGATACCTAACATCTTAACCCTAACAATGAGACAATCCAAGCAAGTTGATGGTGGACTCCCCTTATATTTGGGGTTTCTTGATTTTAAATCCGCCTTTGACTATATTGATAGCGATATGCTCGTAGCTAAGCTTAGACTACATCGGTGCCCAACATCCCTAGTAAATTAAGTGATGTTATTACATACCACCACGTCTATGCGAGTTAAACTGAATATGGATGGAAAATTATCACCAGCCATCTTCACACATAGAGGGGTGAAGCAGGGATGTGCTCTTGCTTCATTCCTATTTAATTTCTTTATCCTTGATTTAGGACCTGTCCTAATGAATTGTGTAGTAGATGCGCCTCGCATAGGATCTCAAAAGGTTGCATATTTACTATATGCAGATGATTTGGTATTGTTGTCCCGTACACCCGTCGGCCTACAAAATATGCTAAACCAATTGGGTTCATATGCAATAACAAATAATCTTGTGATTAACACAGCCAAATCCCAAATACTAGTTTGCAATAACAATGTCTCCAAAAAATATCATCTTGAATGGTCCCTTCAAAATTGTGTATTAACCAAAGTTGTGAAATACAAATATCTTGGAGTATATATTGAGCACAAGAAAACCCTAAGCACTATGACCACTGAAATGAGGGTTAATCTGAATGCCTTGATATCTCAATCAAAAATTCTCCTAAGAAGATATGGCAAGTTCACAGTGAAACATATTGTGTCCTTTTATAAGTCCAAGGTAATACCAATTTTGCTATACGGTTTGGAGGCCTCGGTACCACAAAATCGTAGGTTTTGGGACAGCATCGAAGCTAGATTTTGGAAAACTGTTCTATCACTCTCTTCTGGAACACCATTGGCCATATTGCGATTTGAATTGGGATTGGTCTCTCTATATGCCCATGCATTATGGAAGCAGTGTGCTCTTCTACGAAAAATGCTGGATGGGTTAGGAAGGCCTACCTTTTTGAATGTATTAGCCCCAAATCTATTAACAGCAAAAAATGGTATGTCAACGAAGTGGAAAAATCACACTCTAAATGCGGCTTCTGATGCCTCGGTATCGATTGAGCTTCTTTTGACAAATCCTGATCGTGCCAAAAATAAAATGTATCAAGCTGACTGGATCAGGAATATGGAACTCTGTACAAAACTCAAAGACTTTGATCCCGATGCATTTGGCACCAAAAGGTATGGAGTAATAGCTAAATACCTGTTGAAATTCCCGTCACATGCATGCCGACAGAAATATCTAAGATTTAGATTAAATCAGTATGAAACAAATGAGATCTTGTTTAGAAGAAAAGTAATATTAAAGGAACAGAATTTCTGTCGTCACTGCAAAATTAAAGCACAAAGGGAAACGCTACAAAATCTTATAATTGAGTGCCCTGCATTACATGATATAAGAGTGAAGTGCTTTGGGGAAAAATTATTGGTTCAGAGTGGCACAGGTTACACACAAATATGGAATCGCCTATTCTCTAATCCAAGAATAACTATACAGATTGCAATTGTGCAATTTCTAAATATAATTTTTCCTGAAACGAAAATTGTATAAATTGAATCAAAGTGAACTAGTGATTGACATGTGTAATGTAAACTGGAAGAAGGGTGTATATTCTGTTGTCTCAATTGTGCACAACTGGGTTCCAGTAATTTCCAAGTGTAGATGCTTTCATTATGTTTTATGAAAATGTATGTAAGATTTGAAAAGTTGGTTTACCAGCTATAACAAATAAAAACAAAAAAAATATATATGATGTGGACACTCCTCTGTCCGCGACATCTGCACTGAGGGGTCAGACAGTCTTGGAACCTCCGCCCATGGTGGATTGGGATGCAGGGTCACACTCCATACCAGTCACTGATGTGCCTGGGACATCACGTCGACGGGGGCATGTAGTCGTGCAGCCGCGGGCGGTGCCAACACAACAAGGACACCCGGTTATTGGGTCCCGCAGAGGTCAAGCCCAGCAACGTGGTCGCTGCGCGCAACCACAGTATACTGAGTGGGAGCAAGACATGACTGACAATTCTGAACGGCAGGGGGCAGCAATGGAGAACATCGCTGCGAGCATGGACCGTGTGGCCCAATCTGTGCTCCCCCCTGCTAGGCAGGTGCTTCTCCAGCAGCAGGCAGCAGGGTCCACGGCCCGCTCGCTCAGGCTGGGCATGGCGGCCTCAGAAAGGGCACGCCAGGCTGAAATGTTGTCGCTGCGTCAAGCAATTGCTGCTCACGCAGAGGGGAGGTTTGCACAGCTTGAGCGTACCATCTCGGCTGAGCTACATGCTTGCCAGGAGGTGAAGCACTTGTCAAGCCAGGCCTTGCAGGAGGAACTCCGTGTTACACGTGCTACCTTGCAAGAGGAAGCACGTGTATCACGGGAGGTTCTGCATGCAGACCTACATGTCATCACCACACAGAACCAGGCTCACCCATCCGGCAGACCTGCTGCCGATGAGGGGCAAGCTGCGGCTAGGCGTGGACATGCTCCTGTGCCACGTCCTCCTTTCCAGGAAGAGCCAGACTCGGACGACAATCTATCTCCCACATAGGTCGGGCTGTGCAGGCGTTGAGCCCATGGAGGTTTTTTTTTTCCTCAGCATCATCACAAGTGGGTGTTGAGAAGCACCCTGTACCTCCCCCCTCCTGGGTGCCTCCTCCCCCGGTCGTATGTGGCCATTTTTGATTTTTCTTTTAGTTTAGTTAGGTAAGTTTCTGTTTGATAGTTAGTTTAAATAGGTAAAGTAGGTTTTTCATAGTTAGTGTAATTAGTTAATATAGTTTAAAATTGCTAGTCTATTGTGCTTTCATGTGACCGTGTGGTGCTTTGTGGCTTTCGAAAGCATCCACTGTCTGTTCCAGCTGGGCCGTTCAAGCTTATCTTGTGTATGTGTTTGCTGCTTGGGGTCCTTGACTCACATATGCCACTCCTGCTTCCCTTATCCATGGTTTCGCAAGGATGGTTCGGTGTAACAGCCTATTACACAAGGGCAATGGACTGTCATATCTGTGGCATGTCTGCTGCTGTGGAACGTGTGTTAACACCCCTAGTGGGGATGATTGGGGTGTAATTGTCCACTGTTCTTCTTTTGCTAGATGGGGTGTTTAATGATTCATGTGTACATTCATTGCTATGCATTGTGTAGTATGTTTCTTATCTTTAATGAACATGTGCTTGTTGCAAATAATGCCGTAGATAGTGTGTTCCACACTGTTGCTGTGAAAGACGGTCTGATGGTGTGATTTCTGATGTACGTCTCTGACATGGTCCAGACATGTAATGCCTGAAGAGACACACACAGATCAATATTAAGCATTAATCATGTGTTTCATGCCCTTTGTGCAGGGGGATGAGCCTCAAGACCACCTTTGCTAGCAGACATGGGCCATTGGACGTCTGGAATCAGGACACGTTTGGTACATGTATGCGCAAGCAGAGGCACAGGGATTGCGATCATACATCCGAAAATCGATGACGTGTTTCAAGGGACTCCAGGCAAGGTGAGCAGCACAGGGGCGTCACAACACAGCAAACCTTCCACCTGGCCAGTTGAACATGCATGCTTAGTAGCAGCACTGACGGTGAACTTGGACAAATATTGGTGTAGAAGCGCACAATACAGCTCAGATGTGTTAGTGGACTGATGGCTAGTTGATGTGAAAGTTGTCTGGGGCACCTGCAGGGGCAGTGGCACATACCCTCCGGTCCACCATGGTCCATTGAGGCACTTGTATTAGCCATGTAGCGTTCCGAGACATGGAATGAAGCAGCTCACAAGGACAGACAGCAAGGGAGAGATTCAGGTGCAGTGCATTTCATTTCCAAGTAGAAATTGATACATGCACTGGCTACTTTATTTTGGTCATGGTGGTACAGGACTTGTTCTGAAGTCAGACCTTGCTATATGCATCTGTCTGCTTACACAGGGAACATTGCATGATGTGTGAATCGTGACACATTGGTGTTCCATTTGCCATGCACCCACCGGTGCCTGACTTACTGCATTGACTGTGTATGAACCATCAGAGGGGTAATGTTACGTATGGGTATGAAGCATCCACACAAGTTTGTCTGTTGTAGTGTATTTTGTTACTTTGGGGCATATTTGGTGGTGTGTTTGTGTGTTTTGGGCACGCACAGATTATTAACTGTGGCTCTCTTTGCATCATTGAAATGCTCCTGTTACTGGACCTGAGAGTGCGCAGGCAGGAGGCCAGCACTCACCCCAGAGATAAGTTTCTCTTTGACTTACATTTGAGTAATTTGGTGCTATGTGCACGTGAACAAGTTTGATCTAATTGTGTATGTGTTAATGTGTGTACTACATTTTGGTGCATTCCCTACTTTCCCGTGTCAATCCTACTCCCCTCTCCTGCCCCTCATTCCAGTTATCCAGTATGCCAATGCCTGTCCCGACTGCATATCCCTGACCCTCCTTCCCCACCAGGGTCTCAGAGGCCTGTGTGAGTTAGACTTTGCAGGCACCCAGACCACGGTGGGGGTGGTTGTTTTGTGCCACTCCTGTGCCTGTACACGGGAGCTGTGACAGTAGACATCCGTTCGTGGTGCATCATTCTATGTTATGTGCCACACATGATTCAGATCCTGTTGTGACATTGTTTTACTGTGCTACCTTTGTTGTTAACATCATTGTGGTAGTACTTGGCCTTTGTGGCGTACTGCTACTTGAAGTCATCTACTGGAGGCTGTTCTGGTTTGTTTTACTGCCTGCAGGCTATTTGCTTGGCTTCTGTGTTGTCCTGCTTTGAGTTCTGTTGGATTTTGTGCTTTTGCAAATCTAGGTGGACTCTGAGGGTGCTGGCAACTTTTTACACACAAGGTGGGAGATGGCGGCAAAGGGGAAGGGTGATCATGTGGCCAGCTGGAATTCAAGGATGTCGGATGAATAACCCAGATGCAGTTGTTCAGTGGGTCGTGGTGATTTGTGAGGGAGGGGGGGGGTGTTTTGTTGTTGATAGTTGCCTTGCCCTGCAGTGTGATGGGCACCCTGAAATTGTAATTGTGCTTTCCTATTTACATGATGTATTCTGCTGATCAATGCCTGTTCATGTGTTGTGTTTACCTTTCAGGCGTGAGGGAATAGTTGTGATTTTACATGCTGGGGTATACACATGGTGAATGTTCACATGTGATGTGTAGAGGACACTGATGGTCACTTGATTTCACATGCATATGTTGAGTGCATGTCCCTACTGACCCACACACTCGCACTATGATCCACTACATGTACAACCAACCTTCCATGTCCACGTGTGCACTCTGTTTGCCTTCTGGTGCCCACTGTGTCCCTGCAGCACATGTTCTATGACCATTTGTGGATCCTGTACATGCCTATTTTGTTTTTTTTTATGAAGTTTGTCACTTAGATGTGATGCTCAGGGTGTGCATCACACACAATGGCTGTTCACTGTGCTGTGCGCTGAGCAGTGTGTTGCAGGAGGTGGACACGGCACACAGTAGCTGCAGTGTTGATTTAGAAATGCACATTGTGCATGTGGACAGGCATTCATTGTTATGTTTAAAATACAACTTTTGGAATGCATTTGGGTATGACTTATTTTGGGTGGGAGGTTGTTGGTCAGTGATTTCATCTGATTCCATGTCAGGCATCATTGTCTGATGCCCATTTACATTTTTCACATGGCAATTTGTACCTTTTTGGTACTGTGTTGGTGTATGGCTATTGCTTGCCATGTCATGTTGTGGTTTGGGAGGGTTTGAGTGACATACCAGTGATAGTCATGTCATGTTTTGCAGGTCTGTGTGATTCACACCTTGCATGTGTGCCTTTTGGTCACACAGGATTGCTTGTGTTTAAGTAGCTAGGGATGCACACAATGTGGCAATTCCATGGAAACAATCTCAGGGTGGTAAGGTTGTGACAGTTGACTGTCTCTTTGTAATAATCGATTGTCACCTGGTATGTGCCAGGCCTGTGTGCACTCCGCAGGGTTGGGAGTTTAGGTGAAAAATCTGGCCACAAGCTGGGTCCGGGCTTCCTCGCCATGTGCCCTATCCCCTCCCATGGGCAGGGCCTGTGCCTGTGGTTGGGGATGTGGGGGCACCACCATGTCCACCGGTACGCCCTGCCATGTTGCAACATTGTGCAGGACACATGCTGCCACAATGATCCTGCACACTACTGGGGGTGCATAGAGTAGCTGCCCGCCAGAGGGGTCAAGGGAGCGGAAGCGTGACTTGAGCACTCCGAATGTGCGCTCCACTATGGCCCTGGTTGCAATATGGGCCGCATTGTATCTTACCTGGGGTGGTGTGGTGGTGTTCCGGATTGGCGTCATCATGTGGTTGCTCAGAGGGTAGGCACTGTCCCCTGGAGACATGATAATGGTTGTGATTATTGGAGTTTGTGTATTTGTGTGTGTGTGTGACATGCATGCATGTGCACGGTTATTTGTACTCACCTAGGAGCCATGTGTCACCATGCTGCCCAGCTTCCAGGGCCCGGCTCAGGGCGGACATTCTGTATATGAAACTGTCATGGGTGGAGCCAGGGTAGTTTGCATAGACAGAGGTGATGATTCCCTTTGCATCGCATACCACCTGTACATTGATGGAATGCCAGTGCTTGCGGTTTCGGTAGATGTGCTCAGTGGCCCTAGGTGGACGTAGGGCCACATGGGTGCAATCTATGGCACCGAGCACTTTGGGGAAGTGTGCCACCCTGTAAAAGTCCTGGACAACTGGCTGCCTTTCTGCGGGTGTTCTGGGCATGTATATGTGCCTGCGGACTGAGGGGCGCACTGTCATGATTGCCAATACCTGGTGTAGGCAGCGTGACTGCGTAGCCTGTGAGACCCCCCCACTATGGCAGTAGTCCGCTGAAAAGACCCAGTGGCCAAAAAATGCAGGACATTGAGCACCTTCTCCAAGGGGCTCAATGCTTGGGAGAAGAGGGTGGGGGATGTTAGGTCATCTTCCCACTCCGAGAACAGGTCTAGGATGATATGGGGTGGAAACCTATACCTGCCATAGACCTGGTCATCAGGCATCCCAAAAAGGCTTGTCCGTGGTGAAAAAATGCGTGCCCTGGCTATTCTCCTCCTCCTGCGGTGTCCCACGATCAGTTCTGCGACAAATGGGGCATTCATCGTAGCTGTATATACGTGTTTGTTGTTTGCGCGCACTTTTATGCTGTGCGCGGGGACGCTTCAGCCTGCCTTCGTGTGGCAGACACGTTGACGCCTGTGTGTGTCTTTTGCCGTGCGTGGGTTTCCCGTATTCGAATCCATGAATACGGATTGTTCGTGTGCGTGTGGGCGTTCCGTGTAGTTTCCTGCAGTACTTCCCCAGTTACGCCTTCTTTTTCACGCGTTATTCCCCATTCCGCGTGTTACGCCCACTGTTCCACCCACTTTTGTTGTGTGCGCTGCGCTACGTGCGCTTTCGCTGTGCGCTTAGCGCACGCTGTTTGGAGACGTGTGCGCCAGCATTCGCCATGCACGGATTTGGCGCACAACCAGTGGGAAAGTAGCGCAGCGCCTTCCTTGAATCGCACACATGCGCGTGCGCTTGCTTTCTCCCGCTTGCGCCTCCTTGCGCCTGCTTGCGCTGGGATTTTCGGCGCACATTTGTTCCATGAATCGGCCCCTAAATTTCTCTAAGCTCTTTAATGGAAGCCAGGGGGAAAGAACCACTGCACATACCCTTTAGGCTTTAGGCTTGTTCTAAAGGCTTGACAGTGTTGAGACATGCTTGTAGGCACTTTTCCACAGTTTGAAACAGTGTCGAGGTTCGTCGATTCTGGCATCCCATTGGGTCATGTCAGCGTGCTAGACAGGCAAGATGATGGGTTCCACTGGGTCGAGTCGACGTTCAGGATGGGTGAGACAATTGCTTCTAGCGTGTCAAACTTGCTGTCGAGAGTGATCAGTGGCTCAACATGCAGAGGGTGATAGAAAGAAGCCATGGTTGTTTGTGGCAGCTTGAACTGATTTGAACACCAATCAGTCAGTTCAAAGATCAGGTAAAGGCTGATGGCAGAGCCCCATGCTGTTCCTTTCCTTTTTGGTTGCTGGGGTCCCCAGTGCAGGGTCTCCAAGGATAAGGCGAATCCTTGTTCTGCTCTTCCAAGCCAGCAAGGCTGCCATTTAGCACTTGCAGTGGCTGTCACCTCTAGTGAGCAGGATCCAGGTTCAAGTGTACAAGCAGCAGGTGGGCCTTTTCTACAAAGCAGTTGATCTCAAATGTTCCTCTGGTTTTTGCGAGGGAGAGGTATTTTTCCCTTTTTGGAGCCTTTATTTGCCCCTCTAGGCAGAGTTCTTTGGTTAGATTATGCATCGGTAGGGGGTGAGGTGAAATCCTTCTTCTTCCTTAGTCCAAAGATTACTACATTTAAGGGGTGGTCTCATCCCAGATATAGCTGATTTTTCACAGCAGATTGGTCCATTTCAATGGTTCTGCAACGGTTAAACCCTGGCTGCTATGACCACTGTCTTCATGATTATGCCAGCCCTCGTGTTATCTGGCTGCAGGAAGTTGGGAGGTGACACAATAATTGCGGGAGCTGTGGGAGTTTCCAAGATGGTGGGACTTTCTCTGGATTGTAATTACTTGTTTAGGCTACTATAACTCTGCCCCCTCTCTGGATACTACAAAGAGTCCCAAGTAATTACTATGCTGGTGTGACCTCATTCTTGCTGGCTGAACCTGTTCTTTAAAGCACTGTCCTCCCTGCCCCCGGGTGCAGATATTGTTTTCCTGGAAGGTGAAACGTGTTCTATGGGAGAACAAAGACGTTAATAGACCAGAACCCTAATGGCCTGTTTTGGTTTAAACTCAGTTCCTTACAGATGAATACACAAACTAGGCTAGGGGACATTTGTCGCTAGAAACGAAGCTGACAATAAGATGACACCAAAGGGTTATGGCCAGTCTAATTGTAGATTCCAAGAGGGGCCACCATATCCAAACTAGACTTGGTTTATATTTATTTAGTAATCTGTTACCAGGCCCTGCAAACACACACTTAAATCATTGTTATGAGGGCAGTCCATAGTTGAAGTCATTCCCTGGCTTTTGGAACCATGAGTTCAATCAGCCTGCCTGCACAAGTGGACATGTTTCTGTGTGAATGTCTTCTTGCCAAACTACAGGGAAGCTGCTGTTGAGTGTAGGCAGGGACGTCATTTGGGGGTCGCCAGGGGTCGCAACTGCGACCTCTGTGGTGTCCCTTGCGACCTCTGTGGTGTCCCTTGCGACCTCTACTAAAAAAAAAAATTTTTTTTTTTTTTTTTTTTTTTTTTTAAGTTATGCAAGCTCCTGGGCTGTGGCTCTTTACTTCTGGGGTGGCTGGCTTTCTTGTTCAGGCCCCTTAAAAAAAAAGACTTGAGGCACTTGTTCTTATTTTTCTTCTAACACTTTCAGCACTGACCCTAAATAAGAAAGAATAGGTATACCAAATAATGTGTCTTTCTGGAATTCTATACAGTAATTGCTGGCCTCATTAAATGTTTATTTCAGGCACACTTCAGGGGGTGAGTCACTGATTTAGTCTGTTCTTAAACGCCTCACTAAGCCTAAGCCGTTCATCCTTCTGAGGTCGATAAATGAGTACCAACACAGGTTGGGTGATATTGGGTGTATATTTTTTCTATATAAAGCGCTTAATGATGTGTTATTATATAGCACTTACGCTTATCATTTGGTCATGGACGTCTGCTTGCATACACAGTCATTTGGTAATACGGGCCAATAAACACTGAACTTAATGATACATATGGCGATCCATTCTTGTATGAATGTACATCATATAGTGATATCATAACTATATTTTTCATAGTTTACAATGCTATGTGATGCCACTTCCTGTTTTTTCAACGGGTGAAATGTCGTGTACCATCGCTACCCGCCATATCACTTTGGGGCGGGGTCTAATGACATCACTTCCTGTGATGTCATCAGAGGGTCAAGGGTCGGGTGATGTCACTTCCGCTACCCCTGGCATTTTGGTGAAATGACGTCCCTGAGTGTAGGGCGACAGTCTAAGCAGAGTTACATGTTTGCAATACACTTTTGAGCATGGATCATTATGAAAGTGTGGTCTGATTAACAGATCTCATTTTCGGAGACAGCATCACCTGCATTATTTTGCATTGGAGATCAACATATCTCTGGCTAGTATGCCCTCACAGGTGGAATTCAGTCACTCAGATATATAATCCTCTTTTTACTGCAGAAGCAGTTTGCTGGTATGCATATTGTGTCCACAGTAATGGATATGTGTGTTTGGTGGTATAACATTCAGCAAAATAACAGGTGTGCCTGCTTGGTGGTATAGATCGTTTTAATACAGTAGTAAGTTTGTATGTTTGGCAGAATATTTCTTTATGGGGCATTAATACAGTAAATGAAAAATGGCTGCTAAACCACCGTTTTCTTATTTTTACATATTATCAATCCAGCACTTGTCAAGGAGCTTTGATGGCATGTTTGATAGAATATACATGCATTGTAACACGAATTCCGTTTAAGCACATCTCGAGCTTATAAATATACATGTGGGGAGCATTTCTAAAATGGCCGCCACAATGGCCATGGAAAACGTGTTCATGTCCTTGCTTAGATGCCCGATGACCATCCACGTGTGACCTAATCTTGAGTGCATGGACCTTCTATAGTATTTCCATTTGTATTATCTGTGTATTATCTGCTTTGGAATGTAGAAGCCTTACTTGCAGACGTTTGAACTCATGAATCGTATGCACTTATCGGACTAGAAGACATTAAGAGAATATACATTTTTTTTGCGCTAGCGTTCAATTTGTTAAAAGGATTATAGAAAACGATCATACTGTCCCAATAAATCAAGCATACAGATGCCCAGCTGCTTTATGCTTTTACTGAGTAAGTGTATCTCTTGTCATATGCATTGGTTGACTTTTAATGGCCTGATCTAAT
The DNA here is from genome assembly GCF_040938575.1 of Ambystoma mexicanum. NCBI lineage: Eukaryota > Metazoa > Chordata > Amphibia > Caudata > Ambystomatidae > Ambystoma > Ambystoma mexicanum. Next base: position 828,889,564 of record NC_090935.1, read on the forward strand.
TTTCTGTGTCAGCATTCCACGATAATCTGCAATCAGGCAATGGCCTACCTAGAAGTGGCCCCATCTCTCCACCTCGCCGCGGCAGGATCAATAGACTGTCTGTTCCAGTGGCAAGGTGAAGTGAATCAGCTAATTTGTGGCATTAAAGAGCCCAACATGGTAACTGCACACCAAGCAGAGCACCATTAAATTAAGTGCTGTCAGTCCTGCAAAGTATGTTATTCATTGGTCAGTCTTCATTAGTGTTCATGCGAATAGGCAGTGCACACCGAGAGCAGAAGGCTGCTGGAGGCCGATCGATGCTTTCCTTTTGCGCAGCACAGTCTGGGGAGTGGGAAGATCTCGCAGGGCGTAATTTTGAGCTCCATGTAAAATAAGTGAAGCGTCATTCTACGACGGAATGACACTTTTATTGTACATGGAATGAAGAATCAGGACAGCAGTGTTCAGGGCTGGACTGGGAGCAGTGGAGTAACTTTGCTGAAAATGTTGGGGGGGACATGACAACTGAAGGAAAGAGGTGGGGTGAAGCGAGGGCGGATGGTGGCTCTGAGAGAATTTGGTCGAATGGTAGATTTGACCGAATTCGGTCACCACCATTAGTTCGAAGCCAAAGATACCGAACATGAAGAGCAGTGGTTGCAGGAGGTGCCCCCTCAGCCCATGTTCAGTATTTTTGGCTTCGGCGGTTGCGGCGGTGTCCCCTAGTTCCTCAGCATTGGTGGCAGGGGACCCAACAAAAAAGAAGAAGAAAAGGGACGCTGCAGCGTCAGATCCGACCCGCGTTAAAGGGATGAATCTGACGCTGCAGGTTACAGGAGAGGCAGCGGATGGAGAAAAGGTAAGTGGGGGGTTTATGGGTGTACTGGTGGTTTGCGGGGACATGGGTTGTTTTTTGTACTGAGGTAAAAACGTATTTGCAGCGAAAATGACTACGGTTAATTCCGCCGTGATTTTGTACGTCGGTCCAACAACCTATATCCCTGAGAGAAAACACTTAACTACTACACCACACAAGTCCATTGCTGACGCTCTGTTATAGCTTTCATAAGACTGGTGGCGCATCTTTAAAATTCAGTTGGGCCCCCAAACATGATTAGCCGGCCTGCCATGCACCCAGTGACACAATATAACATTCCACTAGAACATACAAACAATGCATTATTTATCATTCATTCAGACACAAAAGTCAACACACATATGCTTGCACACTCTCTCACTCACACACAAATGCACCTAGCACCTCCACCGACATATACACTGTGTACACAACATTTATATGTACATTTACAATAACACATGGAAACAGTGGCACAGCATCCATTGAGCAGACCAGACTTTATCACCCACTGATACCTGACATTTTGGGCTGTGTTGATTTGACCTAGCTGAACTATAAAGCCATAGCCGAAAGGACCAGATTCACTGGAATGTCAGCAATTTGCCTGATTTTTCCTTTCATCAAAGGCAGAAACCATTGGTTAATGCAGTGCAGTGGGTGACCAAGTATAACTGGTATAGATTTTTAAATGCCATATATTTCCAAACTTGGGTTCTGCACAGCACCTTCTATGTCTACATGCTGATGGATTTTTTCTACAAGATTCTGACTGATTAAAATGAAGTTATGTTTTCCTGTATTCCATTGGCTTCCAGCAGTGTATTATGAGTGGGAGAGTCACAAGGAAGTGATCAAGCTGCCCCCCTCCCTGTAGCTCTATTAAGAGCCAGATCGGGACATTTGTCATTGGGACACCTCTCCCATTCGGCACCTCAAAGAGGGTGCCCAACGGCAAAAGTGTCCCCCTGGCAGGACAATATGTGTGCTCAGCACGCTCATTGTTCTGGCAGCAGGACACCTTACCCTTTCCGATTGGTAGAGGTGTCCCGAAGCCAGGACAATGTCCCAAGGAGAACTGGGCAGCAGAGGGTCCTCACGTTGCTCTGTATCAATAGAGTATTACAATGTGAGCCATTAGGCACTGACGGGAGCGAGGGGGGTACTATTAGTAGGAACTGTTGTCCCTTTAGAAATGTGAATGGGAGGGAGTGATCAGAAGTGAGAAGTATCCATAATGTTGCATGTTTTATGAAATAAGGACTATGGCTTTAAAACCCAAGGAGGATTTGTTAGGCTCACATTAATCTGCATTATACTATTGTGACTTTGCATGCAGAATGGGGAGAATGAAACTATAGCCATACTCCCATTGCTCAACATATTTCTATGACAATGTATATAGTGTATGGTTAGTTTGCTATGGAGGTCTGGTTTATTATGTAATGTGGTTTGTTTCCAATGCATTGCTATAAATAATGATATATGTATCATACAAATAATAAGCACATGAAATGTAAAGCAAAACCTTAATAAATATTGATATCAACTAAGCCTGAAAGATGTGCATGGTCGCTTAAATTGTCCACATCCCAGTTTCACCATTTAACCAAGTGTGTGATCCTGAGAAAATTATTTAATCACCTTATGCCTTATCTGCAGCTCTGTAAGTATTTCTGATTCACTTCAAAGCTTATGTTAATGTTTAATGCTATTACAATGGAAAAGGCTAATGACTTTAGAGTTGCTCCACATATAACAATAGTGCAATTTAGGTATTTTGCATCCCAAAGTTATTTGTCACTTGGTTTATGCATGGCAACTTATTCTAAAGTCACTTCCATGGTGCCTCCAAGTATCAAAGAGTGATGATGTGCCTTCCAATGTCCCTTTCTGTGAAGTCACTTCTGTTAGTGCAATCCATATGCTAATTAGGAAGTTTGCATGTATTTTGCCTCAGAGGACTTGGACAGAGCTCCCCAACATACATACGCAAACACAATGACATTTTTTTTAAGTACTTCTGCTCTGCTTTCAAATGCTGCCCGAGCCACGTCTCATGTTACACCGACCTACCCTCTTCGCACTCACGCTCCCCCAGACAAAAACTAGAAAGCTGAATGAGCTTCCTAGTTCATGTCTGTGTGTCGCACGAACACGAAGCCGGAAAGTGATGCTCTGTGACGCTGGCCCCGGAAGTGCTGCTGCTAGTTTCACAGCACAGGCGCTAGGCCCTGCAACACCCAGTTCAGCACCCTGGCTGCTGACTTTGAGTCAGGCCAGCCAGGGTGAGGGACTGATCAATGCAGGGCATCCCAGCCCTGATTGTGTTGCAGCGCGGCTGTCAGGCATCTCTGCATTATGTAATGAGACGGCGCAAGCATTGCTGAGCACCCCAGCCGGGCTCGCGCTGTCCAATTACATAATTGATGATTGTGACACCCCTGCCCTCCCTCCAAAAGATTGGGGAGCCAAAAAGGCATACCACAGAAGTTGGGGGGGACAAAACCCCCTGTCCCCCCCTATAATTACGCCCATGACTGTGAGCTAAAAAAGGCCCTGGAAACAATTACTGGGGACCAAAAGAGGCCCTGGAAATAAAGTTAAAAGTGGCCCCATATGACTAATTTTCAGCAAGCCCAATGCTTTTCCTATGAGAACATTTGGAAGTACCACAGAAAAGAGGCCCAGGGTGCAGAGGCCCACCGGGAAATCTCCAGAGTTGCCTATAGGCCAGTCCACCCCTGGCAGTGTTCAGCCCCTGCGACCTTTCACACAGAATGCTAATGATTCCATCATCCTGCTTCTGCTTCCTACGAGTGAAGGCCACATGCATTGTATACACCTGCAAATGAATGGGTGTAACACAAACAGTGACATTGTTGATGCACAATATTCCCATTTCAATGTGATGATCACTCCGAACTGTAACTGAGGCGTGTGGCTGTGGGCTTCCATGTGGGAGAATTGAATGTTAATCTCCATGCCAGCGGGTGAGGGCTTTATGTAGACCTGCTGTGCACGAGCCACATTAAATCATGTGGACGTCATCATTGTTATAGATGCTTTGCTGGAAGAAAATAAAAAAAACATTGCAGTTGGATCCTACATTTGTAAACAAAGATAACGGAGGTGCCCTGCTCTTTAACCCTTCACCTATTTAGGCAAGCCCTCGCTGTGAAGGTGGTGTGTTTCAATAAGTTAAGTACCAGTTTGATTGCGTAAAAGTAGGGGAGGTGGTAGCGGCCAAAAAACCGTTCTTATATATGTATTTGTTTCATGGTTTCGATGTGTGGAGTGCACCATCCACTAAGAACAGAGATACACAGAATACGCATGGACGAAAGGAAGCAGAACAGCCAGGACTTAACAGGGTTATTGGAGAAAGGGGGTTCCAGAGGGGAGGGTGCACCAGCTGCTGGGAAGTCTAAAGTGAGGGCACCAGAAAAGAGAAGGAGCAGCCTTGACCCATGCATTTGTGGTGCAGCTGGATAGAAGGGGCAATGTGGAGTAGGAGGAGCAAAGGAAGACGGAAGGACTGTGCAGAGTTAATGTGCTTCTCAGGAGAGAGGGGGCACACACAAGGTAATGAAGGTAAAACAATCTAAAAAGCAGTCAGGGGAAGTGCAAGGAAGGGGAGAAATCGCATCAGTGCAACAGACACTAATGATCAAGCTCGCTGCCCCTTTATGTACCATTGCAGGCATCTGGCGAGAAAGCAAGTGAGTGCCAGAGCGAGTGCACAAGTGGGCGGATATTGAGGTGGATGCTTCTGACTTGTGTAGCATAGTGATAAGGAAGGTTCGGTTTTAGGCACCTTAGAGGGTGAAAGCAAGTTTATTGAACTCACCAATTTCGGGAGCAATGGTGAGGTCATGCTCAGTCAGAAAGCTGAGGTTGGCCACTGAAGCAGCTCATGCTGGCAGGCCAAAAGGGAGATATCAATAATCTGGGGGCGTGGCTTGGTGCCATACGGGATGGTGGGCTAGTGCTCGGCTCCTCACTCCGCACCCGTTTGAATATAATAGAATATAGCTAAAAGCTAAAAGCCTTACTTTTCTGTAATGCTGAACACCTCCGGGAGGTAAAGGAATGTATTTGGGGCTCTTGCAACGGCTGAGGACTTCCATGTTCTGAAGGGCATAGGTGAGGAAGTGGCAGGCAACAGGGCCTGCATGACAGTGCATTGCAGTTGCGCGCAGCCGAAATTTCCTGTTAGCTGGTCGGATCTCATGTGACGCACACACCGTAAGCCTATGGAAGCCGCTTCTTAACAACACGGCCCTCTTAAAGGTAACGCGCTGTGAAAAATGAAAACCTCTATTTACAAAGACTTTTCAAACATCACTTTTTTGATGTTATAATACATGAAATTCCAACAAGCATTGATATTTCACTCTTTATTACATGGCTTTTGCAACTTTAAGAGCTGGAACAAGCATTGTCAAGCTTTAATAAGTATGTAAACTAACTCTACAAAGGGGAAAATACACCAAACTTCTTAATAACTTTTCTTCCATTAATACACTAACCAATTTGTCGTCATAAAGGGCCGTTGTAGGTCTGAGTCAATTCTTTTCAACATTTTTCAACGTCAATTATTACTCAATCTTCTCCAAGATACACTATGGCCACCTCTAAGGAAAACCCCAGCAAGGAACCTACTACCTTAAAAAGGCCCAAGAGTGACTTGCCAACTCAGGAAGAAGCTATGGACCCCGCCATGCCAGCCATATTGACTGAAATCAGAGACTTAAAGCCATTCATGGAAGCACCACATAACAAACTGCAATTGTTAGATGAAAAATGGTTGGCTTTTGATACAAAGATAGCTGAAGTGGAGAGCAGGGTTAGCGATGCGGAAGACATCACAAACAGAGTTGGAATCCTGGAAAATATGGTCAAGACTCTGCATAAACGCACTTTGAATTGAAGGATCATATGCTAGCCTATTCCTTGTCAACATGCTCACCAAGTTATTGGATTTATCCACATCATTACAACTAAATATTCAGCGTGTGAACAGACTTGGACCTCCTCATCCTCAAACCAGCATCAAAAATGCACCAAGAACTCTCATTTTTGCTCTTTTGGATTTCAAGCATGTTCAGCTCATAATGCAAAAAGCGAAACTTATTAAACACCTAACCTGGAATGGGCACAACATCTTTATATTGCAAGACGTCGCAAATTCAACAGCTGCTACAAGAAAATAACTCTTACTTTTAAGGCCTGCACAGAAACAAATCAATGCTAGATACAGATTAGTACATCCAGAAACTTTAAAAGTAACCCTCAAGGGTTGTCAGGCAAGATTGTATTGCAATAACCCTGTGGGAGACTACACCAGTCTTGTCCTTTTGGTATTAGCCAACCCAACGATTGGTATAGAAATGTACCACACACGTTGGTAGAGTGACTGGGCAACCAGACTTATCTCAAGAGGGGTAAATGTGAGCTGTAGAGCTGTAGCATTGAAATCCACAAATACAAGCATACAGATAACACTTTCTAGTAAAATAATTATTTATTTATGTAACGGTCAGTTTTAAATAAGCCTTCTTAAAAAAGGGCAATATGCACCAATAAAAATACAATCATAACACCTTCTCAGAATCCATATAAGTAAGTAGTTATTCATTAGAGATGCTTCATACACACTACCTACACTCTGAGGTGACTTCAAACCAGGAAAGTATTGGCATTTATATATCACTTTTTGTGCATGGTAAAATTCTGAGGTTGTGGAAAAGGAAAAGGTTAGGAAAGGAAAAAGCTTAACAGGTTCTCAGAGCATGTGAGTACTTTTCAATCTGCCAATGAAATCTAGGATAGATCTTTCACAACAATAAAAGTTAACTTATGCACCACCTATGATGGACAGTTAGAATCAAAGTCAATGGGTCAGAAGTGTCTGCACGAAAGCCAGAACAGCCAAAGTCAATTTGAAAAATATCAATGGAGCTGTGGCACTTCTTTAGATAGCACAAAGTCTTGCACAAAGTTTAGAGAGTTCGTAACAAAATCACTGTTGGGCCACAAGCCGTTAGGCTTGTGAAAGTCAGAGCTGAGATCAACTCTGCAAAAAGAAGCTACTGCAAGTCTCCAGTGAGATAATGCAAGCTACAGACAAAAGAGGTAAGTACCCCTTAGTTAAGACACTACCTTAGGTTTGAAGAAGAGGATCCCGCTGGCATCTGTTCTGGTTGCAGTCCTGCAGATACTGGGTTTCTGGGCCTCAGTCATGGGGACAAGAGTGAGGACGGCTGGAGGACTCCTGCACTGCGGTTTGAAGGTCGTCGGCGGCTATAGGCTCTTTAAATTCAGCGGCACTTTGCGTTTCAGCTACTGGCAAATAGCACCACTGCAGATCTTGGACACTTGATGGGCTTCCCTTGATACTGGAGTCCAGCACTCTGGTTAAGTTACTGGGACTTCGGTTGTACTGCTTCGAGAGGGTCCTCAGGATCTTCTTAGTGCTCTAGTCTGGTTTAAAGACGATGCACTCGACTATGGATTTCTTGACCCTGGCACAAGGTTCCAGCAACAGCAAAGAAGTACAGCCAGTTGGGGACAGTCCTCCAGCAAAGTCAGTTTTGGGGTTAGTTGGTCCCACTAACCCAAGGGAAGAATTTGTCCATTTTGGGTTTCTCTAGTCGATGCGAAATTGGAGCTTCAGCACGACAGCAGGGCTTCACCAGGCATTTCAACGGTCCAGGAGGGTGCAGCAAGTTTCTCTTCCAGATTCCTTCATCGGATGTTTCGTCCAGTGGTTGACTTTGCCTTCAGTTCAAGAAACCTCGACTTTTATGCAGGTTTTTCCC